>NW_024523648.1:8085976-8247187 GCF_017590135.1 Pyrgilauda ruficollis
GATCGTCTCGGCGGGGCTGCCCCGCTGCTGCCTGCGCGCCCCGCCGTCTCCTCCTCCCGGGCTGCCGGGACACTGCAGCGGGGCGGCCCCGCGGAGGCGGGAGACAGCCCTCCGCCCCCCGCGGCCCGGCCCGCCCCGGCGGCCAGTGCCCGCAGCATCCCCTGCCTTGGCGTGAGCGCACCTGGCTCCTTCGGGAAGCGCCTCCCCAAGGAGACGACGAGCTCCGAGCCTGCCCCTCGGCACCCAGGGGAATTTCAGCTGGCCCACGGGTGTAGCCGGCACCCTCGTGTAGGTATCTGTCTTCTCCCCTTGTGGCACTGTGCCCTCCCAGCTGGGGTGGGTATTCAGTCCTGCGTGGGACCGGGTTCACTATACAGAACTTTCTATACCGGGTTGTCTTCTTCACATCATCTTGTGTTCTTTCCGAACTTCCACCCCATATCGGGCCGGGTTTTTTGCCTCAGTAGCCTTGCACTGGAGAGGTGCACTGTTAGATCTACAAGGCACTTCGCAGTCCGACTTGTCTGGCTCTTCCTACAACCCTCCAGCCCACATCCCCCATCTACTTTTTGCTGCATTGCTGAAGGATATTTCTGTAACAATTAATAATGGGTCCTCTGCTGTGGAAACTAAGCAAAAACAAAACCAAAACAAAATTAAATGGGCATAAAAGTTCTTGCCTGCTATGAAGTGAGACAAAAGATACTGAGGAAAATAAGTGCCATATATTTTTGGAAAAACAAAGACACAAACAAACCAAACAAACAAAAGTACAAATCAAAGGAAGGTAAGTAACAGGGGCAGGGTTTGCACAGGAATCTGGCTCCACACCTGCTTCTGGTCAGACACTGGCTTTGACATGCTGCCACACAGCTCCATGGCTGAGTGCATGGAGGCAGGGAGCAGCTCCAAAATCTCAGGCTACATCTCTGCTGCTGGACATATCTGCTTCTGGGACTCCCGCCCTACTCACCACTCTGGCCCTCCTGGCCAAGCTGCTCAGGGTCCCACAGCCCACAGGGTCATACTGGCCAGGTCCTCACTGGTATCAGTGAATACACAGTATCCTTTGTGCCCTGCATCTCACATATGTGCATTTTCATAGTTTGCAGCATCCAAAATGAGGTGCAGACAGTGTTAACTGATGAGCTGAATGCATGTTCACAGCAGAACACTGTAGGCTACGTACCCTGTGATGTTACAGTGGGATGGTGTTGGAGAGCTCTGTGGGACATAGGGGGCCAAACCTGGCAGCTGCTTAACCACACTGGGTATGGAGCAGCCTCCTGCAGAACTACACCTGGGTTTTGTTTCATTGCAAGGTGATCACTGCACTCTGTAAGGAAGCCTGGGAGCAAGCTGAGACTGGAGCAGCCATGCACAAAGTAGTCCAGAACTGAATCAGGAAGCCGCACTGGGAAAAGCGAAGGGAGTCCTGAGTTGTGGGCATCTCCAGAAGGCTGTCTTTCACCACTCCTGGAATATTTCCTCCTAGAACTTGATTGCTACAGCCTGGGAGAGGCTTTTAAAAACCAAGCCGCATAGCAAACAGAAGGAGTCTCTAGATGACAGGGTTTCAGGAAGCTTGAGTTAAGGCACATCTGTAATACCACATTTTTAGTAGATTGCTGTCCATTGCAGCCTCCTGGCTTTGCATCACACCAGGCATCATTGGTCACTGTACCCCTCATTGCTCTGAACGCTGTATCCCTCCTGCTTGAGCATCACAGCTTCATTATCCCCTTTCAGCTTTGCTTCTCTCCTTCCTAAGTGGCATTCTCAAGGATGTGGTTCCCAGTGCAATAGCATCAGTCATATTGTGAGGAATGGAATGCCAAAGTGCAGCTTTGAAAGGCCCTTTCTGGATTATGAATCAAGGACTATCTTGAACACTGAATGGTTAAAGTCATGCAATTCTTATATGGGGCACCAGCTGCTTCTGAGAGAAAGTGCATTTCACTAACAAAGCATGACAGCTAGAGAAAAAGACCAAAAAAAACCACACTGAGAGATCTGGATATTCAGGTCCAAAGTTTTAGGAAGTAAACCTGGGTAAAGAGTATCTATTAGAGTCAGGGATCTCAGCATTGCAGAAATCCAAATCCTGCCTGTTATCTGTAGCAAGAGCTGTTCTGTGTGAGGAAGGTATCATTGTACATGGCAGGCATTTGGGAATTTCAGTGGATGTAGATAGTAGAACAATGTGACTGTGCCAGTACTCCCTGACAAGGATGTCTGAGCTTGCCCTAAGAGAAAATGGTACTTGGCAAGGCAGGAGGAACAGCCTCAGCATGCCCCTCCAGCACCCACACAGCCCCTCTCACCCCCCAGCTGGTCATGGGTGGCAGAGAGATCCCCCATGGATTCTGACATTACTCAGTAGGCTCAAGCCCACTTGCTGCTTTTTAAATCACAGCTCTGGAAAGGGAAAAACCATGGCACTTACTAACTGGAGGGAAACGGTACATAGGTGTATTGGAAAGGGTGAATCTTTGCAGAGTACACAAATCTGGAAAGGGTTTTGTTTTCCTCAGTTGTTTCTTCATTGCTTGGCCTATACAAGTGCATCCAGGAGAGACAGAGGGTTGGACATGCAGGGGTGCATGTTCATCATCCATCTGTCTGGATGAAACTATCCACTATGCTCACCTGTATAGGCTGTGTGGTCTTAGAGGTTTTTCATTTAAAAGACAGAATTCCATTGAGAATGTGGATTACTCAGGAAACAACCAAGATACCATACTGCAATGAGTATGGACTTGTTCCTATTGCAATGTGAAATTTGTTTCTTTGCAGGACATGAATTTTCTGTAATTGGCCCAGCTAATTAGTGTATTAGTAGATATTAGTGTAACATTTAAGATTAAATTATACTTTAAACCAAGACAAGGGATATTTGGGATTGCTGATTCTTTTTCTCTTGTTTATGCAAATGCTTCTCTTGAAGCCATGTGAGGCCAGACAAATATTCATTATATGCTGGAAAATCCTAAGCAGAGAAGATGCAGTGCACCAGCAGTTTGTTTTCAGGATTTCTAGAAAACCCATTGAAACAGGTCTTCAGCTGGCTTAGTCTAGCAGAGCTTCTTGCCTCACCTCCTTTCATTTTTGGTGGAGCTCTTTTATTTATACCAGCTAATGGAGCAGCTTTTTGCATTTGGTGGACAAATTTACTGACTCTTGACTTCAAGAATGTTTGCCATTGATGCAAAGGAAGAGAGCTGCAGGCTGTGAGATAAAAAAGGTACTCCCAATGGTTTGTAGGGGCAGGTTTACAAATGGAAGACACAGGCAGGCAGAGACATACAAGGGAAGAAATTCAGTAAGCCAAATTGGAAGATACTTATAAGCAATTTCAAGGGCACTGTACAGAGTTTCTCTCTCCTGTAATTCTCCATAGCACTGGCTGCAGCTCACTTGGATACAAGGAAGCAGGATTCAGCCCCAGCATGAGCCCAGGTATGGCAGCATGGGCTACAATACAAGCATAGCTCAGCACCCAACAGCTAAAGCCACATCTGCTGTGGAGTGTCTTCTTCTCAATCTGCAATCACAGTTTCAGATCCAAGTGAAAACATAGCAACCTTTTATTAAATTCCAGTGACATTTGCTTTATTTATGTATGAGAAAGGAGAAATGCCACATTAAACACTGCCAAGAAGTTTCTGACCACTTACTCTAATGGCAACCACCATTTCACGCAATTTTGTTTAAACTACCTGAGACCCTTCTTTTGTAAATGTTTTGCATCTGCTTTAACAATAAACCTGCACAAAATCCTAGGAATATTGAAATGCATAAGCCTAAGTGTGCATTTTACTCCAAAATTAACATAAATAGTTTTAAGCATGTTAAAAATGTAATTATTTTGAGTTGAAGTGTACAATTCTATTGAAGGCCACTAATGGAGAGAAAAGAGACTGCAGAAGAGACAGGAAATACCTTCCAGCAATGTAAAACTATATGCACCTGGTAGCCACTCCTTTTCCTTGCAGGTTGCCTATTTCAGTGTGAGCTACAGGTTGGTAGAAGCACAAATAGCTGCATCATGTAAAATAAATGCTCATTTTTAAAAAAGAAGACAGTGTAGAAGATATACTTTTTATGGGCAAATCACAAGTAGCCAATAATTTATTTGCTGAATTTTGTATTTTGTTCTGGTTTACTTGCCTGGAAACAGATTCTTTAATGTATTTGTTAATTATTTACATGTATATGTTTTGCTAACCCTCCCACTTAAACCAAAAGACAGCTTTCTGGTTTTATAATAACAAAATGGTTTAGGCATGTGTTCTTGAAGATATGTGGGTATTTACCCAATCCAGCTTCTAGGTAGACATTCCAAAAAAAACCTGCCAGAAGAAAATGAAAACCTGCTTAAGTTAAATGAAATTGCCAGATGAGTGTCAGTGGAATCAGAATTCTTTTATGCCCATCTGCTAGACTCATTGAAACAAAAACTAAAGAAGAGGAGATTATGTCATTAAAAAATGCTGCAAACAAACAAGGAGTAACTAAAGTTTTTTAGGCAGCTGTAGAGCTGGCACGCCTTTTCTCTTGTGTTATATCTGAAAACATGTATTTTCCATGCCATTCTTCTATAGCAATGTCAGTGCTCAGTGTTCGGTGTTAAGATCATCGGCTTTGGTTGAACTCAATGATTTTAAGGGTCTTTTCTAAACTAAATTATTTTCTGATTTTATGACTTTTATGAACAAAGTGCCCAGCACTGCTTCTGTTGAGCTCCATTTTAGCAGCTCCTCCTGAATGCCAGGTGTCCACTAAAGCCACTCTATCACTCTCCTCCTCAGCTGGATGGGGGACAGAAAACATAGTAAAAGGCTCATGGGTTGAGATGAGAGTAGGGAGAGATCACTCAACAGTGACAGTCATGGGCAAACAGGCTTGACTTGGGAAAATTAATTTGTTTATTACAAATGAAATCAGAGTAGGATAATGAGAAATAAAACCAAAACATCTCTCCTCTATCACTGTCTTCTTTACCAGCTTACTTTACTCAGCTTTTCTCTACCTCCTCCCCCACTGCAGCACAGGGACACAGGAAATGAAGCTGTGGTCAGTTCAGCACGTTATCTCTGATGCTTCTTTCTCTTAAGAGAAGGACTTGTCACACTCCTCCTCTGCTCCAATGTGGGGTTTCTCCCCCAGGAGACACTCTTCCATTAACTTCTCCAGCGTGAGTTCTTCCCACAAGCTGCATGAATTGCTCCAGTGTGGGTCCCCTCCACAGGACACAGTCCTTCAGGAAAAGACTACTCCAGTGTTCTGGGGCTGGGTCACAAGTCCTGCCAGCAAACCTGCTCCACTGTGAGCTACTCTCTCTCCCCATGGGTCCACAGTTTCTTCCAGGAGCCTGCTCCAGTGCGTGCTTCCCAAAGGGTCTTCACCAGGAGCTTCAGGGGAACCTGTGCTCGGGTACTTGGTACCTTCTCCTTCTGCTCCTTCACTAACCTGGGTGCCTGCAGAGCTGTTTCTCTCATATATTCTCATTTCTCTGGCTGAAGTTGCTGTTGTGCAATTTTTCTTAAAGACGTCATCCCAGAGATGCTGCCACTGTTACTCATGGGTTCAACCTTGACTACTGGCAGATCTCTTCTTGAGCTGGCTGGCATTGGCTCTATCAGACATGGAGAAGCTTTTAGCAGCTTCTCACAGAAGCCATGCCTGTAATTCTCCCACCCCTTGTCACATACCACAATAGAGGGTGGCAGTAATGCTGCACCTCTCCATTCAACTGCTTCAGCTTCTGGAGTAAATTAATATTTTCCTTTGAGTGTTTATGCATATGGAGAGAGCTGTGTTAATCTACCATGCAGTTTTGTCAGAACAGTGAATGTAATAATGCCATGTCATGATCCCCTATTCCTCATCTCTTGGTGAGACTGAGTTGATATAACTCAGCCATTGCTGCCTTGCCAAACACCTTTCAACACCGCAACTAGTCAGCATTAAAATAGCAGAATATAAGTGCTACTTATGAAAGTCTTTGCAAAATTTGTATTTAAAGCCTCAGGAACAAGTTCCCTGTGTTCCTGCCTGGTGTCACAAAACCCAAGTCCAGCAGCATGTCAAACCTGGGTGCTGTTGACTGCCTAAAGCATGCAATCCCCAGTGGTACAGGATCTCTGCCAGTGTGATGCCTGGACATCAGTTTTCACACCCTGGAACTGTCAGGAGAGAGACTGATTGACACAGGCTTTGATGATGGGCGCCATCAGAGATGCAACACTGTCTGTCCAGGTTCAAGGCCATTTCAGCTGCTAAAGCTCACTCAGCACAATGAAGTGTCGAGTCCCAAAAGCTTCATCATGGCAAGCAGCAGTCTAATAAAAGCTGTGTCAGTTTGGCCACTCTTACTATGGGTTCTTCCAAATAAAACATGATTGAGGCTGCGTCTAAAACAGGAAAAATGCCTCATCCCTCTGTACTGAGCCCTCCACAGTAGAAGAGCACTGAACTGGAAAGGCACGTGGAGGGATTCTAAGCTGCCATTCCCGCATGGTGCTTGTACCCCCCACATTGCAGATGGTGGTAATTTTGAGACATAGGGGAAAAAAGCTTCCAGTAGAGACTTGGTGAGTTTGAGGTTCTACAAAAAAACTTTTGCCATTTTGCCAAAATAAGCAGATTTTTGTGACAACTTCAGGGGGTAGAGGCCATCTGAGTTGCATGGACAGGCCCTTCAGCATAGCCTGTCTGTGTGATGAAGAGTTTAGGACTTCTAGACCCCCATTTTCACCTTCCTCTCCTTAACTCCTACAGCAGTCAGCTACTCTGACAGAAACTAGGAGCATTAAGGACATAGTCCAGGATGGGTTATCCTTACTGCTCCTCTTTGTCTGAGCATGGCCATGAGACCATGGCCAGCAGCTCAGAGCAGTGATTGCAGGGACACTCATGGGCTGCTGGCACAAGGTGACTGGGATGGGGATGGAGACAGAGATGGAGAGCTCTGGTCCTGTGAGGAAAGAGCTCCCACCAAGGTGAGCAGTCACAGGATTCTGAGAGGATGTTCTTTGTGAATTTGAGAGCCGTAGAGGACTCATCTCCCAACCAATAAATGTCTGCTGGGCCCTTATAAACTCCACTGACTTACAAAGTTGTCCAAGCTTGTTTGCCCAAACACTCCCCTTGCCCCACCACTAGGAATGAGTGACAGCCCATTCCTGATAGGCACCTCCATGAAACTCATGTTCCTGGAAACTTAGGAGTGAGAAGACAACTGTAATTTTACAGCAGTAGAGGATATTTGTTCTCTGAGATCCTTCTGTTAAAAGAGAAGGCTATTGTTATGGCTCTGTTTGGCAAGAAAATAACTAGGATTGGTCACAGCTTAGGCTTACTGTTTCCTTAATGACTATAACTGCCTTGCCCTCACAGTGGTTTTTTAGGGATATTGTTTACTCCAGCTTCAGCCCTACTCAGGGTACTTGGAATTCAAATAAACTGCACTGAACTGCATTTTCTGGCAGGCACCCAGTGCAATGAATTTCAAACTAGTGTTTGATTTTGACAGCTACAAGGCAGAGAGGCATCTCACTAGTCAAGACTAATTCTTCCAGTTGCTACACAGCATGACCCTATGAATTTACTGTCAGTCACATCGCTGAGGTCACATTATCCCTCAGTAACAGTACCCTGACAACATGGCAAAGTGCAGATGGTGATCTGCAGAGTGAGGTGACTTTGCATCTGTGGTATTTCAAACCTGAAATTAACTGTGGGTGTATCTACTGATATTTGGAAGAAAGATGAAGGATTTTCAACCTTTAGGGTTACTTGCGTAGACTCAAAATACTTGTGATTTCAGATCTTGAACAGATAATTGAAGAAGTGTGGAACAGACACGATTTTTCATTAATTAAATAGAAAATAAGAATAAATTAACTTTCTGAGGTCAAGAACTCATCCCCAAAATATTACTCACCATCCCACTCTCCCCCCCGCCTCCAATTTTCAAGTCAGGGTTTCTCAAAGAGCTTTACAAAATGCTGCTTGATGAGCATAAAGTATCACTCAGACCTATTAAATTCTCTGGCCCATGCACAGAGCAGGCTATTTAAGCCCATCTTTAAAGGGGAATCCTGGCCAAGGCATCCTCCCTCCTGCTCATTTTGCATAGGAATTAGCCAAAGCCCCACAGGTTCCTCACACACTCCAAGCAAGCCTCCAGCAGCACTGAGATATTTGTGCTTCCTCTTCTTCAGAAAGGGCCCTCCTGCTGAGCAGCTCCATTGCCTAAATCTTCATGTCAGCCTGGTGACTGGAAACAATGCTGCCATTGCACAAGCAGATCCTCAAAACATTGAAGGGTTGTGCCTGATTTCTTCATGAATGGTCTTCCTGTCACCAGGGCCATGAGGAAGGCCAGATCCATGTGCAGCCGTGGCTGCCACCCTACAAGAGCCGGCTGCTCCTGCTCCTGAGCTCAGCAGCAGGCACTATTGATATTTGGCTCTTAGGACTTGTCATCTGAAGGTTTCCCTGAGATGGATGCCCCCAGAGTAGCCCAGTGTTGCCTGGCTGATCTCACAGGGGCAGCTCAGAGGGCAGAATTGCCCCTGGGCACACCTGGGGCTGCCCAATGGGGCGGGAAGACACTACCAACACAGGGCAGCTGTGCCCGTGCCCCAGGCATGCAGGATGCTCTGTTGAACGTGACACTAACATGCAGTGAGGGGCACAGCTCTCTTGCTGCTGCCTCAGAAGAAAAGTTTTTTCAAAGCATGGTGGCTCTGCATACTTGAACCACCAGTTTGGAAACACAGCACAGGGCAAAGCTCTTCTGGGGTATTTGTGTCTTTCAGGGTGTTCTATCATTAAGCTTTGCATTGATGAAGTTCTCTCTCTACTTCAGGGACAATGTACTTTTATTTGAGACATGTGGCATGGGACTGTGGATTATGGGCTGTTGGGATTCAGGCACCACAAAGGGAGAAGGAACTCAGCCCGTCACAGGAAGAACTAGCAGTGGTTTGAGCACACTGCAGCTGCCAGAGTCACCTCCAAGTCACAGGGACCTGCATTTTCCTCCCCTTCTGTTCAGAACAGTAAGAACCCTGGAGTCCAAGTAGCATTTTCAAAAGGTCTTTTCCAATTGCACCTGCCTCCCTATCCGCTCCAGCACTACTGTTTTGTCTTCCCTCAGTTTTCCATTCCCTAACCATATTTCCTCCCTTTTTATTAACATTTCCCTCCTTATCCTCAAATAGCATCCCACCATTTCTTCATTCTTGTGGTCACTGTACTTCTTCCTTTTCTTTCCCACATCTTTCTTAGCAATAAATTATTCCAGGGATAAAAAAGTGGAAAGAAGTTGCTGGGCTTTTCTTCTCATTATCAATAATTCCAACACCTTCCTACTCTTTCTCATCCTCTTCCCATCATTACCAATTCATCCAACTTCTCTGACACTGCTGTGCCATAACTCTTGGATGACCTCTCTTGGAGGTCACAACTTGGAGGTCATCACCTTTCCCTCACATCATTACCTTTTAACCACAGCCTCACTAACTCTCGCCTCCACACTGGTGCCTGTCTGATTACCAGGCATCTTTCTTTCATTGATTTGCCCTGCAGCTATGATCTGTATTTCATACAGAAATTCCACTAGAATGGATCTCACCTTTGCCATGGACTACCCCCTCACTGGTCTGCTTGAGCACTGCCCTCTGTGTTTGACTGGTCAATACCAGATTCCTCTAAGTCCCCTCCACCCTTTTCCTGCATATCATCTTTCACTTATGCCGACCTCTGGATGACTGATTCTGTGTCTCAGCTTTCTTACCTTCCTCAGACTCCCTAAAATCTGTCGTTTCTTCTCACATCTTTCACAGCCCTTCTCCTTTCCAGTTTTGTCCTCTCTTGCACCCACTTCCTTCAGAACATTACTACAAATCATTTTCTTAATTCTATTTTTGTCCTCTTGCTTCCTAGCACTCATTGGCTATACCTCATTAAAGGCATGTCTTTTTACCTTTCAGACCTTCCCTAGGTGACCATTCTCAGCCTCTGTCATCCATCAGCCTTTGATATTGCCTTGCTTTCTCCTGTGATGATTTTCTGCAAGTGACAAATTGCTCTGAAGGGCTGACATCTGCTCAAGCCTCATCTCTTTAACAAGGTACCCAATTCTCTCATTTCTGACCCTTAGAAGAATGGTTCCTCTTCCTTCTGTCCTTCCTTCTTCCAGCCCCAACTTGGAAAAGAGAACAGTATTGTGATGTGTCTACCATGGAAAACTAAAAAAAAAAAAAAAAATCCAGTGAAACTGGCTTAATGGCATCAACCAGGTCATCTTCACTTTGAGCAAGAACACCTGAGCAGACTGACAGAGATGAAATGTAACTAATTCTCTTTGCATTTATACTTCCAGGTAATCTAGATTACCTCCACAGGCCTTTGAAAAACCCTTACCACATCATGGTAATTTCTCAGCAGTCTCTGGTGCCTTGCTCTTGCATATCTTTCCTTTTCCTGCCTGTACTTCTTGGCAGGGTTAATCTCTTTTCTCCTGCTGTATGAAACCTGGAAGAACCAGACCACCCCTGCTGGACTCTGGCAGCACCAGAACAAACAAGGTCTATAGCAGGTCTGCCTCAGAGTAAGGGCTGCAGCACGCCGTCCAAGCTGCCCTGCAAGGGGAACAGCCATCAATTTTCTGGGAGATGAGGATGTCTGGAGCAAATCTGCTGCTGCAAGTTGGATGCAGAATTCAGTATTTCCTCATACTTGGAATACTTGGCACAGTAATTATGAAAATAAATGACAATTAACTCTTTTTCTAAAGAAGTGGGTACAAAGATAATTTTGATGCAAATTCTTTTCAGAAACCAATTTTCCCCATGAGAATGCTGGCATTTAAATGCATTTTAAGAGCTAAGAAAAACACTTAATTTATTCTTTGTTGCCAGACAGGAACCCTCTGTTTCAGATTTGTCTCAAAAACTTCCTGAGCAAGTGGGTTGGCCTTGTTAACCTCACTCTCAGCTGTGGTTAGCTACTGCTAAGTGCCAATACTGCTTTGAGCCTATTGATTTTTTTTCAGGATAGGAAAGAGATTAATGTTTTGAATACACAGCAGAACTTATCTTCACTGCTCAAAAAGGACATGTAATTGAAACAGAGATAAGTCTATTGTTTTGAAATAAAATAGCCAGAAAACTATTTTTCTTTTTCATGAGGACACTGAACCACTCATTCTGGTTCAATAGGTCAAAATTTTTGCCACCCCTCTTGGGTTTTGCTACCTTGAGCAAATGATTTTGCACTATTCATTAGAATGGATGTAAAATTGAAGGAACTGCACCTTCACCAATCAGTGTTGTCAGCACCGAGAAGGCTAACCAAGGGGATCTGTTACATTCAACACTGAAGTGATTTCCAACGGGTCCATTACAGCTTCTCAGTTGAGGTGGTGGGAAGTTAGCCTCAGGACTAACAGGGTCTGGGAAAAGTGCCCACTAGAATTGTTCCAAGTCTCTAAAAGGGCAATTGAACATAAAGGCAGCATCTCTAGTTCAATGAATCCATCAGCTGGAAATCACTGCTGATCAGAGAAGTACTGTAGGGAACAATTGCTATACATTTGCTCTATTCTTCTCCTCTTCCCTAGGCATCAGCCTTTAGCCATTCTCAAAGACAGGACACTGACAAAGACAGGATCTAGGTGAAACTTTGGTTTCACCCAAAAAAAGACATTTCTGGCGCTGTGACATGAGTTGCCACTACAGAGAGGAGCTACTCAGGTCAAACAGTTTCAGAAAAAAGCTCATGTAAGGGCAAGGGTAAAATCTCATCCCATCCACATCATCTAGGAAAAGGATCTACACGAACTTCCACCAAAGATAACTGGACCCCAACAGTATCTTTCTGATCCATAAAAGAGCATGAACAAGAGCTGCTCCAAGTCAAACACTCCCTGCATCATACAGAGAAGGCAGGTATCCTTCCTACCAAGCTATAGCTGAGGAAAGCTAAGGAGATGCTATGTTTTTAGTTAAGTACTCTTCAGTATGAAGTCTTAATCCTGAGTACACCCATAAAGCAGCTAGACAAATCTATCCAGCTTCCAGTTATCTACTAAACATGATCTAGCATGATCCACACTGGACTTAACTTGCGTATATAAGCAGAAAGCCAGGAGAATGCTCTTTTCCATGCAGCCCATTGGTGTGCAGCATCCTGGTAACACATGTCACTGCAGACACCCTTATGTACCCCTGCTGCTCTGTCACAGCCTCACAGAAAATTGATTCAGGTTCAACATCTGAGACGCTGCTCCCCAAGGCACTGTGGGGTTTGGGTCCCTGCTGTCCAAAAGGCTTCCTGCTACTGCAGTGCAATGATTGCAGCTGACAAGTTAACTCCACCTCAAGGCAGCAGCGGTTTGGGTGCCAGAGAGTCTTCCCCGGGAGCCCACATGAACCTAAGATTGCCAAGAGGTGTGTAGAGCCCAGCATTGCAAAGCCCCACACAGGAATCAAGCTGAGCAGCTTCTGGCCCATGGGGACACAAGTCAAGACCAGGCTGGACAGGGCTTTGAGCAGCCTGGTCTAGTGGAAGGTGTCACTGCCTATGGCATGGGAGCTGGAATTGCATACCTCTAAGGACCCTTCCAACCCAAACTGTTCTATCATTCTGTAACAGTGGTGCCTGCTGGCACTGGAGCAGAAACATGAGGCAAACATTCCTCTCTCTCCCATTCATTAGTTTCCCAGTAATCCCAAAGAACATCACTAGCATCTCCAGGGACACAATGAGCCTCATTTTTGGAACAATGATTCTGTTCTTTGATGTGTCTTAGGTGATTATATTTTTGGCTTCATTAGATTGTGCTGGTACCAGACAGTCTGGGACCAATAAGATTCCTGAGTGCGAGGTGCTATGGCCTGAGGAGCTGTCATGCTGATCCAGGATTTCCTCTGCAAAATAGGGAGGAGATAATACACATTCCAAACTCTCCAATCCAAAGGATTTTGTGAAATTCCTTCAGTTCTAGCTCACTGACAATACCTTAAGCCCCACCTTCTGGTGAATGGCTAAAGTGCAGGGAGAGACAACGCTCCAAATCAAGTTAAAACAGGAGTTTTCAAGACAATACTACTAAAACAGAAAAATGCCTGATTCTACAGGAGAATCCACTGATCTTCAACAAAGCGTCGGAAAAAATAGTTTTAAAACGCATCATAGTGTTTTTTAAAAGGCATCAAGTAGTTTTATCATGTTGAATTCCATTTTCTTCACTTGATATAAATTATCATGCTATAAAATAGGTTTTATATTTTAAGCATTTTTCTCTCTCTTCTCAATAGTGGCAGTGAGCACACATAAATCAAAACCAGTCTGATCATAACCACAGGTTGAATCATGGGATGGCTCTAGGAATTTGTGAGAGAACAGGAAGAAACAGGGCAATGGCCCAAGAAGGTGCTTTTCAGTTTAAAAGCACCCTCTGAAAAGAGGCTTCTCCCTACCTTGTCCTAACCAAGAGGACCAAGCATCCATTTCTGAAATCCCTTAAAGTTACTGAAGAAACTCCGGCACAGATTTTAAAACCTGACCTAGAGGTACCACATCAAGCCAAAATCACATCACTATCTTTTTTCCCAACTTAACTACAGCAATTACTGTTAGCCACAGTGAAGTGTCTCTGAAGTAAGGCAAGCTACAGAATCATAATCTGTAATTTATGTATAGCCATAAATAAAGATGGAAGAGAGTTCCAGCTCCTTTTGGCACAATTTTTCAAAGTCTCTAATACCTAGCAGCTCAAACTTAACAAGACACTATTCTAGTCCTGATGGAACTAGAGATGAGAAATGTTCTCGAATAACCCCAGTGAAAGAGGTTGAAAGGAAGAGCCAGATTGAAAGACAGCAAGATCCTATTCTCTTGCTGTAAATTCACCTATGTTGTTTCAGAAATTTTAAAGTCATTCACCAAAACCAAGAATAAGGATTATAAGAATATGGTAACACTTTCATCTATTAGTCCTATTGGAGAGAAACTGAAAATTCCTCTCTTTAAGGGAAATGCTCTAATGATCTATAATATTCAAGTCTACTTTCTGTGTAAAATGAGGCATGAAGATCCGTCAGCACAAATGGAAACAGCTGGCCACCATATCTTAGGAAGACCATGGATTGGATCATTACATTTTACTTCTGTCCATAATCTGACTTTCAAAGTTCTACATCCACTGCTATCAAGAGAAGGTGCTGTGAAACAGAACATAAAATCTATGGCACCCTGTGCTACCCTCACACAGCAAAAGAAAACATCAAATGAAACACACTTCTCTTCACACAGGATGACTGCCATCTCTCAGCCCAAGAACTGCTCCTCTTTTACTGGGAGAAGGCAGCAGGTAGTGATGATCAGGTGAGTGTCTATTTTTCGCCAGTAAATTACTTTTCTCTTAGATATAGCTGAACACAAAGTGCACTATTTAGAATATTTCTAACAGGAGAAGGGCTGTGAAAGATGAGTGACCTGGTTTTGTTCTCACTTGTGTGGGGAAAGAAACAAAACAAATCCAGTGGATACAGTCATGGTAGAGGAAATCAAATTAAGGCTTGAAGGTCTACAAGACTTTACTGTTTAAAAAGAAAATACAATTAAATAATGATGCGGCACACACCCTTCTTCACTCATGCTTCCCTGGTCTGTCACCTCACCTCTACTCAAAAGAACTTAAGCTAGACCCAGCTGCACAAGCAAATCCCTGGGATCACCTGCCCTGATGCAGAGGTCTGCTCAGGAGGATGGGCTGTATCCAAATCATTCCAGCATAGGCTCAAGTACTTTCTCAAAGTTCAGAGGTCTTGCTTACGAATTCCTCAAAGCAAAGTGTGTTCCTTGCACAATAAAATTTGTGGTGCCACAGGGGGGAGCTTGGAGCTTGCAAGTGGAAGTGGAAGTGGCTAAAGCTCGCCACTTCCAGATCAAGAGAAAGGACAGCTCAGCAGCATTAACAACTGCAGCCACTGGAAATGCTGTTCCAGAAAGGCCGGTTGAAAATCATGACACATGCATACATACTGCACAAACACTTTAATAAAGATGTTCCTTTTCAACATGATCTTAGGAGACACTCATTGACTTTGCCTTGAAAAAGCAGCCAAGCCCATAACTTAGAGCAGAACACTAGTCTTACACAGTCTTTATCAACAACCATTTGGGAGAAGACTATGAACGCAAAAAAAGACCACATTTTCCACCAAATGCACCTGTTGATTTTCTTTGAACACTTGGAAAAGAGGGAAGTAATTCCATTACTTACACCTTTATCTTCCTCCCCACCAAAGGAAGCAGGATGTCCCAGCACAGTGCTAGGAAACACCTAGGTTTTTTTTTTTTACACATTATTTTCTAAATGGCGATACATTTTACTGCATGTTTATTAATTTTTTTTGTGTTGGTACAAGTGTGAGCAGGAAGGCATATGATTTTAGTAACTTGCACAGCAGCTATTCAAATCCATTATAAAAACATATTCCTAAGTAAACACTTTTAATTAAACAAGAAAAGTGCTTCCTTTGGACAATGGGCTTGGTTCACAGCAATACCTGTGTAATTAATGCTTATTATTTAGAAAAGCATCCCTGAATCAGTAAATTAGGCTATTGACTCTGCTGCAAACCACTATGTCAGTCTGCTTTGTTACCTTTGAAGATGTAAATTACCTACATCTAATAGGAAAACAAATTACTTGTCCTGATTCAAGCTGAAAAACAGTGCTGTAATTGAAAAAGCCCAGTCCTGAGCAGCCATTGTGTTTGGTGCTGCAGGATGACAGTGTAGCAATCTTTTCTTTAAACAGTACTTTCTCATTACTTTAATACAATGAGTTCATGCTATTTGATTGTGAACTGGGCCTACTATTTACAGCATTACTATACATAACCAAAGGGCAGTGTAATTAACAAAATTGATCAAATTCATTCTTTTGGTAGAAAAAAGAGACTGATTTTGTTGGGGTTTGGGATAGCTGGCTTGGTACAGAGTGTTATTTCTGTATCAATGCATTTTAAACATAAAGAAATCACAGACTAAAAGACTGATGGCTAAGATAGCATTTTCAGTGGTAGTATCTTATACAGCTGGAAACTACATTACCAGTGATATAACATAAATCAAGGTAGCAGTGCATTAGTTTAAAGCTATGTAAATATTTCTTTGAATCCTGCAGCATAATAGCTATAATTTTTCACTGCTTTGATATCCAATGATTCCTAGTACTACACAAATGTATTTTATCTGCTTCATTTTTTTAGTTTCAGTACTTTCATTCAAAGCAAAGTAACTTCCATTTCTCTATTCTGCACTGAAATAAAGAATCTTGTTTCAGTCCATAATGCTTTTATTCTTTCTGGTCTGTCTCTGTCAGTGTTTGTTTTATGAGCACCAAACCCCAGATATTAGTCCCTAGTGTCCAGCTCCCAGTACCCAGGCTCCCAGTCCTCTGTACATACACACCCCAAAGGCACACCAGGCAACACTGACAGTGCACCCAGTGCCTCCAAACAGGAGAGCCTGAGCAGCACTGGCACTGCCACCACACCACTGGGACTTCTGCAACATGATCCCTTTTTCTAGTAGATTCCCATTAGGATTCTTGTTGGAATCTGGGAAAGCAGGCCCTACCCTGCATTTCCCATTTCTCAGGAGACTGCCAGAGCCATCGTGATTTTCTGTTGCTGGGACTGCTGTCACATTCTGCTAGGACCCACAGGAATCCTAAATAAGTAAACACAAATTTCCCTCTGATTTCCATCTAAAAAGCTTTGAACCAGGTCTACTGCTAGGTACTTTGCTCTATGGAGACTCATGTTCCCAGCAGTTTGGAAATGAGAACACTCAGGAGCAGACAGTATTCAAACAAACAGGTAAAGACTGACAGGAGGTGGCAGAAAGCTGAATTTCCCAACATAAGCTCTGGTCTCAGTAGTGTGTGCTTCTGTAAGAGCTGTTTTCTGTTGCACCAAAAAGGCAGCTTTTGACGGCACAGGTCACAGCGAGGTGAGCAGCAACTGGCTGCTCTGTGACTCTGAGCAGATTTCAGGTGCAGCAGGAGTGATGAGCTCAGAACAAGGAGAAACGATCAATTCCCATGCAGAGAACCTTTACCTTAATTCCCAAACTAGTCATGTCCCCCATTTTTTTCTAACAGCATCCAGAGCACCTCAGTTTCACATTTCATTTGCTTTTTGCAAGACAATTATTCTACTTGATTATTATAATTTTGGGCTGATTGTCACAGAAAATTAAGTATGCACTTAACAAAAGTCTGCATTCAGGAACTCAACATTCTTTTCATTTATGGAGCTTCACAACAATCATATGAAGTTGGAAACAAAATATCAGTCCTGTTTACAGAGAAGGAGCTTTAATTGATTACTGTGCTCTGTATCACAACAGTTAGTTTGCAAAATACAAAAAATTTAAATTTAGCTGCTGACATCTATGTTCATGTTAAATTTCCTTTCCAAATATGCACCTTCTCTACACATATATGCAAGGAAATGTTCAGATGCACTCCACAAGAACATACAAAAAAATTCCAATCTCGCTAGCTGAAAATAAACCAGCTTCAGTGTCACACCTACAGAGCAGGACACTCTTACTAGACTGATTCATGGAGAAGGAAAGGATTTTATCCTATTGCCTGCCTTTGATAGCATCCAAGAGGATTTGTACTCCTGTGGAATGAGATGGTGGTGATGGTGATATGGATGGATCCCCTCTCCATTCAGGATCATATGCATTAGAATACAATGAATAACTGCTTTTTATGAGACTGCCTAGTCCTACACTGGCCACCTTTCAAGTAAAACAGATGATATGCATACTATACAATACTATAATGTTTTTATTAGGACATACCCTTTTCAGAGTTGATCTTCATCTCCAAGGCAGCACATACCTTTTATCAATTAAAGTGTGGCACCCCTTTGAGTGTGTAATTATTGGCTTGTTGTACATCAGGTAATGAATCCGATTTTGTGGACAACACTGTGAGTAGGCTGCCAGGGAGCCTGTCCTGGAGGGGATGTGGAAAATGAAAGACACACACCCACACCACCCCAGGAGCAACCTCCTATGGGAGAGAGCACATTTTGATGTGGATCAGATCACTCAGCTTTTGAGTGTGGTGCACACCGAGGGGCTGTGTGCTTATTTTACCCAGTCTACTTCACAGATATTAATTAGAAGGTTTCAAAATGATTAACAGTCCCAATATTTACTGTGAGTACCTGGTCACAACATGACCTGTAGTACTGTGCACCTCTGAAAGGACAGACAAGCAAAGAGAACTTACTCCCTCCCTGTAGTGCACACGCACTACATGTAGTGTAGTACATGTAATTACATGTACACATGTAGTGTGGTTTTGGGCTTATGTGTTACAGCTGAACTCATCTAAGCAGGCTTGTTGCCTTCAAAAGAAGAGATCCTGCTCCCCAGGATAGAGAACTTCTGCTTCAGGCCACTGTCTTCACTTCTTTCCAGATCATGCTCTGGTACTTATCACATAATTAGTTTGTCCAAGTCACTAATCTGCTGCAAAACTATTTCTCTTTTTTTATCGCTGAATTTGTTTTCTGCCAGATTAGTGACCTGAATTGACTCACTGTACAGTAAAATGGAACCAGCTAAGGGGAAAGGGGGGAGCAGGAGCTGGGAGTGCAGAGGTGTGTGTAGGTTGGTGAGAGCAGGATCTCCTCTTTAAGTAGCAGTAAAAGTAATAGCAGATATAATAGCACCTTTATAAACAGCCAAGCAGGGAATTTATTTTTCGATGCAGGATGGTCCTGGAGACATAGTGGGCTGGTGCTGGGGCCAAGATCTGCACTGCAGGGCATTGTGCTCTGCCTCCACATTGTGCTAATTCTCAAAGCTGTTTGTGCTGTCATCGAGTGGTTGGCAGTGTTGTACTGTTCTTGTGAGCTTATTCCCAGACTGTATGTCAATCCAGAATTGATTCAAGGCTGGTTTTAAGCCATCCATACAGCAGTTATTGACAAAAGAAAGCACTATAGCACACATTACATTTATTATTCTGAAACTTTAGGAGGGATGTAAATGGTACATCAGTTCATGCAAGCCTTTGCTGCCTGAAATTTAAGTATTTACTTGCTACTCTTAAGTACTACAATAACACAACTACTTTGCACTTCGGTAAGAAAACATACTGCTAAGAGCAGGCTTTTATCACTCTTTTTATTCATAAGAGAAACTAAATCCTAATTTCCTTCTTCTTTACACTGGCTTCTGTCTCCTAATAACCCATGCCTGCAATGAAGGTTCAAAGAAAAAACAGCTTTTCACAATTACTTAGAAAGGTCAAAGACATCACTTCCAACTTAAATAAAAACCCAATTAAATATACCACTTCTGGCACACAGCAGCTCAAGCAGTAGTCAGTCTCAATATCAAATACTTTAAAATGTTATATATTCTAATAATAGTTTAAAATGGCAGGACACATTCACTGGCAGACTGGAGGAGCCTAAGAGCCTTGCAGCTGAGCCCAAAGGGAAAGCCCTGTTATGCTCCCAGCTTTTCCTAGCACTGAGTAGCTCCTCCTTCACCCAAAGACAGTTCACCTGTGAAACTGATCATAAGTTATTTAGCTATTGCAAGGAATTTTACCATTTACATGAAATAAAACTATTATGACATCTGTTGCACTGTGAGACTAATGAAAGCTTTGAAATTTGAAGAAAACAGAAATACTTGAAAGCACTATTAGTCCATAATTTTTGAAGTTCTAATTAAGTTCCAGGAGAATAAAAAAAAAAAAAAAGAGTAAGAGAGAGGATTGAAGAAAAGAGGGTGGAAAAGATGGGAAGAAAAAGGAAAGAACAATGGAAACAGCAACAGAAGGGAAGCACTACTTGATAGATAGTTTACCAGGCAACTTGCAAGCAGAGATAGCCAAAAATGAAAAGGCATTCATCTGCTATTCCATTTCAGTGAGATGCTAAACTCCTCAAGTTTGGCTCAGAACCCAGCCTGAATTTTGCTGAATCTATAAATTCTGCAGATCAGGGATCTTTGCTTCCCTCCATTTTAACATACCTTGATAACATTAATTATTATGCCTCTGGTACATTTTGTAAACATTTGAAGTAATGAATCTATTACAAAAAACACTGTACTAGTCTCCTACTGGAAGGCAACTCCCACTCTGAGTTCTAGAGAATGCAACTCATAGTTAGGAATTTCGGTAATTTAAACTTCCTCCCACCAGCACATGCAAATGACTGCAAGTAGTGACAAGAGCTGCATTCTGACAGCACTCATATCCCTGAACACGCTCCTGCAGCCGTCAGGAGAGGCAGCAAATCGCCGTGCTGGGGAGCTCACTTACCTCAAAGTTCTCTGCCTTATGAGGCTGCACAGTGAACAGACCCTTTACCTACTGCTTTTACATTTACCAAACACAACAGATTACAAAAAAAAAATCTAGAGGATGAGTATGTGAGAAATTAGGTAAACTAGGTGATAGTGAAGAGAGGTGGTGGAAATGAAGATGTCAGTTTTTATCCCTTCTTCTGTTACTGATATCTGTGGATATTACAAAGGCAATTAGTCAGCTCTGTCTTTTGCAATCTCTAAAACAGTAGGAACTGCTGATGATAAATGTGTTTAGGGATTACATATTTGAGGGTTTCATGGAAATGTGTGAAACATACTTCACAATATACGACTCTCTTAGGCCTCATTTTCCAATGCCTTGTTCCTTGTGCCAGATGTTTGTATCAGTGTCTCATGAATGTGAACTGCATACAAAATAAGAAGTTTCTGTGGGGTTTATGATTCATGTTCATTATCAACCAATAGGGAGTCATAGAGCAATATAAAATCAGGCTAAAGATTGCTTCAACAGGACAGCAAATTTATGGCAGTAATAAAACCTCCCTAGACAAGGTGTTCATATATTTGCCACGCTTACCATTTTTTGCTAATAGGTAATGGCAATCCTTCTTGTTGCAAATAAAACACTTGTCTTCAAATCCACTGAGAACTTGGTGGTCCAGCTTTTTGTCGTCTTTGCCTGAGACTTCCACGGTTTTGACTGCCACTACTAAGTTTCCCTCTGCTTCCTCTTCTTTAGGATGTTGACCTGCAGCTCTTGAGAACTTTATCTTGTGCTTTATTCCTTTCCAATGACTCTTTCTGCTCCCTCCTGGAGTACTCTGCCTGCTTTTGCTTTCCCTCTCCTGCAGCGTGGGGCTGAGAGCTCAGCCCGGTGTTGCTCCGGCCCTACGACCCTCTCCACGCAGAGCAGGTGACAACAGCAGGCGCCCCACGGCAACATTTCACAGACAGCTGCAGTCCTTAACACTATCTATACGGGTACCTCCCTCAATGCTTTCAAGGGCTGCATTCGCCTATTAAGCTTGACGGGCTCCTGCAGGCGCAGCTCCCTACTCGCGCCTTATTCCGCAACCCGAACCCGGCATCTCCCGGCGGCGGCGCTGCCCGGCCAGGGACAGGAGCCCTGACAGGGGCAGAGACAGCGACAGGGACGGAGGCAGGGCCGGGGCAGAGCCGGCCCCCTCCCGCCGCCTCCCCCGCTTCCTCCCGGCCCCGCCTGTTGATGTTTCACTTGCTTTTAATTCCCGGGTCGCAAGATGGAGGCGGTGCTGGGACGTCGGGATCTGTTGTTGCTGCCGCTGTCGCTGCTGCTGCCGCCTCTGGCCGCCGCTCTGCTGGGCCCGGCCGCGCCGCTGGGACAGGTACCGCCGGGGCCAGCCCTGCCCTGCCCTGCCACTGTCCCTGTCCCTCTCCCTCTCCCTGTTCCTGCCCCTGCCCGTGCCCCGCTCCCTCACAGGGGTGAGCCGGACCCTGCCGCGGGCAGACAGGGTTTCCCCTCTCCCTTTGCTGGTTCGTCCCTGTAGGATTCGGTGTGCCCTATGTGACAGGTCTGAGGGGGAAGGTAGTTGTTTGTGTGCAGTGTGGATGTGTTTATGTTGTATTTTCAGGCTTGTCTGCCTGCATCTCCATGGTTCGGTGCTGTAGAAGTATGCGCTGCATTAGGTCCACACTTGAGCCTAGCCTACTTGTGATTCGAACCAAGAAAAGGGTTTTGATGTGTTGGTGTATATCTATAAATACACAGGGCATTGTGTTGTCTGGTTTTCTATTCCAATATCTGTGCTGTATCTTGGTGACATCACTTTTAAATTTGGTGGCTTCTTAAAAGAGTGGAAAGAATATTTTGGGTACTACTTAAGGGAACTTTTCAGTGGGAATAAAAAGATTTGCCACAGCACCAGGTGAGTTCTGACCTCTAGAATTACAGAAGAGCTGGGTACTTCTGCCTGAGCTTGAATCGTGATCAGATACATCGTTTAAAATTGTTATAATTGTGAACCCAAGAGGGATGAGTTGTGAGGGGTTTGTAGTCAACTTGTCTAGCCAATGTGAAGTTACTGTTACCTGACCAAATTTATTATGTGTTTTTTCCCTCCAGAGTTACTTATTTATTAGTGTAATTTGAGTAAAACTTTTCCAAGAAAGCCTGGCAGAGGCCGTGCGCTGGCACATCCTGTGTTGTGAAGCAGGATTCATTCCTGGCCTTACTTCCTGGTTTCTTCTTCTCTTCATGAACTTTTGAGCTCCGTAGCTCTGATTTCAAAATGGGGATCTAGATGTTCAGACACCTGCAAAAGTGCCTGAATTCCTGAAGTGAGGTCTACTAAAGAGAGCAGAGGGAGCTCAATCCTTGGGTACTTTGCTTATCCCTCTGAGAAAGGGAGTGCGGGCTAGAATTTGCCGAAAGCCTCATCAAGTGACAGTGTAACACAGACTTATGCTCTTGTTCACCTTCTACCCAGGAACTATCACACTTCCACACTGAAACTACAGCTTGGTAGCATTAAAGTTCTTTGTCACTGCTGGCAGTTTTAAAGGACACGGAGGCACATTTGTGTCTGCTGTCTTCGGATGGGGAAGTGTGAGCCGGGCACAGGGGTGCCGGGGCAGTGCCACGTAAAGCAGCCTGGGGCCAGAGATAGAGCAGGTGTGTTTCGGGGTGTGAGTAGGGCCTGACTTAGGAACTGTAGTGCCTCATGGGCACAGCTGTGCTGTTAGTGGGGCTGAGTTTGTCCATTTCTGCTCAGGTGGTCTTGTGAGCTCGTGATTTGCTAGTTTGGGAGTGTCTGCACTCTTAGTTTTATATGGGCCTAAGTATATACAGAAAATTTCTTCTAAGAGTCAAAAAGGGGCACACAAATCTTTACTTGAGTGGTTTTTTTCTTTTTAAATGTTAAACTTAGCAAAATAAAAGCCTGTGTTTTCTCCTGCACTATTTAGTTTTGTACATACAGGACCAATTTTGATGGAAAAGGAACAGTGTATCTTGAGAAAGTTTTGAGTAGAAGATTCAATCCTTTTTGACATGGAGCTGTTTTTTTGGTAGCCTGTTAGGAACAGAAGTGCCTAGGCAGTGGGAGTAGGCAGAGTGGGAATGCCATGCTGTCAGGTTGCCTTCAGAAGCTATGAGCTCAGTGACAATGGGCTGTAGGGTCAGAATAACTGTGGTGTTTCCTCAGGATGGCTGGGATCAGGCAGCATCAGTGTGGTCAACTTTGCTTTGGCTGGACACAACTGTGCTTTACAGCTCTGTGAGCCCACTCTACTAAGAGCTTCACGTTTTGTTAACTCTTCCTTGTGGGGTTTAAAGCTGGTGTCAAAGTGTACCTCCGTGCTGATGCCAGTGGTCTTACAGAGTGGAAGGACTGAGGAAAAACCTTGAGACACTGGAATAGCATTTTGTAAGGCTGAAATGCTTTTGTTCAGCTCTTTTGGAATGTGAACGCCTTAACTGTTGTGCAATACTTGTAATTTCTTTAAAAAGCTGTTAACTTTAGACCTGAAAAAAAAATTGTATAGCATGTCTGTTCTGGTTTTTATTTCTCCTCATAAAATTTGGATATACAAAACTGGACTAAAAATTGATTGATTTTAGACAAAATTGGGGGTTTGTTGTTGTTTTGTGTTTTTAAAAAATTTAAAGGGAATGATGCAATAAGACAACTGGCTTTCACATTAAAGTAATGTTTCTGGTGCAAGGTCAGAAATAAGGTTTTGTGCTTTAGAGTATTTTTTAATGCACTGATAGGAACTGGCTGAAAGCAGTGCTAACACCATGTTATTTGCTTATTCTGTTTACCTCTTGATAATTTAGGCTAGCAGAGTTCTTTCTAAATAACATACTTGCCTACCAGATTTTTTTTTCTTTTTAGTTTAGTTCAGTTGCCTGGAAAAAAGAAAGTTTTTATATTATTTGTTGTCTGCAAGAAAGCTCTGTGTAGATGGTTTTCACAAGAGCAGGAAATAATTTTCACTATGTCAATCATTTGGTGCAGTGAGTACAATGTATTTTAATCAAAGAAGAAACTTGTTAATAGCAATGTGCTGGAATGTTTCTTCCATTGCTTTATGCCAGTTTCTTTATTAGCAGCCTGGCACATGTGCATTTTAGGCCTAAAAGAGCTGACATCATCTTCTTATGTATATTTGATTAAAAGAAAGCAGTATGATGCAACTATGTCTCTGTGATGTGAGACTGAGTATTCACCTTTAAAACTCATGATAAAATATCATAGTATGAGTTGGTTTAATAGAGAGGATACAAAGGCAATTAATTCTAGTAACACACATAGGGGAAAGGGAAGGATAAACCATGTTATAATAAGAGTCATTGTAAAACAAGGAAGGAATGAAAGCAAGTGTGCTTATTCAGAAAAGCAAACTAAAGCAAAAGCATCATGTCAGATTATTCAGCTTTAGCTAGTTAAGAAAATACTGGATGTAGTTATCTTACCCTAAATACTGTCATGCAGTTTAATAATGCTAAATCTCAATGGAGAAAATTTTGTACAAAAATTTTCTGAAATGTGAGGGACAAATTATCATCCTGCAAACTTGTAAAATTCTGTCTTGTCATGTCAAGCTTTTACCATGGTTACTTCTCAATTCAGTTATGCCTGATTGCAGTAATACTCTAGAACATAGTTCTGTTTTGATTCTTACGAGAGAATTATGTGAAGCATGGATCATGGAGCCCTGGATTGCAATATGCAATTAACTGTTTAGAGCCAGTTGTCCATGTGAGTGCCAGGACTCAAGTGGTATGAGCTTGTGTGGTAGTTTTGTTTGTCTATTCAGACATTTCTTTTCCCATGATCTCTTCTCAAATTTAGAAACAGTTTATTGGTTTTGTCTATTTTTCACCTGTTTGGCAACCTGACATTTTTCAGTTGCAAACAGGATATCAGCAGTGCCTGTGCAATGGCCGTGAGGGGATTGCCTGCCTCTCAAGTCTCTGTACAGCTGGCCAGCTTGTAAGGCATTGTGCCATCTGTTCCTAGGGCTGCCCACTTGGCTTCCCACAGGCCTTGTAGCAGAAAGAGCCTTGTTTGGAGAGCCTCAATGGAGAACAGCTGTGCTTCAAGTGGGCCGGCTGCTAGCAGAATCTTGATGGGGTTTGTGTGACTGATGCAGCTGTGTAGGACTGAACAGTTATCCTGTACGGGGAGAAACTGTACAGTGCACCCCATCAGGTATTCACTGCCTATGGATAAAGTTTTTCCATGATCTTTAATCAGATAATCAGATCTGTTTGAAGTTCCTCCGTGATTGGACCCATCAGCTTTTTCTTTTGTGACTTTTTTTTTAAAAAAACAATATTAGGTGAAAAGTTCTCTGTAGATTTGTGCAGTGTTAGTCTTTGAGAATTAATGAATATTCCCTTTTAACTTATGCCAGATGCTTTATATTCTTTGCTGACATCTTTTCCCCTTTTTGTTCTTCTGCTGCAGCTGTGATTATACTGCCCCAGTTAGCACTCCTGGATTCTGTTGTAGCACACAGTGAAAGAGAAAAGGAATAGCAAATGATCACTACCTGCTTACCTCTGCTGATCCAAGCTCAAAGAAATTCACTAGTTCACTATAACCTGCGCCATCACACTGTTAGAGCTGCTGCCTATCTGTCCTAGAACAGAATGACTTACATTTCCTGTCCTCTTTGCAGATTCTGTGGCCATTACCACTGTAAATATCACTGCTGGATTACTAAAACAGAGATGAGAAATCATAGAAAAACTCAGGAGAGACATTTATATCCTATAAGAGCATTAAGAATGATAGGGCCATTTTTAGTGCAGATTGGAGTTTTGTGTGAAGGCATTTACCGGCACAGGAGGGGACAAGGGGCTGTGCAGTATGGAACGGGGTCAGTGGTAAGCTGAAAGCACACCCCGATTCTTAGGGACTTGAATTGCTTCTTGGGCTGTCCTTTCATTCTGGCTCTGTCAAAGCACTGTTTTTTCAAATATCCCAGTGAATTCAGAACCTTTGAAATTACAGGCCTGTCTGAAAGTTGCATGATACTGTTGAAACTGAAAAGTGTATTGTAAGTTATACAACCAAGTTTTACACTTATAGTTGAGGCTTCTCCAGAAATTGACAGTGCAACACTATGGACTATTGAAGAGTTCCCATGTTCTGCTCTCAGTGGCTTTGTTACTGCAGGATTGGCTTACTATGCTTTCACAAAACAAGGCATGTGGGGTTACTCACATTTCTTAGTACTGAAGTACATAACCACAAGACATGTCTACAAAGCACTATAAAACACTTCCTTCCCTTCCATGCTAAGGTTGTGAATTTTATTATGGTAACATAAAAAAATTCCTCTGTTGAAATGAAGTTCTGTAAGTGTGTGTCTTCAGCCCTAGGACTGGAAAGATGGGGATTTGAATTATCACTGGAGCACTTTCTAGCAAGTGTGGCTTGTCAGACCAGGCCTTTAATCCTGAAGCACTTATCAACATGCAGATATTGAAGGGGTACCAGTCAGGCCTGTGATAACAGGGGCAGTGCCATGCATCACTTCCTTCCTGCTGTGGGTTAAAGTGGCTTTGCTGGGATGGTGCTCTGCTCTCCTGTGAGCTGCTGCTTCCTTTCCCCAGCACTCCTCCCCAGCTTTCCCTTGCAGTTGGCACGCATCTTGCTGCTTTTGCCATCCTGTAGATTTTGTAATGGGGTATGTGTAGGGTCAGGAAGATTGGCCACAGCAGGACCCATTGAGTTTTGAGTGTGGTACTGCAGGAGGCAGCAGTGGGAAGCCATGGGAAGACAGCAGTGTGAAATCTGCCTTCTAGGAAGGGTTAAGACTGAGCTGGAACACTGCTATTTTCTGTGGGAAGATAAGAAGAGTAATGAACAACCTGTTCATAAATTGCAAAATGAGAGCATATGACAACTGAGTAGAATGGATGTACAGAATATGGGAAGATCTCAGTAGAATTTGTTGGATCTGGATGTGAACAGACTAGTCCCAGGAACAGCAACAGCATGAGTTCTCTGTTGTGTGTGAATTCAAAATTGCAAGGGTCACGATGCAGCTGCTGCAGGGGAATGCTGATCATTGCTCCAACTTACTGAGGAGTGTTATGAATCTGTGCCATTATGGAGATGCATCACCATCACCTGAGATGGTGGTGAGGACAGATGTCTCCCAAGGAGATGCTGCAAGGACAGACAGATCATGCAGCAGAGGCAGTCTGACAATCTCTGTGCATCAGAACAAGGAGCCCAGCTCATTCTTCCCAGCTGTGTTCTTGGATCTCTTGTGCTTGTCCAGCTCTTCCTTGCTTGTTCAACTGACAGAAAAACGGTCTGACAAAAAAGGGAAAGTTTTAGTACCAATTTAAGGAGCTAAATTACCTCACTGACTTGGGATGAGAGAGAAGGATAATGTATGTGCAAGAGAGATCTGCACTCTCTCCTTCAGTGGCAGAGCAGCAAGTGGTTAAACTGTCTTATTTGTCTGCACCTTACGATCTGATTTTTGAACCTTTGACAGCACAGACGTGATCCACTGAAATATTTCATTTCTTAAACATATAACATGTTCTTCAAGTGCAGGTTCTAAGTATGTTCTAGAATTCACAACAGTGCTTGTGGATACTGTGCCAACAGAGCTGACAGCTGTTTTGAAGGAAATTAATCATTGTATGTATAACTAACCTTGTACATTTAACAGTCAATTGTTGAGCATATCTAGCTTCCTTCATGCCCTTCACTTTCAAATAAAGCATTTGATTGAAAAAAAAAAAAAAAGGAGGGGATTTTCCTATTTTTCATCAGTCATTTCCTTTTTCTTGTAATCTCAGTGAGTCTCTTTGTAGATGTTGAAAAATGATTGTGAAATACTTTCTGTGTAAAACAACCTCAGATGTAATTCGTGGCTTAAAAAATGAAGGACTGTTTAGACTTCCTGGAAAATCCATCTTTTGTGCCCTTTGAATTCCCAGAAAACAGAAAAACTTAGGAACGATGTTTTGGTAATCTGTTCAACAGTTTGAGAGTGTAAAAGACAGTTATGAATACTAAGAGCTAAAGGATCTAAAAGTTTGGTGGATTTTTATTTTATTATTAATATACACAGTTCTTAAAATATGAGAAGGAAATTAGTGGTTTGAGGACATTACAGGAAGACAGGATAGAATATATCCTATGTTTATACTGTTAATCCAGTTTATATTTTCAGTTACAGAGTTCACTTGTCTGACTAATCTGGCAATTTTAATTTCTTTTGAATAATTAGAATTTAAGTTTTGAAGAAAAGTCAATATAAAAACCTGTTTCATAGAAGGGGCATTGAGGAAAAGATTTCACTTTGGTCTCGGTGGCCAGAGTTTTCCTACTGATATGCCAAATGGGTCTGAAGTATTTCCAAGTCACTTTGAACCAAAAGGTTATCTGTGCTAGGTTTGAAACCATTCTTCTCATGATGACAAATTCCAGCTGAATCAGACTGGAAGGTTGTTTTTCAGTTTTTGACAGTTCTGGCTACTTGAGTATGCTCATCAACACCCATCGTTTCAATGATTTTTTGACATTCTTGTCACGCTTCAGGGTTTTCTGTTCCTGAACCAGGCTGTACATATTTTCTGGTTGAAAATCTAGTGTTGTGTAAAAATACTAAATGAAAGTCTTTTTGTGTATTTACATTTTTATTTATTTTAAATGCTGAGCATGTTCAACTTTTTATTGAGACACGACTCACTTTTTAACTGTTGGTTGTGCAACAATGACTCAACTACAGAGCTAAGAAGATGCTGAAGGTATGGAGATATTTTCTAGAGGAAAATGGATCTACAGAATCACGGAATCATTTAGGTTGGGAAAGACCTATGATCTTGACTATGATAAGTCCAGCCTTTGACTGACCACCACCCAGCTAACTAGACCACAGCACTAAGTGCCATGTCCAGGTGTTAATGAAATGAAGTTATAATGATTTAAGGCTCCCACAGGCCAAATATGGAGCTTAACATTATTTTTGAAGAGGTATCTGAGGAAGGCAGTGTGGCAATCATTACTTTTAGCTATATGCAAGCAAGATTTGATTTTTGTATGTAGTTTTTTTTTCAGGGACAGAGCTGGGAGACTTAAGGTCTCGTTTGCAAAGCAGCACCTGAAATTACAAGGGAGAAATGAGAGGACAGAATGAATGATTCAATAAATTACAGCAATTAGGGTTTGAAAGAAAGAAGCAAATCCCCATTTTCTGTGAGTTTGAGGTGTCCCGTATGGCATAATTTGGGAATCATAAGCAAAGAAACAGAATTTCTGCTGACAAAAGTGAGTATTCTTTAGTATAGACTAACTTCACTTTGAAGACTAACTGGAGTACTTAAAAAAACATTTACAGAGGATCTGATTTTTACCTTTTGTGGTCTATTATTTTTCAGCTAATATGAGAGACTTCCATTATATCTGTTTGAAACAAGTGATTATTATTATTTTATCTTTATTACAAAAAACCACAAACTATACATAGGAGGATGCAGATGTCATTCTTTCTTGTCAATCCTCTTTACTAAAAAGAGGTGTGGAAAAACCAGGCTAATCCTTACATGGAACAAGAAAGCATATTCCTTTTCCTTCTGTCTGCTGGGTAGAAAGCCTGGGAGTGTGCTCTGGGGTTAGTAAGAAGTCATTCTGCCAGGACAGTACAAGAAAGAAAACACATGAACCACTGCAGGCAGCTCAAACTTACATCTCCTCTGTTTTTTTTCCAGGAAGCAATTAGAGTTGGTGTTATGATGCTGAACACCAGTGGAGAACTTCACAAAGTACAGGTTTGTCCAGTTTTTCTATTTATTCAGTGGATTAATATGCAACAAAACAAAGTCCACAGCAGCTGCAAGTATGTCCTTTATTCTGACATCAGTCAGTATGGAGTGTGTTCCTCTGAGAGCAGAATTGCAGCACAGGGGCAGGAAACAGACACTCATTCTGGCTGTCTTTCTTTCAGGTTCTTTTTAACATCACCTATGTTAATGGACAGGTCTATCTAAATGACTTTCCTATGAAGAGCGGGGTTGCCCATATAACATGCCAAACAGTAATATGTGAGTATTTTCCTTCTTTCTTTTTTTTTTTTTTAATTTTCCTCCCTCCCATGGGGTGTTTGGCTTCCCTGTTGTCTAGTAACCAAAGCTTACAATGACTGCGTGTTCTGTATTTTGTAAACCAGGGCATTGTGGAAGTAAAACATTTCCCAAGGTAGGACAATTTTGGTATTAAAATGGATCAAAAAAATCTTGCTGCCTTCATATCAAGTCACATTAACACATTGTGTGTAAATGGTCTGATCTGAAATCCAGACTCTGCCCATCTTTTCAAAAGCATGTTTTGCAGTACAAGCTAGACAATGTAAACAGAAGGATGCAACTCCACCCTGCTAATGGCTGTGTCCCTAGGTTAGTTGGCATATATCCAGAAGGAGATTCAATAACAAAAGTATGAATTGTTGTTAGGAAGATCTTTTAATGATATCACTTCTGTAACTATTGGACAAACAAGTTTCCGCTGGGTAGGATATTATAGTACAAATATTGCACTTTAATAACTGCAGTAGTTAATGACTTCAAATTGTCTTGAACCTGCTGTTTTTCCACAGATTCAGTGCTACATATTTGTGAAAAAACAGAAAGTACTGTGTGATTTTTTGGAGATCCACAGAGCATACTGTGTAATTAATTAAACAAGGACCATTAGGATTATTTGATTTAAGCTTCTGTTGTATTGAGAACAGTCTTCTGCTGCATGAGATACAGTCAGTTGATATCTGAGGTCATCCTCATCAGGCACTTACAGAATACTAACACTTTTTCAAATTGCTTCTCTGAGCTCCGACCTTGTTGCTTGAACCCTTCTTTTCCAAGCATGATCAATTATTAATTTGTCAGTATTTCTTTTCTGGAGAGAGAGACCAGTAATCACATTCTCTTTTTCTGGTACAAAACCATGGCAATATGTCATTTACTTGCAAAATAACTCACTCCAGAAAAATAGATATGATTTTATTGACTAATTCTGGGAGCTCCTGAGCACTCTTCTGTAGTTCCTATTAATTTTCCAAATCACAGTTGTAGCACTTGCTGTGACTAGTTTTGAATCTGAAACAGTGAGGAAAATACTGATTTGACTTGAGAGCTAGAAACCTGAAGCTCTTTATCTCCATGTTTGGGTCTGAGTCCCCAGCACAGTACCTCTCTCTTAACTGTAATGTAATGTTTATACTATTTACTTGCTAAATTATTGACAACAGATTCAGGTAGTGTTTGTAAAATGCTAAAGAAATATCAAGATACTTTTTAATAGAGGGGGGAAATACTCCTGAGTGTATATAAAAACAAAACTTGACCTTAATAATCATGCTTTTGACTATTGGAGACCGCTCTGACATCATTGTCAGATCATTCTTGGCACCTGCATCCCCACTTGAAGTTCCCCCAGATGTCAGTTTTAGAAGTGTGTGTGTCACTCCTGTGAATGTAGTGGTGGCTGAACAGCCTGACACATGGTAAAAGCTGGGAACACAGGGAGCTTCAGCTGCTTGGCATCTTAGAGGCTTTGGGCCTAGTGCATGCTTGCTGCTCCAAGTCAGAAAATATTCAGCAACCAGGTCGGTGCCCTGGCTCACACCTGTAGGGAACTTTCCTTCTGCTACTTATTTTGGCAATGGAAGGCATTACTAAATTATACCAGAAAGTATTTTTCTATATTTTAAATAAGAAAAATGGCTTTATGAGGACAGGGATCACAGCATAAAAGTAGTGGACACACTGAGTAGTTGCTGTGTGACTGAGAGACCCAGGTTGAGCCTTATCCCACATTACCTGACAGGCTCAGGTCTGCAAGTGACACACACACAGCACCAGTGGCTTAGCAGCAGGGATGGTTTGGTCTCAGTTCATGTCCCGTGGTATCTGCATGCTAGAGAGATCTCCCACCTCCGCTCTTGTGCTTCTCCAGACTTCAGTTCTAGCATGCCCTCACCTGAAGCAGAGGTGTGGTAGCTGGGAGAAGGATACTAAGACTATGCACAATCAGCCAGGGTAGAAAGGCAGTTCCATGTGTACTTGTAGAACATTAAGTTGTTGAAAGAGCTGAAAGCTTTCGGGTAGGAAGAGAGGTGGAGGTGTCACCAGTCGCATATGAAAACAGAGAGGGGGACAGAAAAATACGTAGGAGGGAACTGGCACTCATCTTGAGCAGGAGATACAGTGTGCCTGGAAAAGACCATATTTGTTTCTGTATTCAGAGGAAGGGAAATGTTGTGCAAACCAAGATGTTTACACAGGTGGCTGGCTAGGCTGTGACATTACTCTTATGAACTCCTTTGGACAACTGAAATAAGAATGCAGCAATAACCAAGCCAAAGAGCTCTGCTCACAGTGCTTAAATGCAAACCTCAAAGGCAGAGATGTGACATTGTTTGCAGGCTCCCTGAGTCAGGGGACTGTACAGCTCTGCTGTGTTATGAGGCCTGCTCTGGGTCTGATTTGGAGATACACTGGTAAAAAATCATGGCACCTGTTTTAGCTGTTGCCCAGATTACTACTGGTTGTAAAAGCAGTTACTGGAAGTGTTAAGATGTTCTGTATTGTTGTTCTGGCATCTCTGGCTTGATGCTAGTGATACTCTGACTTCTCCATTCAGGTGCTGCATGTGCAAAGGCATTTGTGTCGGATTTGCACCTGTTTTCTCTATGGCTGGGTACTGCTTTCTGGTTGAGGTGGTTTCTCCTTGAAAATCATGACATTGTGTGTTAACAGTGGAGAACAGAAGCTTGGATAACTTACCGGATCAGCAGCAGCTGGGAACCGTCAGTGTTCGAATCATGGTTCACGAGTGGCCTTTGTCATCCACGTCTGATTTGCAGCTGATTGTCATTCAGGAAGAAGTGACAGAAGTTGATGGAAGACAGGTAAAAAAAAGCCCTGCTACAATATTCTGCTTTTTTTTTAATTTAGGAGAGGCAAGTAGTTCCCAGGGCTTACCAGGTTTACATATATCTAGCTGGTGATTAGAACACAAACGATATAATTAATGTTAACTAACACAGTACTGAGGGAGACAGCAGCAAAGTTGGCAGCATAATAGTGGGGGTGTCTCAAGAGGAAACTTCAAGTTTTAATGCTTCTTTTTATATTATAATAATTATCATTAACTACATCACATCCACTTCAAATAAGTGAACTTGTGCAAGCATAGCCAGACTCACAAGCAAGAGTTGATTAATAAAATAATACACAAAATGAACAAAAGGGGCACGGGCTCATTCTGCTTCTTGAGGTTTTCCCCATTGTTTATTCCAAGCTAACCAAAGGTTTCAAGCAGGTAGCATGGGGAACAGCTTGCAGCAGGAAACCCTTGTGACAAGTGGGCTTACTGTGAAAGCCCACTACACCTGAGAGCTTAGTCTTAGAAGACTTTGCATGTAAGTTAATTTGCATCTTGATAATGAACATGGATTTTGAGATGAACAAGCACCTCCACCCCTCTGATCCTAACTGTATTTGCACAAATAGCAGTCAATGTGAGGGGTTGCAACTCTAGCTGAGGTTGAAATGTGCAGAACTGAGTTCTCAAAATCACCTGCGTATGGTGTAGTTGATTTACTAACTAAAGAGGTTCTGTAGAAAAGATCCAGCTGTTCAAGCCAGAAACTGTCATATTTCTGCTTCTGTACTTCTGCATCTTACATGTGGCCAGGCTTTTTTGAAGCTGGCTTGTGTTCTGCTGCCTTTTTCTTTTTTTTAAGGATAACGTTCATAATGCCTTGATTAATTGCATGGTCAGCATGTAGTAGTTTTTACAGGGATCTGTATCATGTCAGAATCTTAGTCTGTTAGTGAAAAACCCCGCTGAGAGGTCTGTAGCTTTTCCAGTGAGGTCTTCATCCCACTGATAATAGCCTAAGAATTGTGGTTTCACTTGTTACACAACAGTGGCATTGTATTTCAGGCCTCAAAGTAGACACCACAATGCATTTCAGATTTTCATAGGGACCTAGTAAAAACAACCAGAAAGCTAATGCTGTTTCCTTGATTGTTCCTTTTAAGTCAAAAGCATATAAGCACAGCAGAGGATCAGAATCACCTCCCTCAACCTTCTGGCCACTCTGCTTTCGCTGCAGCCCCAGGACAGAGTTTGCTTTCTGGAATGTGAGTGCACATTCCTAGGTCATCCTGAGCTTTTCATCTGCCAACACTTCCAAGTCCTTTTCTCTAAGGCTGCTTTTTATCCATTCACTGCCCAGCCTGTACTTGTGCTTGGAACTGTCCCAATCCAGGTACAGCACCTTGCACTTGGCCTTGCTGAACCCCTCAAGCGTGTTCAGCTCCTTCTGGGTGGCATCTCTTCCCTTCAGCAGGTTGACCACACGGTGTCATCAGCAAACTTGCTGAGGGTGCCCTCAGTCTCACTGTCCATGGTGCCAGCAGAGTTGTTAAACAGGAGCAGTGCAAATACCCATCCCTGAGGACACCACTTGTTACTGATCTCCATTTGGATATTGAGCCATTGGCAGCAACTTCCTAGAGTGCAAGCACCCAGCCAATGCCATATCCACTCCCAAGTCCATCTGTCTCTTGGTTGGAGACAAGGGTTTCAAACAGGACACTGTCAAATGCTGCGACACTTGGCTTTCAGTTGTTGAAAACAGGCAATGTTCCTGCAAAAGCAGAAATGTCAGTCTTGCCTCAGCAAGAATTTTGATGTTTGCAAGTGCTTTCACTACATACCTGAGCTTTCCATGCCCTAAAATGCCTCCCTGCAAGAGTATAGTGATGTACCATGTAAGACTTGGTTAAAAGCCCATGGATTGACTAGCATGTGCTTTTGCAGGAAGCAAGACCCAGTCTGTTCAGCATATTTTCTCATGTGGTATGGTCTACAGAAGTGTGATACGTGAAAACAAAGAATACCAGTTCATGTTATAACAGCTCTATGTGTACATCTTAGTGGCCTGGAGTTTTCTGGGATGTGCTGTTGTCCTCTGCCAGGCTGCTTCAGTCTTGCTTTAAGCTCAGTAATATCATGTTTGCATCTTTTGTAGGTTCAGCAGGAAGAAGTAACAGAAATAGATATTTTAGTAAAGGACCTGAGAGTACTTAGACATTCCAACTACACCGTCCCTTTGAAAGAGAGCATGCTGTACTCCTTGCCAAGGGACAACGACGTGTTATTTACACTGCCCAACCTCTCAGGAAAAGGTATCTCTCAGCTGTTCAGTAGCATTTTCATCCATATTCAATGTATTGCTTTACAGGCTAAGAGCATCGTTTATCCCTTGTTCTACATAGTGAAAGAGTTTCTTCATTAACAGGGACAGGTTTTGTTTTATATGTCTTGGTTTTTATTTTTTTTAAACACCTAAATTCAGCTCTTCATATTAGGTATTTTATTTGTTTGATTTCAAGTCTATTCTCCTTTGAAGTACTTGAGACTTGGCAGTCTGCAATCCAGACATCTGACAGGAGTAAATTTCTCTCTCAGATCTGCAATGGAAGTTTCTCTACAGCTCCCCCTTCTTCCTGGGAATGAGAGAGAAAACTGTAGAGGAAATACCTGTCTGGGTCAATTCCAAACCACAGAACAGTTTTCTGTTATTATACTTGAATAACTTAAAAGCAATAGAAGTTACTCGATGCCTTAATTTTATTTCAGTTTTGTTTAATCAAAAACTGTCAAGGATTTAATTGGAGTAGAACATTTTAATCTAGTCCATCACCTTTTAAACTTATGACAGCTGAAATTTACAGCTAAGGGCATAGCTAAAGGCTGCACTGTTTCTGCTTCTTAACGAGTTCACTGCTCAAGTTAAAAAAAAGCTTTCTGTGTTCTTGCTGTAAATGTGTGATAACTGTACCCTCTGCAGAGAAACACAGCATGTCTTTATTGTCCTTCACAGTGAGTCAAACAAAAAGCAAACTCTGCCCTAAATCTAGCTCTTCTTCTTCAGATATTCAAGATCCACTGCAGACTACCAGTCAGTACCTCATCCAGCAAGTAGAAACTACAGTGGATGAAGAGACATTACCTGGCAAGTTACCAGAGACCCCTCTTAGGATAGAACCTCCATCTTCTTACAAGGTGCTTTTACTATTTGTTTGATTGTTTTAATTATTAGTATATAAATACAATTGTTTAAAAACAGACAACCACTAAGACCAATGGATTTTTGCAGATAATTCCCAAATAAACCGAAAAATGCCCCCTCCTAAATGACCATTCAGCAGTGACAAGTCCAGTAGGAATCCATTGGGCTTCTAAATGTTGCCATGTTCTGACCACACAGATACTTCATGATAGTCAGTTGTGACATTTACATTATACTGAGCTAATAATTTATGACAATTTCAAATATTGCTTAGCTTTAAATTCCACCATTTTCTCCTGACTCTGCCCAAGTGCTTACCCCTCTGAGAAATAGACCACTGGTCTCACCTGCTGTAGGAAACACAGTAACAGCTGGTGAAGTGCAGTTCCAGCTTAGGCAAGGATGGGTTTCATGGGCTCCTCTGTGGCCATAACACTCACAGTTACAACCCACTGTCTGCTCTGTCCAAGTGTCCTTTATTTTCCAAAGGGCCTTTAATAAACAGAGAACTAAATGTTCACCTGTTTCAGACTTTGAGCAATAAAGATAGCTGAGCCACCAGTCAATTCCATCATGCTTTTATGTATGTTTAAGTAAAATTATCACCATCTAATGTGATTTACTAGTAGCTAAAAAAAACCTCCAAAACCCAGCAGTTGCTTTGTTTTGCAATCTTTGTATTTTTACCTGTTTTGTAGGTGATGTGCCAGTGGGTGGAAGACTTGAGAAAAGGGTTGTGCAGATTCTGGTTTCAATCTCTACCTATCTTGTTTAGTTTCATGGAAGTTGTTGTTGTTGGAGTTGTTGGAGCATCTCTTATTATCAAAGTCTTAAAGCTGATTCTTCCTTCCTGTGAAAATAAGTAAGTAATTTTTTGTAATTCTTTTTTTTTTTTTTGCTTTGATGAAGGCAAGATATTGACTAAAAGAATCTTCCAAGAAGCAGGCTCATACTGTAGGATAGTTGTAGCAAGAATTCAATGAGAAAGCTACTGGTAACTTTCCATTCCAAGTGCACCTCTGACACACAGGCATTTCAGAGAGACATGGGAAAGTACTTCATTGGAAATATCTTTAGCTGAGCTGTCATACTGCCAAATTTTTATCAAGCCTTCTAAGGACTACATTGTGAGATGCTATTAACATAATTCCAAGAAAGGAGGGTGGAAACTAGGTCTAAATAATTCCAGTATCTCCTCATCTTTTCATACTCCTACTGTGTTGGAGTTTTACAGTAGTTCTGAAAGGCCTCAAATTTGGCTTTGCAAATTTGCATGGGAGTTCTCCAAGGACGGGGACCTACCTCTGTAGGCAGCTTCCAAGCCATAGTGACTGCTGCTGGCATAGGTGGCAGGAGGTCCCAAATAAAGCTGATTGCCTGCAAGGGCTGCATCCACTCGCTGTGTTACCAGCAACACTAACATTTTTAGGGAAAGCAAGGTCTCAGAGCAAGGGGCAGAAAGATGAATTAGTAACTGCAGGTTATAAATCAGTGTAGATTTAGTGCTGGAATGGGTAAGCACGTGCACTTTAAAGCAACCTAAGTCAGCTCTGGAAGAGCCGTCCCTTGGAACTTCATGTTCTTTGGGAAGTGACTGACAGTGCAGCGTGCTTCATCGGCCCCGAGCACAGCTGATGTCTTCAAATGCAGCTGATCAGCTGTGCCTCTGAATGGCCCTGCATGCAGTTTATTTATGTATCCACTCAGGGGTACAGGTGTTCTTGGTCCAGGAAAATGGAGGGTTGGAAGATCAGGAAGGTTGGAAACTGCAGTGACAAAAGAGGCAGTGCTTCCCCTGGCATTTCACACAGTGTGCTGTCAGATGGGAGGGGGTTCCCCTGGTTAGAGTAGAAGGAGTGGAGAAACACTTTGTACTTTCCCCAGCAGTAAGCAGATTACCACTGGCAGTAAGTAGCTTAACACTGCCATGTATGAAACTGAACTAACTGGAACTGGGAAGAAAATTCTAATCCCAACAAACTGTTCAGCAAAGTGGATGATAACCTGTCCATAGCAGAGGTCAGTATGGAGCAGGGGAACCAGCTTGCAGTAATTTCTCTTCCAGTTGAGGAACATGGGGATTGCTCATGCCTTGTTAAGAGTGTACAAAGAAACTGAACCACCCCTCCATTAGAAGAAACCAACAAACTAAACCTCCAACAAAACAACCCCTAAACCACATAGTCATTTTCTTGCTACCTGTGTAAAGTGGTCCTCTAAAAAATGGTAAAGGTTTAACTCAGGATTGTAAACCAGTAAGAATGAGCAGAACATCTCATCTGGTGCATGACAGTTGCAGACGTGAGTTGGGACCTCATCCCAAGTCTTCAATGCCATTCTATGTTACACTGATAAAACTGGAGGCTGTTGCTGAGTCCAGGAGAATCAGCTGTAGGTCCTGACAGCAAACAGTTTTAGGCTACTATGAAACTGAGCAGCTAGAGCCTACACTGCTGACATTTCAGATGTAGAAACTGGGCAAAGGGAGCCCTCAGAAACCACAGCCACTACACTTTGGAAGCATTTTTCATTGCAACTTCATATAAGAGATATTATGAGGGTAGTAGTTGGTTGATGCATTGATTTAAACTAAGTTTGGGGAGTTTAAGAATAAGTCCAGTTTTTAGAACACAGAATCGTTTTGTGTATTGTTTTCTAATGCCAGGTAACCTTACCTTTCAGAGGCATCCTTCTCCTGGATCAAGTCAGCTTTGTACCTGTGACTACCATCAGCCTGCCTTCAGACCTTTCAGACAGGAAAAATAATTTAGATGAGAAAGCATGTACTTAATGCTGTATTTACTTTGGAGTTACTGGTTTCTAAACACACACTTTTAGTTGATCTGATATTTGGCACCTGATCTTAATACCTTGTTTTTTTCCTACTAAGAAAACTAAGTCAGTTGATTAATTGATAAACAGCCACTCAGGCCAAGGCCCAAAGCTGACTTCCTTGTGCCTCTCCATAAACAAGCAGCCTTTTCAGAAGCTTCAAAGTAGAACAGCTGTCTTTTCAGAGGTTTTAAAATAGAGCAGCTTTCCACCCTGAGGGCTACCATTGGTTTTAACTTCTGTGAAGTCACTTTTACACACCTCAGACAGGATATGCTGGCTGCCTTCATGCCCATAAACCAAGTCAGCTGTCCTGACTAATAAGATCATGAAATTCAGGGTGTCCTTAAGTCCAGAGATAGCATTCTTTTAAAAAATATGAGGAAATATTGCAAACATCAGCTGTGCCTGCAAACCTAAGCAAAGCTACCCCACCTGGTTCCAGGTCTCATAGGGTTGAGCATGTCTTGCAAGGAAGATACCACTACCAAACATTTGTGTTACTCAAAAGATCTGACACTTCATATATGCAAAACAAAAATTTGAACGGAACATTTATATTTCAAGCACTTTACATTTTTATGGCCCCTTCCACTCATAAAAACTGTTAGCAGTTGTAACCAGCTTGCTTTTTGTATCTGTGACAGCAGTACTCTATGAAGTCCCAGAAGAAAAATGAAAATTCCATTAAATTCTACAGAAATACTGGCTTACTATTGCTGAGTAGGCCCAGTCTGCTCATGCCAGTTTGTACTGTTAACATTTTTCAAATAAACATTTAAATTGTTTATTAGACTGTGTTCATGTGCTTTTATATTTATGTAAAACAGCAGTTTGCCAAACATTTCAGACTCAGGACACTGTCTGTTTCTTAGCTTTTCATTGTTCTTACTTAGAAAAATTTGTCAAAAGAATGAATAGGAAATAAAATCTCAAAACTGTAACTACCTGACACTAGACTGAGCACAGTTATCTTCTGAGTGATCAGAATTACCTGTGTTCAGCTGGAGTTGTTAGAGTGAGGGAGAAAAGCTGGGATTCTCCCCTCCTCCTGCCCTAAGGAAACATCATGTGCTTAATGAGATCCAAGCTACTCAGATGCTGGTCTGTGACAGGAACAGCTCTCATTGTCTCACTGAGCTGACAGCACTGCAGTGATAAAAGGAACATTTCTAACACCGACTTGGCCTTGTAAAAAAAACCAAACCAATCTTCACCACCCAGCAGTGCAGCGTGGTACACACCACACCAGCTCAAAGTAACAGGGACACTGCTCAAACTTCCCTGTTTTTTGTTCTAGTACCTTGTGGGTGGCAGAGGGATTGTCACCCATGGCTGAACAGGAAACTGCTAGGATTAGCACAGGAGTGGTGACTGCACAGAGAAGAGCAAGTACTCAAACAGGTGTAGACAAACTTGTCTGTGCATGGATATTGCCTGGCCCCTCCATTTGCATAGTCCAATAAGAAGTGATGCACAAAGCTGAAGTTAGCTTCTTCTGGGGGAAAAAAAAATAGGATGGACAAGAAACACAATAGTTCTCCCTTAGTGCACAAACACAGTAGGAATTATGCTGCAGATGGAAACTTGGCAGCTGTCTGCATGTGCTCTTTGCATCCCTCCTTATGAAACTGGAAACCCAGCACCTGCAACAGCCACAGGGAGATTAGCTGCTCTAAACAGCTGCAACAAATGCATGGCTAGGCATGAAAGTGCTGGTAGTGCTTGAAAACTTGGCTGATTTCTGTAAAGTTACAAAGCAGCAGGAAAGAAGTATCACAATCAGGTTAATGGAATTCTAAAAAGAGTGCAAATCTTGAACACAGTAACTGCCAAACAGTTTCTGCTGCCTTTTAGAGCTGAAGTTATCAAGGCTTTAAAAAGTTAAAGGTTTTGTGTTTCTGCTTTAGCATGCACATAGTTTTCCCAAATCACAAGTCTCATGCCTTTCAGAGGAGTGCTACTCTGAGCTGGCACCACTCTGAAATATTTTGTAAATTGATTAAAAAACCACCTCAGCCAACTAAGACAGTAAGGAAAGAGCAACTGTCCTGCATGCCAGGTCTCATTTTTCCAGGACGTGAACTGATGTGCCCTCTAGGGGAAGGTATGTGGGGGGACTGGGAACTGAAAAAAAAAACCCATCAAAACCCATCTACCCAAAAAAATCCCTGGTGGGATAGTGGTAGGTTGCTAGAAACAGCAACATCATCTCCTCACAAGCACCACACTGCAGCCCTTCCTGCCCTCAGAACTGCGCATCACCACGTTGTGTGCTCCAAACCAAAATGAACCTCTGAGCTACAAACTCAGCCTCTATCACCTTTTCCTTCCTGTACTATGCATTAGAGATGTTAATTTTGTTCAATCAGGGTGAACAGGGCTGGTTGACTACTAAAGTACTACTTTTAAGATGAGGTTTACTTTAGGAGTTCTCAAAATATATCACACTTAGTCTAAGTGGCCCCTTAATGGACTGCTGCCAAGGTCCAAAGTTTGCTTACTCTCCCGTCTTCTGTGGGAGACAGATCAAATATTCTGGTTTGTTTGCAGTGAATTAGGAGAAGAAACCTGCAACAACACCTGGCAGCTACACTCTCATCCTTACACACAAACAGAAAGATAAGTATTAAGAGTACTCACATCTTCAAAATATTACACATTTTTATTAACTCTGACACATAAAACTATCCGAAAATCGTGAATTTGTTTTCCATTCTGGAAATGGAAGTCTATAAATGTGCACACCTGTATACTCACCTCAACATTCCTTGCATTCCTGGGTTCTTCATGCAGGTCCACCCAGGGATTCAGGAGCTCTCACAAGATCTGAGTGTCTAACTTGAGCCTCCACTGCCGACACTGCTAGAAGTCCCTATTCAGCGTGTCCAGCTGTCACTCACACCATAGCAATGAATTTCAGGCACATGAACAAGATGCTCACAATAATGCCATTTACACAGCTGTGTCTTTGAGATGCACTTGCCTCCTACTCAGACTGCAACTCTGCATTACCATTATGAACAGGAATTCCACAGCCAGCTTTATACAGCATGTTATCTACCAGCTGGAACAAGTCCAGGCCTATTTGGTTCATGAAAAATAACGAAGTTTACCCATAAGCAGAGCTACAGCTGGCTGCACTGGGAGCAGCTAGCAGGAAGAAGTGTTTCCCAAACAGTAGTAGATGGTTAGAAATTAAAGGTGGTTTAGTTACAATTTACCACTGTTCAGCAAAATCTAAAATTATTACCTGGATGGTTACTGCAGACTCAGATAGTAAGTGGCATGTAGAAGCAGTTAAGTAATGAAAAATCAGAATTTAGATTTTATGTCAATTGTACAGTCAGGGTTGTAAACTGAGTACAAACACAACACATGCTGCCTTACCAGAATAACCCTGTAAACCAGGACCCAACTCACCAGTCTGTTTTGCTGCTTGCAGACAGTCAAGGGAAAAAGAACTATTGCACAATTAATGCCAGAAGGCTTTTGATTTCTCAGGCTAACAAGGAAACTACACATGTGACAGCATCACTGCTGGCTGTACAGAATTAGTTTACACCAGCTGGACATATTTTAATATTATTTAACAGCTACCGTAAACCCGTGATGATCTTAACCTCTTGCTCAAACTTCACTAACTTTATTGACTATTCCAGCAGGAGGGTTGCTGTTCCACATCTCAGCCTTTGCACAGGTTCTTTAACAATAGTTTAAAGGTAGAATTCTCTAAGATTTAAAACTACCTGTGTAACTGCATCTTGTTTGTCCCATTTTCAAGTTCTCAGCACCCCTGACTCACTTAGCAGGGGTAGCTTGAAGGGTTCATTGACACAAAAGCAATTTTTCAACAGTACCAACTGATGAAAAGAGTTCTAGTATTAAAGTAATTTTAAAATTTAGAAAATCAAATCAGATACCATCAGCATTTGAGAAAAATGTGACTTCTGAGCTAGTTCAAAGACAGCTATGCAGAACTTGCATTTTAAAAAAAATTTATTTAGACATCTGTTGCTCTTAAATTACAAAAGTTAAAAAGAGCACGCAGTGCACTGACACGTCACCCATTACTTCTAAAGCTGTTTTAAGACATAAGGTGGTTTCTTCAAGAGAACACAACTCAACAGGATCCAAACTCAACTATCCATTTCTCGTATTTCTCAATGTCCGCAGCAGAAACAGATTTAGAAACTTTCTTCAAAGCTATTTCGAAGTCTTCCATAGTTGTTGGCATGTGCATTTCATCTCGGGGAAGATTTCTGATTTCTTCTGGGGTCAAGCCTTCAATACGCCTCCTCATAGCCATCAGTGATGCATCTCTAGTCAGGAGGGTAAGAAAATAAAATCATTACTCAGTGCAGGATGGTGAGTTCAGTTGTTTGAAAGGCTCAACACAGCATTCCAGTTAAGCTGCTGCATTCAAAGAGATTCAATAAAGAACTGTAAACTTTTATGGGAAGATCTCCAAGTGCTTGTACAAGCCACAATACCATGTTATCCATATTTTTCAAACATGGCATTATCCTCACTGGATATCTAAACAGCTACTATTCATAGGCTAGGCAAAAGAGGTAAAGACAAACTAGTTTAGCTGATGTCACTGCATGCCTATGATGTATCTGCTGTTTATAGTATTTTTAAACAGGAACATTGCAATAACAATTTCACTCCTCCTAGATATAGAAGGAGTAGCTGAAGTGTTTTGAATGTTTTCTGGTTTGAACAGGAATCCCACTTCAAAGACAGAGGAGTCAACAGTATCTACCCTCCAACCTGTACACTCAAGAGCTAAATGTTAAATAACAAAATCTGTTCTGTAGCTCCTCAAATTCTGCCCTTAATGAGCACTGAGTGCTTTTACAAGTGTGTCATTTTCTTTAGTGTTAGGTTTGACTACATTTAGATTTCCAGCAGTAAATCTGGTAGCAGCAGGTGACGAGCTGGCAAGGTGATAATTAGGTAACACTGGAAGGCTGAAGTTCCTGCTAATTAATTGTTATAGATCTTATAATAACAAGAAAATGCTGTTAATCTGTCTAGCAGTAAAAAAGATGGAATCTTTTAATCTTGGTGATATCACAGTAGTAAATTGTGTCATATCAGAAGGTGAGATTCTGAAGAGAGAAAAACTTACACATTGCCTTCCAGAAGGATTTAGAAAAATGGTTTGAGCATGTTCTGTTTCAGTACCATCCCCTCCCGCTAAAGGAAACCGTAACTGTCAGACTTCAGGAATGTACTAAATTCACAGAATCACAGAATATTCCAAGATGGAAGGGACCCCCAAGGATCATCAAGTCAAACTCTTGAATGAATGGCCTGTACAGGGACTGAACCCACAACCTTGATATTATTAGCCCCATACTCTGACTAACTGAGCTAATCTCATTGTTAATTAATAAATTAAAATCTCTTAATACAGGAACTAAAATTTTAGAACAACCAAAAGATTGCCTTGTTGAACTCCATCTCAACCAAATACCACCACGCTTCACTGTTACATCATTTGTAAACCATAAGCTACACAACGGGGTGAGGGGACATTCCATGCATCTAATTGGCTTCCAGACAGCAGTTTAAAAAATCAGAAAAGTCCAGCGAAAACAATCCAGCCAACCAACCAGCCCATCATACCTTAACACACTGACAGAAGTGAAGCACAGCTGCCACCACTACTTCCTTTTGTAAAGTCATTTTATGGACAGTCCAGTATTCCAAACTGAACTCCTGGTGCTTTCTCAAATGCACTCTTGGTGCCTGAAGAAGCACCAAAGCTCTATTCAAAACACAGTTAGCCACCCACACAGCAGGGGCCAGTTCTGTTCTAAAGGCCTTTCAACATTGACAGTCCACCCAAAACAACGATTCAAAGTTAGTTCATACTCACATCTGATCTGCAATTTGGATGCATTTTGTATTCCTGAATTTTAAAATGAAGATTCACCTTCATTTCCCCCTGCTTATATGCTGACTGCTAGGAACTGTAGTGTTACCTCTGACTGGTTTTCACTCTGGCTCAGCAAACTTTGGACTTCACTTCAAATTCTTTAAGATAGGAGGGTAATTTCAGTAAACCAGAGCTCTTGGTCCACTTTTTCTTATGTTCTGCTTGTGTCACTAGCAAGGACTGACATAGTATACAGGTTTGAACTTTACTCTGCTTATATCCTGAGAGCCTGAACCATAAAAAAGCACTTTTAAATCATCCACATCTTTTTGTCTCAATGTAAATGAAACCATCATATCCAAGAGCTATTTCTCCTGACACCATGAACAAAGTGTAAATACACAGGTTAATGCAAGTACTTTCTTAGTAATTTCAAACCATGTACATCCAAATCTCAGTTCATCTGGATTTCTGCTTGCTGCCACCTCAGTCTTCACTTCAGAGACTGCCACAAATAGCAGATGCAGAGGTTTCTTTGTGGTTTTTTTTTAATCTTTTTGTTTTGTTTTATAGTATTTGTACAAAGGGGCTTTGGTTAAAAAAACAAAAGTAATTGTGCACAAATATATACACACAAATTTCACTGAAAAACATCACAAGTATTTTCATTTCTAAAATAAGTGTATTGATATTCAGTATAAAATTAATTACAAACAACAAACATGGAACAGACTGAAGGAGACAAACCGCAGCTAAAATACACATACCAAAATAAACAGCAGACCAAATAAACTCTTTCATACAACATGAGCCTATTAGCACAAACTCCTTCCAGAGCAGAACCAAAGATCAGAAGAACACCAGAAATCCATCTCACAAACCTACAAATGCAACAAATCTCCACAACACAGATTCAGAACAACTAACATACCATTCTTTTCCCAGACTCTGGGCAAGGTTTGTTCAGGAAACTCTACCGAGGCTCTGAATTTTTAGCCCAGCCTGCAGTGGCCCTGCTGCCAGAGCCTTTGGTGGCAGCTTTGAGTACAGGCTGCTTGCTTGCATCCCTGTGGCACAGCACATTGTCCTCCCAGCTGTGCTGACACGTGTCTGCAGAACCACGTTAAGAATCTGGGCAAGAAATGGATCCGTGTTTGAGGGAGCAGCCGGGAGGTGATTTTACTCCAGCCCTCTCACCCTGCTCAAAGCCCACAGAAGTTGGGCTGGAACAGCCAGGAGCTCAAGCCTTGCCCTGCCACGCTTCAGTGCTACCTCCAAAGCCTGAAAGCAGCGTTACACAGGTGCTCATCAGATGACATCAGCATCTTAAACAGCTTCGGTTCTCTGTCCGTACTGCAGATCTCAGAGCTTCCACTGCCACAGCTGTGCCAGTGCAAGTCTTCTGATGTAAACAAAACAACTTGTCCCTTAACAGATCAGTCCTCTCCCTCCCTTTCCAGTTTTTCAAAGAAAATACAAGGGAAGAATTAGAAGATATTTTTAGTCAATTATTTCAGGAATCTAGGCTAGAGAACAGGCCCACAAACAACTGTATGCCAACAGTACCAAGGATTCAGGGAAATGAAGGAGATAGCAGAAAACTTTAGTCAGTCTCATCACAAAAACCAATGTGGTGAGTACACAGCTCTTGTACCATCACACAAGACTCTAGACTTTTTCCATGTCATGAGAAAAGAAAACTCCATGTTTTTACTTTAGTTATTCCAGCCTCTATCCCTGTTGCCTCTCACATATGGATTTCTGCAGAAGTCATATAGCCCAAGCAGAATGACTGCAACTCAACAAGTTAACCATCCTCTGGATAATCCTCACGCATGGAATTTAGTCTATATGAAAGAAGGTGGAATTTTACCTAAATCACAGCCTATTAGATTACTAGGTTACAACTACTCTTCAAATAGAAATTTAGGTACATATTAATGCAGTATTTCACCTTTTAGCCATACATAAAAGACGAGTCCATTTTTATTCAATAACTTTAATCATGTAAACTGGCTGCCTTACAGTTTTCCCAAAGTCTGCAGCAGTAGTAACACAAATGATGCAATGTCAGCTTACCTGCATACGTTGGTAATGTCTGCACCTGAATAACCCTCCATTTTCTCAGCTATGTTTGCAAGGTCAACATCATCAGCCAGTTCCAATTCTCGCAGATTTATTTTTAGGAGTTCCTCTCTACCTTTGGCTAATCACAGAAAAGAAAATTGAGTCTGTACAATTTGCTTTCTGAAGATAAATAATAAATTGATGGAGGATAAGAGGTAAGGATGAGGAAAAGGATGCTGTACTTGCTAAAAAGGTAAATATTCATGTTTAGATTTAAGCTGGTCCTGAATCCATAAGTGAATTTGCATACATGTATCAATTAGATTTTTAAACCAAGTGATCAAAACTAAAGGAATATTGATAAAATTTAGATATTAGAATTTTTAACCACTCCTCTCCCCAATTCTTCATACCTGATGGTAAAGGAATGTAAATTCTCTTTTCTAGTCTCCGTCTTAGTGCTTCATCAATATCCCAAGGAAAATTAGTAGCAGCAAGTACCATGACCATCTTAGAAGGATCATCATTTTCAGTAGCACCCCCTACACCTGCAGTGCAGAAAAGAGGTAAAATATGCATATGTTTTTTGAAATTTCATGTACAGAGGAAACAGTTCTGCAGTATTAAAGCAGAAATGTAACTACTGCACTTTAATGAGCCCAAGCATAATAGAATCACCACGCACAACACAGGTCACTTTTTCATCTCTGTGACAGTCTGCAAGCATAAATGGAAGCCTGGTTTAAACAGCAGCAGGGGCATAGGGCTCTACTCAGACCAGGAAGTTCCTGTCTATCATGGCTAGAATGGTTTTACAGCAGAGTTGTTTGTACTTCTGCCACAACAGTGGTTCAATTTTCACACCAACATCTTGTAGCAGCCTGTGAGGAAACAAAACAACGCCCAACACCATCACCACACCAAAAACCAACATCCCCCACAGTATTCACCAACAGCCACACTAAAGCAGCATGACTCCCCTACAAGGTGTCTTCACTTCTGAAGTCAGGCCAAAGGTTTCTCATGTACAGGTGGACTGTGCAAACTGCTGAAGTGAATGTTTAAATTTGGTGGACTAAATCACAACTTCTTAGAGACAGACAGAACACCTCAGTTTCTAAACACTATGAATCTGCTACAAAGGGAAGAAGGTACTCCCCTATAAGGTGTCTTCACGTCTGAAGTCAGGCCAAAGGTTTCTCATGTACAGGTGGACTGTGCAAACTGCTGAAGTGAATGTTTAAATTTGGTGGACTAAATCACAACTTCTTAAGAGACAGACAGAACACCTCAGTTTTTAAACGCTATGAATCTGCTACAAAGGGGAGAAGGTGATTTTGTTAAAGTTGCTATTCTCTGTATCTACTGGTTTTGGTTAGAACAACAGGACTGGGCTGTGGGATAGCTGCTGTACCTAGTCTGCCTGAGAGTCTGCATATAAAACACAATTTATTAATGCCTAAGTAAAAGGACTGAAATAGTGCTTACTAATAAAATCAGATTATGTACATACTTGATATGAGAACAGTATTAGAGCTCTGCTGCTCTTTAAAGACAAAAATAAAAGGGTACCAACATCAGAGAAGGAGAAATAAATATGCAAATCTTCTGACTCATGGAATTCTATCACAAAGCAGTCCATAGATTAGCACTTCTCAGTAGCTTCTTTGCTTCTCTCTGCTCCCCAGAATAGAAAATAAAGGCCTCTGTAGCAACTCTGCATTGTTACCTACTTTTGAACTTCATTGATTTGTGAAATTTTAGCCACATACTTGTAGTGAGATCAGTGCTTTAAAATGAGAACTCTCTCAACCACTTCTATAAAACAGAACTTCACTTGTTATTTATATTTTTAGAAGAAAAAGAGATCCCAAAGAAGTGAAATGCAATGCCGCCTTTGAAGTTTAAATAAAAATAGGTAACAGTTCTTTTGAAGCACTTTTTACTTAATTTTGAAGAAGTGAGTGATATGCCAGGCAAAGACTGAGAGAAGCAGGGTTTTTTTCTGCTGCTCTTTTGAAATTTCTTGTATTTTCCACTGAATCTTCCTTATTCTGGGTCACTAATACAAGATCATATCTCAGAGGCCAAACGACTGTTAAATAATGTCACTTGTAGCGTTTAACCCATTTCATGTAAGGCTTTTGAAAAACTGCTTCTGAAGAATGAAGTTTCACTTGGTTTTTTTTGGTCCCTCAAGTTTCCCCCAGTCCAGCAGTTCCCAGTGATCAGGTTATTTACCATCCATCTGAACGAGCAGCTCTGCCTTCACACGTCGGCTGGCTTCGTGCTCCTCCGAAGTTCCCCTGCGGCTACAGATGGAGTCTATCTCATCAATAAATATGGTTGTGGGGGCATAAAATCGAGCCTGAAGAAAGCAAAAATAAAGCAGAAGCTGAAATAGCAGTTCACTCCCATTTAAGAAGTAGCAGCATATTCAGAGCAGAGTAATGATGTATTTACCCCAGCTCCTAGGTATCAAAGGACCCCCACCCTTCCCTCTCTTGGACCCCAGCCCTCAGGTACAGAGCAGCTGCACATTCATCCAGAGCCTTTGAGCAGAAGGACTTTTTGCCGAGTCCTGTAGTTGTTAGGGCTAAAAACAAACATTTCATAAGCTATAGGCAGTTTCCCACATTAGGAGTAACATTCTGAACTGTGAAAGTCATCACAGATTGCTGGAATAGTATTTCAGTTAAAGCCAGGATGAATGTTAAGCTGGGACATCATGACATGGAGCTTGTCCAAGAGATAGGTGAACTGCAAAATAAGTGACCTTTCTGAAAACAAGAGCATTTAAAGACAAGGATCCAGGATAATAAAAGCTATTGTATTAGAGCAGTTGACATGCTGTTCATTGTGTTATCTGTATTTTTGACCAATCACATTAAATGAGCTGGTATCCCACCTGACAAACTATAATGTAAAAGATCTTTTACTTCCTGCCTTTTCTGATTACTGCAATTGCAACTCTGCTGTTCCCTTCAGTAGTGGGCACCTTAGCAAACACTGCACAACACCTCATAACACACGGGAAAAAAAAAAACAACTATTTTCTGAGCCCATTTCAAGTATTATGAGCTCTGAAGCCAACTACAGTTTGGGAGGCCACTTCTTTTAACCACAAACAAAAAACCACCCACAGAAACAACAAAGCACACAACCTAAATAGGGCTCTCACCCAGAAAGCAATTAACTCCATCCCTAGATTTCCATTCAAGTAGGTTCTGCAGCACTCACCAGCTTACAGTGAGCTACCTCTAATGTAGCAAGTTAACCCTGAAAATAAAAGATGACCTATTTTTCAGCTTTTATAAATCCATTTAGGAATAATCTTGAAATGCAAATCAGTAATGGCCCAAGCATTCCAAGCTTGGAGAGCTATTTATGGATGCTGTAAGTCTGAAACCTTGGTAAGGTTTCACTGCTCCAGAGGTGATTCTACTTCATTATCTCACTGATTCTGACCAGAAACTTAAATCACCATTTCAAACAGCAGACGAACAAGTTTCTCAGATTCTCCTCTGTATTTTGAGGTAAGTGTGGAAGAAGAAACATTGAAAAAAGTTGTCTTGCATTCAGTGGCTACAGCTTTTGCTAGGAGGGTCTTTCCAGTACCAGGAGGACCAACCATCAGCACACCCTATAAAAATGAAAAAGAACCACTTTTAGGACAAGAATCAAACCAGAGAATTTTAGAGTTTGTTTAGTGTAATAGTAAACAACTGGATGCAAATTTTCCCTTGAAAAGTAATTCAAAGGTAAGTAATTAATGTCATGGCTTACTTGCAAACACCTAGCTGAAGACACTGTGCAGGTATCCGGCTGACATCTTTATTTTGTTGTTATATACAATAAATTTTGTTACTAAAGCGTAGGAAGAATTTATTTAAACTGTAAAACATTTGAAATTTCTTGTTCTGCCAAAATCCAATCTCAAAATCCTACTTATGATCACAGGAGCAGATTTTTTCATACCTTCCACGGTCTTCTAATGCCCTTGAAGAACTCTGGCATCCACATTGGTAAAACTACAGCTTCCTTAAGCAGCTTTTTGGCTTCTACTAAATCAGCAATGTCATCCCTGATAAGAAATAGAAAGTTGTTTGAGAGATTCAGACAGCAGGCAAAAGAATCGCTCCACAGCTCAAAAAACTGCACAATTAAACTTATTGCTACGCATTGGCTCTCCCAGAAATCTAATTAATTTTCCTGAATTATTTACATTCTAATTGCAAAAGCCTGTAACAGCTACAATTGACATCTGCCTGGCTGACACCTGGCAGGCTCCAGATGGATGCAAAAGCAAAAAAAAAAAAAAAAAAAAACAAACATGAACTATTTCACCACTGTCTGCATTCAGAGAAAGACAAGCAGAAGAAAGCAGGCTGGTTAAACTTAGCATAATTGGTAGTTAGCCTTTCTTGTTTTGCTGAGAGGTTGGATGTCCCTGAAACTTAAATACCATCTTTCATTGTTACAAGAACAACTTGCTGAAGACCAGTAAATGAGCAAATTAAACAAAATTTTTAGAATTATTTTACAGAGTTATAAAAGTATTAATTCTTAAATACCTTATAGGCTGGTCTTATTTCCTTGAAAGTAACTTTTAGGGCATTCCTCTTATCAGCATGTGCCCAAGTAACATTTTGGTTTCAAAACACATCTATATGAAGAACTAGTTTAAAATCTGAAGTCACAATCTAAGATTCAGTATAAAAACCAAAACATATATTTAAATATTAAACTGAAATCTAAGGCAGTTGCATGCATACAAAGTGTTTTGTGGGACTGTTTGGTTTTTTTTAAAAGCCTACTTTATTTGCCAGAAGAATTTTGCTCATTTAATCCTCACAAAACCACCTAAGCTTGGAAACATTTGGAACACAAAACAAGCTTTATATAAGGTTTAATATTTAACACGTTTATGTAAAGGCATTGGCACAGGATTATATTTTATACTCGTGGCCACATTACATCCAGCAACATTTCCAAGGGTTCCTATATCTTTGTTAATCAGTTTTCTGACTTGATATGCCCCAGAGTAGCAAAACACATTTTCAAATGAAGAGACACTGACAGAAATTAGAAACTTTTACACTGCAAAAGAGTATCTCAAAAATTGATCTTAAGACTCTCAGAAAATTTTGAGAAGCTTTGTATTGCCAAGTTGGACAGGACTTTAGACAACCTGATTTAGAGAAAGATGTTCCTGCCATGGCAGGGGACTGCTTTACCTGATCTTTAAAGGTCCGTCCCGCCCAAACTACTCCATGAATCTATTCATGGAAAAAAAATTTTTGAGCTCTAGAAGTATACAATGACATAAACAGTTGCCTATTTAAAGGCAGTAAGGAAATCCTGTATGTACTTTTCATATGTAAAATGCTTTTTTATATGTTAAAATACTTAATTCTTGTCATACCACGTGAGAGGAAACAGAAACAGCTCAAGAGACTAGCAGCAGTACTCAAACTTACCATCGGATGTTGGGATTCTGAGAAATTATATCTCTTTCCAAAGCTTCTACTAAATCTTTGTCATATCCAGTACTATCAAATTTCTTTGGTTCAGACTCTGAAATCTCAGATGTGGATTTGTTCTACATATAAAGGATATAACAATGTAAATACATAACAAAGGTTATGCTACTAATGAATTTTTACCACAAGTCCACAACAGCATCATATTTTTAGAAGATGGCAACATAAACCAGCATGAAAATCATGAAGCATCCATATTACAGCTGCACTGCAGGATGGATCTGTGTGTTTCACCCAGATTTCTGTACTGCCCTGGCTCCATTTCCTTCTCCCCAAAGCCAGCATGTTGTACTGAGGCAGTTTCTTTGTTTTGGTACCTAATGAAAACTGCATACACCTATCCCAGTGTAACAGCTTCTGCCTCTTCTCCCACAGAAATATGAAACTATCTGAGACACAGCAGTGTAAGACTGGACCACAAGTGTCACACAGAGTATCCCAAATTCTCTAAGTGTCATAAATATGCCATGTATGTGGGACACAAAAAAAAAAAAAAAAAATTAAGCATGACTTCCACAAGTAGAATGAGAATGGTGATCTTCAGGGAGATCACAGGGGTAAAACCAGAGCTAATTAACTGATACAGAAGCATGGACATGAACAGCAGAGAAGCAGCTCTGCAGCAGAGTCAAAGCAAAGAAGCTACATAGTTGAAAGGGCTCAAACAGCAGAGACCATGCAACTGAAAGGAAATAAAATACACTAGACATACCCTGGTTTTATACATTTAACAGCAAGCACTGGTGATGACAGAACAACTGTAAAAGAGAAAAAGAGACCTCTCCTGTCTCTCTGTGGGTATATTCTGATGGAGAGAGGATTATCACTCAAAGGCAATCTAATTTAGCTTCTAATAAAAGTAGTAGCCTACACAGCTAAACAAGTCTACCCTTGTAGATTATACTACCTCCACAGGCCATGACACCTTGCCACAGCTGAAGGCTGATGAAGCTAACAAACTATTGCATGGATATTTGATTTATTTAGACCCTGAAAAACTATGAATCTGCTGTTTCCTGTATGGTCTCTTACCTTGGTCATCTGCTAAATTTATAGAGACCAGAGCACAAAGCAAAAATTAAAGCACTCTGATTGCCAAGAACAGATAATAGTTCAAGTATGCTGGGGTTTTGTTCATTTACAACTGAAGAGAGTATGGAGCTAGCAACATATCTCAAAAGGAAAAAAAAAAGGCAAGGGTCTCATTTAAGGATTAAGTAAATCTTGATATGCTTTGGAAGAGGCAAGTCAATCTTGGTTTAAATTATACTCAAAGCAATTATGCCACAAGGACGTTCCATGTGAATGAGTTCCACTGGGCTCTGTTTCAGAAATTCAGTGGTGTCATTTTAAACAACTGCCCTCAAGCTGCAGTAAACATGTCACAGAATCACAGAATGGGTCAGGCTGGAAGAGACCACAGTGGGTCATCTGGTCCAACCTCCCTGCTCAAGCAGCATCATCCCAGAGCACACGGCACAGGATTGTGTCCAGACAGCTCTTGAGTATCACCAATGAGGGAAACTCCACAACCTCTCTGGACAATCTGTTCCAGTGTGTGGTTACCCACACAGTAAAAAAGTGCTTCCTCACGTTCAGGTGGCACTGCCTACGCATCTGTTTCTGCCTGCTGCCTCTTGTCCTATTGCTTGGCACCACCAAGAAGAGCCTGGAAATACCCTCTTGGCACCGACCTTCAGATATATTTACCAGATCCCAACTTCCCAGAGCGATTGCTTGTTTTTAATTAATCCATAACCAACATTGTGCACGAAGAAAAGACATCTTAAAAGGTGAGATTCAAATCAGCACACTGACAGGAACAGAAGAAACATTTTATAGGCATGTCATTTTATAATACACTCAGTAGTAAGAAAGCACAACTGAGTATCTCAACCCTGTGAAGTTGTTTTCAAGTTTACCTTTTCCTCTTTTCCTTTATTTTGCTGATCCTTTTTTTCCCGGCTGCGGACTGCCTTCCCTTTATCGCTGGGGTTCCGAGAGGAGGGACGGTGCGAGCCCCTGCCAGCTGCACTCACACGATTATTGTGCCCTCTGCAATCACTGCACGGAGCAGACTGGCGCTTCCTGGGTCCTGGCGAAGGTCTAATTAGTTGTAACATATGCAAAAAGCCTCAGTGTAAAGCCACTGGTGAGCACCACATAACCAAATCAACTGGTTACAAACTGAAAAGCCATTTGGCTCAAGATAAAAATCTGTATGTCAGAAACAAGACATATTTTTAGAGAGTGACTAAAAATCCATTTTCCCTGTGCCACAAGCTCAGGGTCCACCTGCTTAAAATAAGGGCCTTGCTTTGTATATTTCATCAGTTTAAGTAATATGGAGCTCATAAAAAATTAAAAAGCAAACAATAATTTGACAATACAATTAAAGTAATCTAACAGCCACTTTCTGTCAAAATGCACAGTTCTGTGTCTGCTTTGCACGTACTCCTGTCCCCTCCTCCATGCTACCACTGGCACATGTTAGAACCTTCAGTGAACCAGGTCAGACAGCTACTCACAGAAAAAGGCAAAAAAAACCAAACAAAAACCACTAGACACACAGAACAATGTCTTTAGCATCCTGAAGCAGCTAATTAATGCCAACAGAGACAAAAGTGAAATAAAAACTCAAAACCAAAAACCAAACAACTTAGGCAACAGTGTGTGGGGGGAAGAACCTTGACATAAAGACAAAACCTCCAGAAGGTTCACCTGACACCTCCTTCACCACAAATGGTGTCAAGCTGCTGGTGTGAGTGTTACACACCTCAGCTCAAGAACAAAAATTACACCACAACAGGCTGAATTCCAAGCACACTTTGTCCTGATAAATATTAATTTAGGTCTTCAGGTTTCCTCTTACCTACGTTCAGCAGGTACTGGCAAAGACCAGACTTCTGCATCGTGAGCTGGTAATTCTTGTTGTGAGGCTTTCAATGGAGTATTGTCTAGTTTAAAACTCTCCAGTGTTTTCATTATATCTTTCACATGCTTAGCTTCCACACTTATCTCCTGCCAAACCTGATTTAAAACAAAAAAGGTAGATTAAGCACATTGGAAATAAGTTTGTAACAGTCCTCTGTTCAAGCTCATGAAATGCCTGGATGTATTCCACAGGGTTTAATGAGCTACCTAATTCTACTTCAAAGAATAAACAAGAATTACGCACATTAGATATTAAGGAGGTTTTTCTGCCTTCCTCAGCACATTAAAGAACAAAGAGATTTTGGATTTAATATCAAAGAGACTTTTGACAAATTTTGCAGATTAAACAGGTACAACAGAACCTAACAGACTAAATATCAAAAGTATCAACCTAATAGGCAGAATATCAATAAAAAACCAGAGGGTTTTTGTTGAGGAGATATTATCAACTTGCTGTTAAGGACAATGTTAGTCCCACTAAAACATTGAGGGAAATAAGACCCTAAAGATACCAGTCTAAAAAACTTGAGCATAACAGGCGTACTCATCAGCATAGCTGTTAGGGCAGACATTTCACTTGCTCCTCAGAGCCATGTTCCACTGACTGTTCTGCCACTGTCAGACAAAGAAGGCATAAAGATGACTTAAGTCCAACGAAAAAGAAGCCTATATATAACAACACTAGTTTATGAGTGAATGGGGTAGGTCTTTTTGTGGCACTTTTTCAGGGACATTTTGAGGGAAAAGCATTGAAGTAACAAGAATTGCCATTTACCTGCTGCCATTTCTGTTGCAGATAGGTGTCTCTCACAGAGTACAGATACTTATTCATCTGGTCAAGAACTCCCTGGTAGTAGACCATCGCAGAGTCATAGTTTCCCAGTAAGGCATATTCACGGGCCAGCTTCACATTCTCAATTATCATAACAAGGCTCATGTTCAACATGAAGCTGAAAAAAAACCAGGAAATATTAAGGAAGCAAAAAACCAACCGAGGATTGAAACAATTTTTTGCAAGTATTTTCATATGCTTATCACCTCATTTGGCATAACAAAACACAGAAGCTGAGAAAACACTGGTTACAAAAAAAGGTCTACAATGAATGTCATACATATAAGAAGCAAATTTATGTTCTGTTAGTAGCAATCAAGCTTTTCACTTCACAGCTTTGTTTCGTCATGGAGATTCTGTCAAAAAGCCCATGTAAGATATGCAGATTTAAATGCATTATTACAAGTCACAGTTGCATACTCTCCTTACCTCTTTATTCTACTGTAAGATAAATTAGTATTTTACCGTGCCTGGCCTGTCTTGTGTGGTTTAAAAAAAACACCAAACAAGCAATAAATCAAAGCCCTTCCTCCTAATGCATTATGTTTCGTTAATTTTTTTTCACCTTTACATTACGTGCACGTTGAGTTTTAATAGTCTGATTTTGCCTTGTGGAAAACACTATTTTTCCATTAGCTTGCTTTTACAATTCTTCAATTTTATTTTTCTTTGAAACAAATATCTATCTTCCATACCCAGCCTGCACCCTCCTATCACCTTCATTCTTACACCTACAAAGAAACCCCTGAAAAACATCAAGGCTGCTTAAGTTATCACTGAAAGGTAAGCAAAAGCCACAATTAAATATTTAGTGTGCAACCACCCATTTTATTTAACACATTGTTCAAACCATGCTGGTTTTCCCTGTCAGTGGTGCTTGTTTGTGTTTTTTTTGGAGCGAACATCATAGACTGTGATGACTTCCACTTTACAGCCCTAACAGAATCTGCACTTTTAAATCAGAATAGTACAGAAGTATTATTTATGCAAGCACAGTAGAAGCAGAAGCAGTAGAAGTAGACTCACTCTTTACAGTGCCATTGTCCATGGAGCAGTTGTCCCACATTATTGTCAGGGTCTTATACAGCCCAGCCCCTTCTTCTCTAAGACACTTGTGCTGTCTCCCCTTTCTTGTCTCTTACACACCAAGAATTTCCCCACTCTCCTCATAATTTCCTAACCACAGAAAACATTAAAATCAGCAAAAAAAACACGCCTGCAAGAGAGTCATCCTGTTCTCATTTTGGTACCTGTACCCAGTGCCAGGAAGAAGCAACTGCAGACAAGCAACTCCAGCTAAGCCCTGGGATGAAGCATACTTGATACAGATCAACTATTTAAAGAATGTAAGAGGCACTAAATTCACATGCGCAATGAACAGACTTAGGGCTGAATATATTTCAGGACCAGGTCAGGGTCGAGCTTAGACACATTATCAGAGGTTTCAGAAGCCACTCTTTGCACACACCTGCCAACCTATAGCTAAAATGTGAGCTTTCCATTGTAAAGAAGGCCTGGTAAGTACAAATCAAACATTTTAGGGCTTTCACTCCTTTTTCTGTCCCCTTCCCAAGTAGTTCCACACACAGAAACACAGCTCAGGCATTCCTGAGCCAGCATCCTCTTCTTTATTTGCTTCCTTCTTCCTTCCCCAGCTTCCATTAGAGCAAATAGCTGCTGTCAAGATTTTCAGTCCAGAAGAGCACAACTCTGGCAGCAGCAGAGCTGAAGACAGGTCTCTGAGAGCCCACAGCCATCCCTGCAGAGGGGACCTGTGGGCGAGCAGGGAACCTGCTATCACAGAACCTACACGGTGTAATCTCGCTCCAGCCAGACACTCGCCCAGCTGGCCAGGATGTCTACAAGCTGATACAGTTAATGTCACCACCAACTACAAAGATTAACATATCCCAAGCTAATTAGGCTTTGGAGACACAGTTTGGCTTGGGAGTTTTGGTGGTTTTAACCTCAGGAGAAAGGGCCTGGAGATGTTTGTCAAACTGCTGTTAACATCACACAGATGTTAAGAGTTTTCCCTGCTGTATTTAGGAGCGAGCTTTTCCACTCCTGCTCATCCTACCAGATACACCTGTTTGCCTGTCCTGAGAATTCAAACTGATGACTAACACTGCTGAAATCACAAGTTGAGCAAGATGCTAATAGACACGTTAAAAATCAAGTAATAGCAAGTTACTAAAACCAAACTGGACTTTTAAATACAGAAGGAAGTTAGAGGTAACTTTTTTTCACTGAATGCTGTAGAGCAATCCAAGTAGAAGAGTAACTTTATGTATACAGAAAAAAGAAAAAAAAAGTTATGAGAATAGTTTTCATCTGGAAATGTGAAAATAACTAGAATTAGAAAAAAAATAAACAACAACAAAACTAAAGAGGCTAAGTCAGAAACATATGGAAGTTTGGGACCAAAAGGATAGCACTGCACATAATTAAATAGTCAAGGACATTTTCAGGTTAGAAAGAGCAGAGAATGTAAGGACAGAAACAGAAACAGACATGTAAGCAGACTAAGCTAGCACCTCGTGGGAAGAAAAAAAAGAAAAAATAAGGCGCTCACTCAAGGTTATAATGCTATTGGAATCTACCTGTGTCATTAGTGCTATTGAAAATGCAAGATAATTTGGTTTAAACTAGAAAACTAATTTAATTTGTTGCTTCATCTTGACTCATGAGAGCAAAAGAGCTTGAAGTGGCTTCCAAATACAAGGCTCTTGAGTACAAGAGAGGCAGAAAAAGCTGCTGGCTCTGCTTATGTCTGGACATGCCACTGCTGCTGCCACAACTTCAGGCAGTGTCAGAGCCGATCCACTAATGAGAGTCCATGGGTCTGCTGCACTTGTAAGTGAAGATGGTAAAGCAGCTCTAAGGAGGAAAAAGAAGAGTTAGAGTACTAATCTGAAAGTAGACTGAAGTTTGTGGCAGAAGGTGACAATACACTGGGGCAGCTCAGCAGGGTGGAGAACATGGGAGAGGCATGACTACACATGAATCCAGAGTTAAACCAGAACTGAAGGGATTAAAACTCTCACAAAACTAATCCTGCACTACTTAATAGTTTTTAAAGTATTTACAAATACTTAGCAATATCACAGGTGTTTACAAATACTTGGTGCTATCACGTAACAGGATGTCAAAGCAGCAGGTCTGCGCTTATCAGCCACAACCTTTCCATGAATCATGACCAGTGAAGTTATCTATGTTCCAGCAGCCACTGAAACACTGAAGAGCTCATAAAGTTCGCAGTGAGCAGGATATAAGGAAAATAACCTAAGCACTTCGTCTTGCAAGTTTAATTCTTCACTGTATACAAACACACAGACTTCACACAAAGAATAATCACTCTTCACACCAGCTGTGGGTATATAAGGTTCCCTGAAATTAACCCACCTCTAGTTACAAAATACATTTTATCATTTGCTCCAAGGACCTAAAATATTTCTGGAGTATAGAACAGCCAAGTTCAGCAAGGGTTGAACCTAACAAAAGTTCAATATCCCTACAGCTTGTGAGAATGAGGTTTTGAAACTTATTTTTGTATTTCATTTGAAAGATACCAGCCTAACCATTATCAAGAAAACGCAGAGGATACTTCATATTTTCCATAATAACTTCAAGAAACCATCAGTGGAAGTGACGGTAAGTTATTTCTGCTCACAGTCATACAATAGAATCCAGGAACACTGCATCAATCCTGTAACACAAAGAAGTCCCCCAAACTTTAAAAAATAAAAGAAGAGATTGATAGATAGTGTGTCAATTACCGTGGTGGACCTGCTGACTGGAAGGCACAAACCATACATGGAAAATACTTTCAAGGAGTTCCTCACTCCAACCTTAATGTCTGGACTAAGCCAGAGCCTGAATTTTGGCAGAGCGTGCATGTTTCCATTATTTCAGCCTGCTATACAGGCTCTGACATCAAAGCAACCCTGTAATATTTGCAAAGTTCTCTTGGCAAGCCAGATGAGAAAAGAACACCCCAAAGTAACAGCTTTCAGGAATCAGTCTTGGCTGATGACACGATGGTCTGCACCCTTCCACCTTTAATACTCTTCTTCATAACATCCATGGCATGCAACATTTGGTATCAACAAGTGACTGTGTTCATTACTTGGGAAGGAGAGCTGCCAGGCTTACTGGATATTAAACAAAATGGTTCTCACGCAGTTGCCGTATTTAACAGTAACAGTTAGCAGAAGAAAAACCACCAGCAGCCACAAACATAAGCATGGCTGGAAAATAAAAAACATTACAAAAATCAATCACTAGGTAGAGATACACTGGTGGATTGTGATTTTATGTTTTCCAGGCTAAGCCTTTCAGAAGGCTTTACAAAGCAGGCTACTTTCTCCCCACTTCATGAGGGCTGCCATTCTTTTTAACGATCAATGTTAAATTAACAAATTTCTCTGGCAGTTTAGAGAGGTCCGCGGCTGCACAGACATCTGAAATCGCTGCCTGCAGCTTCTCTCTCTCTGGAGAGAAAACTTGCATCATCGCACATTACCGCACGTTAACAAAAAACCCCCAAACAACAAAGCAGGTGGAGGGTGAAGGGAGACTGGTGAAGCAGAGCTCCGTGCCTGGGCCAGTGCCAGCGGCCGCAGGAGCCCACCCGGGCGGGTTGCTGGCCCTCAGCGCCGGCCGCACACCTGCGGGCAGCGGCAGCCCCCGACGGCGATGCCCCGTGCGGCACCGAGCACGTGTGAGCCACAGCTCTGACATAATGAGCTGCGGCGACAGCAACCTCCGTGGCCCCTCGCTCTCCGGCCGCGGGGCAGAGCAGCCGGAGCCCGCCCGTGCCCGGGAGCCCTCAGGGTGGCCCCGCCACGCGGGGCGCGACCGTCGCCCCTCGTCAAGGGCCCGCCCGTCCCTGCGACCCGGGCCGGACCCCGCGGCCCCTTCTCGCTCACTTACTCCTCTCCGGAGCTCGCACCCGCGGCGGCGGCAGCAGCTCACGGCGGTACCAGCCACGACCCCTCCACTTCTTCCGCCCCCTTCCTCCCGCAGCGGCGTTGGCTCCGCCCCGGCCCTGCCCGCCGCCTCCTCCCGCCGCCGCCGCCGGCAATTTTTGAAGGCAAATCCGGCTGCGTCACTTCCAGCCTGGTGGGACGGGGGAGAAGGTCCGCGCAGCCGGACCGACAAGGAGTTGGTGTCTGTTTGAGCGTTATTACTAAAAGCTAAGAGCTGGTTTGGTTCTAAATGTTAAAAGAGCAGCGGAAAAATACAATTTAAAAAGACAGCGAGAAAAGAGCAACTGCATTGGCCGGGAATCGAACCCGGGCCTCCCGCGTGGCAGGCGAGAATTCTACCACTGAACCACCAATGCTTGCACAGGGAGGTTGGTTTGCGTTCATAACTCGAAGGTGACAAACACGAACTCTCCTACACCTAAGATCTCGCCCGGATGGTCGAGGGCGTTCCTTTGGCTATTTTCCTTCCGTAACTCACAAATGTGAGTTTTGCCGAGTGAATGGCAAGCACCCACTTTTATCTGCGTGTTCTTTGCTTGTGACTTGTCTGCACCTCTTCAAGCTTTCATAGATGGTGTTATTTTGGGGAAGAAAACACATCTGAGAGTGCTGAGGAAAACCTGCTGCCGAGCGAAGTCAGACCAGGAAATTGCCCTTAGGTGTCCCTGATGGAGCAGTACATCGCCACCTGTCTAAATAGACTCAGCTGCTTAGCAACAAATAGGATCTAAAGGTTGGGCACAATGCAGGAGGTTTATGACAGTCCTTCAGGGTGAACTCCAAACCCCCACAGCAGTATGTCATCCTTTAACTACGTGTGTCACATCCATTCTTACTCGTCTTGTTATTCTATTTCTACCCATTCATAAACTGTCAGTTTTAGTCTATCCCTTTAACAAATGCCTATGTTTAAAACAACCATTCCTACATTACTTCAGCTGTAAAGACACAGAAAGCTGCTGCTGAGTTTCTAAAATTTTAAGTGTTATCACAGCACTTGGTTGATGAGAGCTGGAGGAATTTCCTTTGTCCCCTTTGTAGGTGGGCTAATGAATAAAGAATAGTGCTGTGCTTCCACAACCTCCTCCCCAAGTGTAGAAGAACTAGGATATAACTCAGTCTCTCCAGTAACACATTAGTTTCTGCATTAGCACTTGGAGATGTGCAGTTTTCACAAAGACAAGCACAGATGAAAGCTGTGTTACATTGTCCTCTTAAGGAACAGCTTCACAGTATGTAATGTAGGCATAATAAATAATAAAAAAATAATAATAGTAATTAATAAGATGTACTTATTTTGACGAAAGAGGCAGCAGAGGACACGGAAAGAAAACCAACAAATTGAACTCCTGAACATCAACATGTATACTTTTGAGAGCAGCTTACAAACAGGAGGTGACAGCCAAGTACAATAGCATTCCTGCTGTTACACTTGTGTCATTTTATTGCTAAACAGTAGAGCTGTTGCAGCATGAACAGGACTTGTAGAAGAGGGATGTGAAGGAGGAGAGAAAAATAAATGCAATTGGGCAACTAATGTTTACATTTCATGTCTGAATAGCCAAAATAAGGATGTGATTTTCACTTCTTGTAAAGATCCAGTGTGGGGTTTATTATTCCATTAAGTGTTACACTACAGAAACTGATTCTGAGAAAACAGGAAGAGTTTCTATAACTCAGGAATGTCACCGACTACCAGTAGCCAATAATTCAGTTAGGCTGCTCACAAGAGCTGGAATTCTTTCTCTTATTCTAAAATAACTTTTAAGAAGGTGTCAGTGCAACCACCCACCCACATCCCGTCCCCCAGGTCAAACAGACATGCTGTGTGTTCAGTCAGCAGGGGCAAGGACGCCTCCACTGCTCAACTGCTGGGCACTGACAAACTGGAAACCTGGCACTCCTGGAAGAAGAGGATGGATGCTCCAGTGTACCTACTGGAAAAGTCAGCAAAGATGCACATTCTTTTCACGTGAACATCAGGAGTCTTGGAGATTATGGTCCAAGCCAGCACCCCATATTTCCCTAAGACCCAAATGTGCCAATGGGCATTCAGAGCTCACATGGCACACATGTAGCTGGATTGCAGGAGTGCAGAGGCCTGGCAAAAGGGGATGCCCAGGTCATGACTGAGACAAATAAAGAATACTCAAAAAACTGGTGAATAACTTACTATGGCCATGAGATAGTGTGAAATTGTTACGTTTACTAGCTAGACACAGAATAAATGAATAATCCATTTTGGCAGAATTGTGGGATGGTCTATGTATTTAATAGGAGAATCCAAAAGAACTGACAGTCATATAATACAAAAAGAACATTATATATACATATACACACAGAGTATGTCTATATATATCTATATAGATATATATAAATCAGTAAACTTGAATAGTGCCTTTATCATGACCATCTTAAGGCATTCAAAACATTTTACTATGACATTGACCCAATTCATTATCTTTTTTTGCTTTGGCTGAAATAAAGCAAACAGATTTAAAGGTCTGATCTGAAACAACCACATCTGAAACAAAAGCCTAATAGTATCTTCAGTGACAGCAGCATAATCTAAGAACCCACCCACTGCACTGCCTATCAGCTGAATAATATTAAAAGAAGTCTAAATAAATCATTCCCACTCACAGTTTTTGCAACAGCGGAAGATACATCAGTCTCAAAGAGACTTTCTAGCCATAAATTCTACAGATTCTATTACAAATTGAGGATAGAAAAGATACAGCAAGAGGGCCTGCCCGAGGATAGAATGCCACTGAATATCAAATAGTATTTACAGTACAAGTTATAGGATTATAGAACATTTTATAAATACAATTATTATGTATACAAGGGCACATAAAAGAGAAACTTGTTTTCATGCTTTACAAAGTAAAGGTAACCTGAACTAAAACTTACTACAGAATTCCACAGCTGCTGGCTAGGAGCCTCTCTTCTCCACTGCCTGTACAAACCAATCCCCATTGCAGGTCACTAGTGAAACACCCATGTTTTAAGCAGCAACTATGAAGAATCTCAACAGACTCTGAATCTATGGATGAAACATCAAGTTTCAAAACATGGGTAAGGCAGAGCATGCTGGAGAGCTGTGACAACATTTATGTGTAACTAACTTTCTCAGAGGAGAACCTGGACTGTAATGAACTGCACTTTTTGCAAGGAAATGCGTAATACTGCAGCATACAGGTGGCAAAATTCAAACAAGGAACATTACAACTTCTAACACATGATATTAGAAAATACCAGAAGCATCTACCAAATTCTAAAGTTGTGAGCACTTCCTGTATTTGTTTAAAAAAGGCAAGAGTATTTAGTATTTCAGTACTTGCACATGTCCTTAAAAGAATCAATAATTTCCTTTAATAAAAGCAATTGTCTTTTCTTTTTAGACCAATAATGCCTTTACAGGACACTTATTTATTCTTTTTTTAAATTATTTTTAAATTGCCTAGGATCAGTAATAGCATTAAACAGGAATACACCATAGTATAGTGCAGGCAGAGGAGAGATGTACTCAGATGAAAAGGCAATTTTAAGAGTCAATTTAATGAATTGACATTTTCTCTGCACACTTCAAAAATGGTGAGGCAGGCTTGATTAAATTACCTTTAACCAGCAATATATTATACTTTGCTCCAAGACAAATAAACCAGTTTTACTGGGATACTTACTATGAAGGAGAATAATCTTTAAAGTTTATTTACATGAAAAGCAATCTTTTTTACATAATATATAAAATGGAGTAGTTATGCACTGCAGCCATTTTATAATAATTAAGCTAAATGAAATTAATCTTAAAAGCTACTCTATTTCAACAGCTGTGGGAAAGGCAGAACAGGAATTGTTTTATTAAGCTGCAAACTCATTTTCATTACAGTAAGCAACTAACTAACTACTTGTTTGAGAAAACAACTTCTCATATCCATCTTCTAACCATTATAAACACTTCACAGCAGAGGGGTGAACTTCCACAAACATTTTCTTCTGTGACAAAGTATGTTTAAGAAGCTTCCTCACTGCCAACCTGCTGCAGTTCCCTCAGTTATGTCAATATAATAAATCATTTTTGGACCACACTAGAAACTGGATCGCTCAAATGACCATGTTCACAAGAACGGAAACACCAAATGCTAACCAACAAGCACTTTCTTCAGTGATCCAGTATTTAGGACAGTACTAGAGACAGTTGCACTGGCACAAACAGAGACACTGGACTGGAGCACAGAAAGAGAACAAATGGCCATAAGCAAACAAACCAGCTTGGTGAGAAAAGTAAACTGGTAACTGATGTTTGCCGCAAGAACAGCTATGAACACCAATTTCATGATGTTTAGATATGCCAGTGCCATGGCACAAATAATTTAGGAAAGCAGTAATGCTTACATGCATGTTATTAGATTATCCATTGGAATTCAATTCCAAGGAAGAAGAAATGTTTCAAAAGACATTAAGTTGACTAAAAATAGTGCATTTTTTTTTTACCACTGTTTATTTTAGGAAAAAGAAGGATAGTGGCAAAACCGTAATTCTTTCTGCCTTTCAGCACTTAACTCCTGGTCTTGTCTCCGTGAAGCTGCTTAGAGATGCCCCCATCCCTGCTCCACATAACCTCAACAGGCTCAGTACTCTCCCACCATGAGACCCTAGGAAATATCTGAGCATCTGCTGCTGGAAATTATGGAAACAGTAATGCAGAAGGCAGCAGGCACAGCTGTAAGTTCCTAATTCTGTTCTGAACCGGGCCGTGAAAGACAGAGCATTGAAACTGCACTGCCAGCTCAGAGCACAGCCCTTCTCCTCAGTGCCTGTGTAACCAGGAGCAAACTGCTCTAGCCAAGGCAAATGGGTCTCCACAAGAAGTCTCAAAAGTTGTAATTTATAATCTTTTCCCATTACTATCTCAAATTTATCATAAAGATACTACTCTAAAATTTATTTTTCAAACTAAAAATTCAAACTAAAGCAGCACTGTACGCACTTTACAGTTTGGATGTAGTCAGAAGATTGACCTAGATTTCAGAAAGTGTTGTTTCTAAGGCTTCTGTTCCTCTTGTATCTATAGGAGAACTGATGACAAGAGACAAGTTGTTTCTGACTGAGCAGTCCTGCTTTGAGAGTACCAGTCACATGCTACAGTGTTACTAATATCAAATCCAAATACTATTTAATAAAATACTAGTTCTAATGTTTTATCATCTTATGATCATCCTATAGCCAAGACTGACACTTTCTTGTTTCAAAGCTGAGAACTAGGCCACTCCCACAGCAGCTGGACACATTTCACTAGAGAGGCGGCTGTTTTTCCAACACTGTGAATAATAAGGCTAAATACAGTGAGAAGTGAGGGTACAGCAGCCTTTTTTTCCTCTTCAGAAATGTATCAGAGAACTTTATTAGTGTAAAGTAGGTTTTATATTTGGTCAATGCATGGAAAAACTGTGATTAAAAATTGCGAAGCACAGATTTGTTCTCTAAAATTATTCACTATATGTATAAATAGATACCAGGCATCTTAGGGGAAAAAAAATCAGTATTTCCTATTTTGAGTACTTAGAGTACAGAGGACCAATAACAATATTCAAGTGATTTTTTTTTTTAACCTAACATCAAATATCTTCTAAATTAAACAATTAACATCACTGGAATAAATTAATTCTCGAGAAGGATTTCCCTGCATTCTAGGGAAACAAAATGTACAGAGAGGGAAAGTGAAGAAATAATTTTTTTAGCATTTAAAAAGCAGTGTACACATATTTACCCTAGCAATATTCTTTCAATTCTCTTGAAGGAAGAGACTTTTCAAAGTCTAAAGCTGCAGAATTGATTATTTAATTTCTGACCTTTATTGCTCAACTAAACATAAACTAGATCACGACTCTGAACTCCTCTACTATCCTGTTCATCATCATCATCATCATCATCTGACTGCTGTTCTGAGTTTTGGGAACTACCATACTCATACTCAATGGGCTTTGGATTGTTGTATGGGTAGCCATTGTCATCAAAAAACCTTCGGAAGGTGAACTCATAAAAAGCATGTTCAGGATGTTTTCCGTTTTTGTACCACCCATTAAGGGTATCATTTCTGTTCCCCTCCTTATCATCATCACTCCACAATTTATCTGGGTCAACTGGATCAAAGTTTGACGTGTCCGTAGGATGAGCAATTTTGGGAATGTAGAAAGCAGACTGTCGCCGTAGATCACTTGAAAAATCAATTGTTTTGAAAAATGGATGAGCTTTTATTTCATCTGCACCATTTTTGCCCAAACGATCTTCCGGCCCTCGGCAGAGTTTAATAATAAGGTCAGAGGCCTCTGGAGTCAATTTAGCCTGAGGTGGAATATGAAGTGCAGTTTGCCAGTTGATAACCTTAAAAGCAAAAAGATGTATTAGTTATTTATCATTTCACAAAAAGGAAAAATACATTAAAACAACAAAAGAAAACAAAGAAGACCACAAAGAAATAATTCAGTATGTCTAAAGTTTTTCACAGTAGAGGGGAAAATGTGAAGCTGCTCTTTCAGAAAGACGAGGAACATATTGTCTGGATATCTGGCAAAATGCAGGCAAAGTTTATTCACATTCTAAATCCAAACTAGATTCTGGCATGGAAGACCCCTGCTATATACCAACAAAGATACCGTAAAATCTGGCACCTGGACCTGAGATTAGGCACATGGCTTACAATCCTAAAAAGATGAGGCAGACGACTTTTGAGTTATAAGATCTACTGTAAAGCCTAAGAGATTTCAAGTTAAAAAAAAAATCAATACTGCACTACATTTGAGCCACCTAAATGCAATTTTGCAAAAAATGACACCTGCAGAAGACTGCCTTGATGCTTTCTCTGAAACAGCAGGGGCTCAGGAAGAAAAGGACCAAAGGCTCCGAGCTGTCACTAGCCCTGAGCAGGCAGTCATCTGCTGCTCCTCTGCCTTCCCACCAAAGGAAATCCTCTGCAGGCAAACAGGCATGGAAGCTAAGAGGTGGGAAAAGAACACAGAGATACTGGAAGAGGGAAGGGAAAGGTAATAACTGGAACAGATACAAACAGTGAAAGGCTGGGATGTGATGGGACTTTTAGTTGGCATGTTTACTGTACGACCAGGTAAGTTACAAATGTGATTCTAGAAGTCTCTTTATAAATTAAGTGCACCTCCACAGTAACATAAAGTTTAAAATTGCCACAGTTTATAACATGCTTGGATAGGTAGCAGTCTCAAACATCACCTTTGTTTCCACTACAAATTAGCAAGACGATGTAAGTTTCAAGACTTTTTCAGATTGCTAATACCAGACTTTTAAAGTTACCTTCATTTGTGTTTCCAGTGGTGTTTGTGCCAGGAATGGAGGCTGCCCCACTAACATCTCGAAGAGAATTACTCCAACACTCCACCAGTCACACAACTGTGTGTAACCTGAAATAAAGTTTAAATAAGGTAGTCAAGCCTTTGTATAGTTTTAATCTTGAATTTCTAAGAACAAAAAAGTTCAGAAGAGAATTCAATACTTAAGATTTCCATATTGACAATTTTTTTTTTTTTTTTTAAATATCACATCCTGGGGAGAAGTGGGAGTGTGGGAGAAGTGAAGCAGGACCCCTGAGTACCAGCCACTTTGCAGTGAGACTGCAGTACAAAACCACACGCATTACCTGTTCGTAACAACACTTCTGGTGCAATGTAGTTGGGTGTGCCCACCAGGGAATGGGCCAGGCAGCGCTGGTGCTGCCGTGCAGCCCTGCGCTCCAGCGGCTTCAGCCGATCCCCACACCTGCAGTTCGCCGGGTCACCCCACTCACTGCTGAAATCCATGCTGTCCTGACGGGCGTGGTCACCTGCCATGGAGTGACAAGGATGGCAAAACTGAGGATGACTGCTTTAGCTCTTATCTAATATGACATTTTCTTTATCCATTAGCATGTGTTACAAGACAGAATCTGTTTCAGTTTCAATACTGAACCTGAGAGTTAAAACAGAAATCAACATCAAGGTGTTGATTTTTGTTATGATATAAAATACCACCTCTGAGGACACAATTTTTTAAGCTAATTTTTGACATAACTATAAAAAAATACCAATCTTGATACTCTTCAGATTTTTCTTAACATCACCACATTGGGTGTATAAGGTGTATATTGTTTTAACACTTGCATAAACATAAACCTCTAACATTTAAATTGAAAAAAAAATCAGAATTTAAATCTTTATCTTCTCACTAGAGACTGTAACAGTCTGGCCTAAGATACGTGACATTTTGAGAAAAACTAATCAGAAGGAATTTAAACCTTGTTTTTGAAGGCATGTTTTTATTTTTGGAAACTAAAAACAAGATATCACATAATCTGTATTTTACCACTCTCAAAACTGTGAGTTGTCTTTCATTCCAACTTTTTCTTTAGCTGTTGTTTCAAGTAATCAAGTAGGATTTTGAAAAGCCTACTTAAACCTTCTCATAAAGGAAACAGCACAGTCATCTTTCTACTCATTTATAATTTAATTCCTTGTAAAGAATACTTGTATTTCTCTTACCGCTCTGGTAGTATTTTGAGTCATGGGTCCATCGAAAACCAGTACAGAGCCCGAAGTCAGTCAGTTTGATATGACCATCACGGTCTATCAAGATATTGTCAGGTTTAATATCTCTGTGGATGAAGCCCATTTTATGAACACTCTCAACTGCGCACGTCAGTTCTGCTGTGTAGAACCGCGCCAGATTTTCTGGGAAGACACCCATTCTAATTAGGAGACTCATCATATCACCTCCTGGAATGTAGTCCATTACAAAGTACAAATTGTCCTTATCTTGGAATGAATAGTACAGGCGAACTACCCATTCATTATCAGCTTCTGCAAGGATATCCCGCTCAGCTTTAACATGAGCAACTTGATTTCTAAGCAAGACATCCTTTTTCCTTAGAGTCTTTGTTGCATATAGAGCATTAGTATCCACCTTTCTTGCTAGGCAAACTTCTCCAAATGCACCAACTCCCAGGGTTTTAATTTTTACAAACATTGACTTGTCCATTTTAGCTCTTCTTAGCCGAATGTAATTTGACTCTTTCTGGCACAACATTTTCCTCATTTGATCCCGGGCTTCTGGTGACAATCCAACCTGTGCAGTAAACAGAGTTAAATCTGAAGAGTGAACAGTACTCTTAATTCTTGGCGATCTTCTCATAATTAATTACAAGGCTTAAGCAAAGCAAACCAAATACTTATACACAGCACAAGAAATAATACTAAAAGGGATTTGGTTTTGTTTTAATTTACACATTAGGATTCTATGAAAACATATAGGAGTGATAAAAAACTGAAATGTGATCATTTTCAACAGCAAAATGCACAAGGTGCCATGCACCAGGAGGTTCTAAGAAGGGACTACTACATTCTTAAGAAAGGTAATTTACAAATTGCTGATAAAAACTACTGCAAATAATATCATCTGAGTAACAGTGTGCATCAGCTGCCTCCCTGATTCTCTTTACAGGGTTAAAGAAGGCCAAGACATGTCTAGGAGCCGTAAGTTGCTGAGGGCTACGGAGCTGCCATGGGAAAGGCAGACTAACTGGAGCAGAAGTCACTGAACTTCCTGACCACGCTCTAGAATTTCAGCTGCAGGAGGGAGTATGCACCCCCTCTCCCTCTTTCACTTCCACGTGTAGCTACCCAAAACACATCCTACCGGCACTGCTTCCTACTGCCCACCCACACCTCTGCCTGGCCCAATTGATATTTTCTCTTATCACATAACGCACCCCTTTCCAGCAGGACTTTGCTCACACTCTCACCACTGCTCTCCACTCTACCTAGGAACCAGCTGAGCAGAGCACCTCCTTCTGAAGTGGCTCACTCCTCCCAACAGGATCTTCTCTTGGCTCCTATCTGCATACATATCCCTATCTTGACTGAACATCCCTGGTGTTCCAGCCAATGCCACCAACATTCTGGCAGCTGAAACACTCACAGACCACACAAAACTCACCACCTACAGCGTGGAAACTCTTATCTACAAGAACCACATTGATCACTCTCATTGTACACCAACCTGTGTGCCCTCCTGGTGTATTTTTTCTGGTTTCAATCCCCTTAAGAGCCCTATTCAATTCTTCAATTCTGCTGCCATTTTTCTTGGCAAATTTCAGGGCCTGGAATCAGAATAATCCTTCTTCTTTGTTTAATGTGAATAGAATCTGTCTCCAATTTTTTTCCATTTTTTTTCATTTTTTCTTCATTTTTTTCACTATCGCCACATACCCTGATGTTCATTCCTTCTTTTGTATTCTGACAGCATTTTCAAATTACTATATGCTACCTTTCTCACAGCATCTCAATTATTTTATCTGCCTACCTGGCTTGAAATCACCATCCCACACCAACAACTTCCAAGTTCAACCTATAGCATGCTTCCTTATTTTTTCATGGACGTGTAGATCATGAAGTCAAACATGGCCACACTGAACCCCTGCAAACATCTCAGCTGTACTCAAGCACTATTCTAAAAGGTTTCCCTTTCTTACTGTAACATCGATTCTTGATACCAAATCTTGCTGCTTCCATCTCTTTAAAGCCTCAAATATGTGAGATACTCTCTGCATAGCAGTATTCAGAACTATCAACAGGACCAAGTAACTAGTCTAAGCCTGTATAGACTGTATGTTCATAGATGACTTTGGCCTTGCCTGACTTCCAACATAACTTGAAACAAAATATAATAGATGTGACTGACAAAAAGGCAAAAACAATTCAATTAGATATCATTCAGTATCTTAAAAATGATTTTACAAGTTACTATATGTCACCTATTAAAGAAAATACTGTTAGAAAACACAAAACTTCTGAGACCACTCAACTCCTAGGAGACCTGACACCACAGAAATATGTCACATATGCTAGAAATACAGCATCCAGTGGAAGCAGGTATTTTCACAGGGATGCAACCTGAGGTTTTTTCTTTCAAAATTCAAAGGGCAGAAAAGGGATTCAATACTTGCTTAATCTTCTCAAAACTTTCTGAAAATAAATAATTTCCCTTTCTCCTTCTCATGAAGGCCCAAAATATACTTCATTGTTGTGGCATTCCTCTCCTGTATGCTTATGAAAAAGGAGAGGTCTGCTGCAGCACAATAACCCATCTTCCACCCTCCAGACTGTAATTAAACATACCAGCTTTAAATCCAGTATGAACTATTGAAACTCTAGCATGAATATTATAAATATTATAAAATACCCCTACTAAGGTGCTTTAAAAGCACCAGAAAAATATCAAGAAAAGTTATATCAGTGCTCTCATATAAGTAATACTTATTCTGAGATACTACAGAACACAACACAGTAAGAAGGAAAAGTGAAGTTTGCAAATCAACATTAATTATAATCTTACATTTAAGTACTCAAAAATAGCCAAAACAAATTCATGCTTAATTTTGATGCAGGATTGCATGCAAAGCCCTCTAAAAAGGGATCATGCTATTCTTAAGAAACACTGTTGCTTCAGAATCTTACTTGTCTACACAGGGATGGAGGCTACAGAGTTCAGGAAAGCTTCCCACACCTTAACAGTCTAAATCAGCTGTTAGTGAAGTGAAAAAGGAAAGAGAGAAGACTAAGAATAAAGATCTAGTAAGAGTTCCAGGATGAAATCTTGCTAACATTTACATATTCGTGATTAAGCAAACACTTACAAAAGACTACAGCTTACAGTAAGAATTTTCAAAGAGTAAGAAAACACAGATTTAAAAACAGCATGTCAAGAAAGTGGTATAAGCCAAATACATACTCTCACAGAATAAATAAAAAAGAACATCATACTTATGTCAAACTTTCAACTACAATTGTTAAGAAATATATTTGTGTGACACATCTGAATTTCACCTTTCTGAAAATCTTAGTTTCACTACTTCTCACTGTTTTCTCTTTTGAAATTACATGTTTGTCAACTCAATTTTTACCCTTTTGATTTTGTTTAACAGAACACTGAAATACTAGAAATAGACCACTGACTCCATGCAGGCATGAAAAAGTTGATTTCACATGTAGTTGTTTTATAATTACGCCCTTCAATTGCTCTTGTTTAAGCAGATACATTTACAGTGCAGATTACAATTAGACAAAAGATACAATCTCTTTCATTCTAAAAAAACCCCAACTAACCTTTAAATGTTTTCTTTTTAATTTGAACTTTAAAAAACTATTGCTACTGGTAACAAACTGCAGAATGTAAAAAATACCATTGTTTGCATGTCTATATAAGAGCACTAGCTGGCCTGCAACTTGTCCCAGTTTGCTTGTACCTTCAGTACTTATTTTAAAAAAATATAAATATTTTAAAAAATGATTAAAATACTGCCTATAACTCAAAAATCAGGATTAAGTAGAACCCATAACAAAAAGCTATGAGCCATGTAGCTACATCTCAGTTCATGTAAAAATTGTTTTGCTTCTGCCACCTTACTGTATGTAGGCCATACAAATTACCTTTAGACATCCAAAAAACTTACTTAAAAATCAATTTCTAAGAATTAAATACATAATCAAGACACGGAAGAAACTTGCCACATCTCAAATACAAAGATTAAAAATCGACTTCAATACCACAGTTCTAAATCTTCTACTTATCTGTACTATTTAATTCTACAATTAAGAAATATCTTATAAAAGTAATACAAGAACAGTTTGGCCATAGATTTAGAAAGAAGGAAGAGTTTACCCGCATCATTTCATTCTCTAGTTGTTTTTTTCGGTGCAAACGTTGCTGGTGTGACTTGAGTATATTCTCCACATGCTGCTCCATGAAGAATTTAAAAGCTTGAGGGGAATAACTTTGAATGCGAGACTCTCTTCTTTCTTCATCTTTCTTGTTTTTTCTAACAGGCACAGGTGAGGTTGTAATTTGTTTCTTTTCTTTATCTGTTGAATCAACACATTCGTAATTCTTTTCATTCTCATCCTCCCTGGATAAAGGAGGTGGCTCCTCCTTGTTGAGCTTGGGTCCTGCCTCATACAGATTGACAGAAGGATTCTGATGTAACAAGTGTTTAGGGTAAGGTGGTGGGGGACCCTGGTAATTTGGAGCCTCCGCAACAGGAGACATAACTGCCATATTGGTAGAGGGACTGTCGGAGAAGGGAATGGCCTGAACAGTTTGCACGGGCTGCGGCATCCAGGAAGGGTGAGAGGGTGCCAAGGCAGTCTGCAGCTCTGGTTTCAACACTCGCATGCTTTTCACTGGCTGCTGAATGGGAGCTGGTGTTATGGCTGTCACTGTGGTGGCCGAGGGCTGGGAGCTGCCAGAGTGACTCTGCCTGCTGCCGTGATGGTTGTTGAAGGAGTTTGAGCGCACGGGAATACTGGGCTGCCACGCAGGCATGTCGTGCCCATTGCCCGGCGACGACTGCGGCTGCACAGGGGAAGGCTGTGACCAGGATGCAGGTATTCCAGCTACATTTGTGTTGTAAAGTTCCAGGTTGTGACTGTTTCTGTTTGGCACCATTATTGCCTGAGGAATATTCCCATTGGTGTACGCTGAAGGAGGAGCAGATCCTCCTGCCTGCATCTGTAGTGCTGTGGGACTCTGCCTGTTATTTGGATTCATTGGGTATGGGGGTGGCTGGCGACTCACCGAATTTCCAGACACCACATTCTGGTGAACTATGAATTCTGCCTGACAATTGCCATTTTGCATTCCAGCTCTTCCTGAGGGAAAACTAAATTTGCTGTTGGCAGAACTCTGCATGATTATTGGTTGCCTGCCAATGGGGACAGCACTCATGCCTCTCTGACCCTGTGCGGATGAATTCATAGGAGGAGGATTCATAGGTGGAGGTGGATAACCATCCTGCCATGCTCCTGGTGGCACTGGAGAAATACGGGAGATCACATATTCCATGTTTCCAGAGTACCGCTTCGTTTGAGAATTTGGCTCCCAGGAAGGAGGTGGAGGAGTAGTTCCCCTTGGAGGGGGTGTCTGCCCCCGAGGAGGTGGAGGAGGAGGAGTGACACTCCTTATCTGTGGTAGAGGAGGGGGATTCACTCTTTGTCCATTGGCAGGATGAGCCTGAGCAAACGCCGCAATGCCAGATCCAGATAACGGCCTTCCTACATCAGGCTGCGAGCTGGGACTTTCTGAGCGATAAACGACACCCTCTGCCAGGGAAGGGCCGTGCCGCTGAGGAACCAGGGACTCCTTAGAACCCTTCCAGCTCTGCTTGCGGTTAACTGACTGCTGGACAGCCCCTGCTTCCACGAGAAGAAAACACAGCATTTACATTATTGGAAATTACTCCTATTTAGTGCTTTGAACGTTTTGTTCTTCTGTGTTAATTACTACAGAAACAGGACTTGAACTCTCTGACACAATATAATCCACTGTACTTCCTATGAAAACTTCTTCTAGTATACACAGCACTGCATGCTAATATGGTCAGTGTACATATTAGAGGAAAAAAACCCCCACACTGAAACTACAAAACTATAATACCAGAAAGTGATTTTTTAGAAATCACTTTTCTGAAAACGCATTTTGCTTCAGTAAAAATGTAAAATTTAATTGAAAAAAATGGTAATGTGCAAAATTATTAGTCACATAATTTATTTTTAATCATGTGTACAAGAAACTCTCAGAATGTTCAGCACAAACACAAAAAAAGTAATAGCATGGAAAATACACTATGTTGCTATCCTTTTCAGTTAACACTTGCAAAACACTTAGCATTCTTAAACTAAAATTTAACTGAATGCTGTAAAATCAAGGCTTGCACCCTTACATGCATACAGACCACTCAGACTTGTTATATTCTCATAAGGCAGAATTTGACTAAGTACTTTAATTTTAAAAATTGTATATTTTTGAGTAAAAGTGTTGCAGATAGAGAGGCAAGAATTAGAACTGTATGAATGCAAAATTTACAGACAAAACCCTGCTATATATTTACTTTGCAGATGCTATTTTGCATGATATAAACAAAATATACAAGGAACTGATGATGCAGGCAGTCTTACTGTGGTTTTTATAATGCTAACACTAAAATATGTGTAAACAGATGCGGTACTTTAATTGCTGAAAATCACCCTGTTCTCACTTAAAGAACATGTAAATTACTGTATTTTTGCAGGTAACAATGAAAACTATGTCTAAATGGTGGAATTTACCCATGAACTTCATACAAGCACCAACTAATCCTGCTTAACAGACTAAAGGAAAGTGACACTGTTCTTTGCAACTCCTGACTAATTTTTCCTCCTACCTATATTGTTGATTTAAAATCTAACTCCAGTGCTAGCAACTTAGCACCCAACTTTAGTCAAATAAAAGTTCAGTATTTCTGCTGCATTTTAAAGTTACTCTTTTTTAAGGTGTATGCTACTAAAAAGGCATCAAGTTATATTAAAAATGCACTAGCATCTGTTTAGAAAGCAATAATAGCAAGTGGCAAAATTCTGACTCTGCTAGTAAAGACATATTCCATCCTCCAAAATCTCTAAGAACATGAAGCTTGCCTTAAAAACTATAGAAACAAAAGTTGGAACCAAGCAAGAATTTAGTTAGAGAGGGATGCTGAAACATCACATCCTAAAACACAAATATCATAGTTACATGATATGTAAATACACACACAAATATATAAACAAAAATACACATACAGAATGCTGTTGTGTGGGAGCATGTGTGAAGAGAGGCAAAAAATTTAAAGAAGAATTCAATGCTCAGCACTTATTTCTAAGTGGTGCTTGACACAGAACAAAACACAGGCACCACATCAGCAAGGTAAGAGAAATTACCAAAATGAAATCTGAATGCCATTCCTTGTATAAATGTTTATGCACAGTAATAAAACCATGCAGTTACAAAACAATGCTTAAGAAAATCATGTCAAATGGACCTATCTTTCAGAAGGATTACATCAGATATGTAAAATGCTGTTTTTAAAAGGAAAAAAACATGTATCTGAGCATTTCTGTTCTACTGTGAGCACGTGAAGACAAATGTTCTATGTTTCACCTATAAGAATACACTCAGTGAGTTACTGAGTCACCATGGATACACCTACCTGGTTTCATACCTGCGTTTACAGGTCTTGCTGCTGCTGCAACCATCTGCTCCCGACGAGGATCCTGGTAGCTCATTTTACTTATAAATTCAATGGCAGCCTCTATACTACGGTTGTTAGTTTGTCTAAGAGCTTGTATAACCATATCCTAAAGAGAAAATTATATACAAAAAATTGTTTACAAGAAAATCACAAAAAATACCAAAAATCATGGTTATTTAGCCAAATATCCTCCACTAATTTTACCAAAGTAATTTTACAAAGTATAGATTTCTCTCAGTTGTTTTAGAACTAATTTTAAAATGTCTTCTCCAGAAGAGATCATCCAAAATAGTACTGCAATCTTGATGCTCAGAAGAAAAGTTAACCAGTTGAAGCACTGCAGTCTGATGTAAATTGTCATCTTGCTATTCGTAGAACAGTTTGGTCATACAACCCTTAAAAAAGGACTTTATAATAAAAAACCCTATACAATAAAGTTGTTGCAATCTTTACGGACCAGCTGATACTAAAAAAACCAGATTTTCAGCTCAAAAATTTGGTCACCTATGTGATATGAAGTAGTCAATGTCTTAAAGAGTATCACTATACACAGAACATATGAGGATTTAACTTGAACAATAGTAAGCAAAAGAGGTTTTCTCTAAGATATTTAGGATAAAAAAGCCCCCAATACAATGAACAGCATTCCACCCTGATTATTATACATACATACATATATATACATAAAATTATCTATATACACACACCTGATACTTATTGATATCTATCTGTTCCACTTTACCCTTTAATGCTACCTATTACCTGATAGGTGGGAGGAAATAACAAGAACTTTTGCTGACATTTCATTTTGAAAAAAAAAAATAAAATTCAATACAGTTTGGAACTTCTTGACCAAGGAAAATGCTTTCCTATTTCAGCTGTATCTGTTCCTAGGGCGTACGTGGATCAGTGCCATATGGGCTATTGTGGCAACACAACTGTAGGTTAACACATGGCAGAAAGGGCTTGTGCTGGCACTGTGCCTGAAAAAAGCCCCATATAATCACAAGTGTCATGGGAATTTGCAGCTGCATCCAAGAACAAAGGGTAGAAGCAAAAGGCTACAAGATACAAAGGATATCAAAAGGATACAACAAAAATACCAACTTAAGATACCTTTCTAATTTATTGTCCAGACACATACCACAACCTTCAGTTTGCAAAACCAGCTGCAGGTTCAAATCTGTAAAAATGGAGCTGAGAACCAATCTACTTTGAAAAAACAAATGCACACCCCTCTTTGCCCCAAAATCCCACACAACAACAATAAAAATACTTCTTCAACCTCAGCAATGAATCACAGAGCTGGAGCAAATTATTACAAAAATAATTTATCATTATAAAATCCTTCCATTCTTCCTGACACACAGCCTGGACTGTGTATTTGATCAAGTGAAAGGAACATGAAAAGCCACTATCAGCACTTGACACTGGGATGCTGTTGAAGAAAAGCCAATTGATAGATTTGGAGAAGCTCACTCTTGGTAGAGGTAGATCTCTGTAAATACCAAAGCATCACAGACAGCAGAACTCATGAGCTGGTCACTATTGCAAGCAGTGCATGCCTGAAAAGTTAATCCCTGTTGTGGTACTGTGCCTTTTTCCTTTGGAAAGATGAGTGGTTTGCTAACTCTTTCTAAACATGCTTTTGTACCCAGGTTTACAAAGAAGGCATGAAAACAAGTGTGATTTATATAATGTGGAGGTCCCAGTAAAAACACAGGAGCTGTAAGCGCATTCATTTTTCCTTTCTGGAAACCATATTTCAGATTAATTTCCAAAATATTGGGTATCGCCTTTCAATTTAGAATGGCCATATTTTATCAACCTATTTTAATTGAGCACAATCCAAAATTACTTTGAGTATCAGAGGCAAAAAATCCATGTTCTAGAGAGTCCAGTCCTCTCTGTCTAAAATTATATAAATAATTATAACAACCTACCACGTAAGAACAATCTGGACAAGACGCTTAAAAAAACAAAGCCAAGTCTATCTAAATCCTTCTAGTCTTCTTCTACATCCCCCACTATTACCAGTTTCATGTCCTAATCAGAAACCTAACAGATTTTGAAGCTTTTTGCTTATCATGCTGTTCAAACATTCCCTGACCAACACCCCAACATGCATTAATAGTTTATAGTTAGCAGAACACCGTATCTTCAAAATAAAACACTTCACCTCATCAAAGCCAGCAGCTTGCAAGTCTTGCAGCATTTGTCGATTAACTTCTGACGTTCCTTTGACAGCTGAGGTTGTTTCATTTGCAAAAGGCAGAAGTGAATTTCTTATCTCCTGCAAAACCTTATGATATGTTACAAATTTGGGGGGATTTCGGCCTTGTCTAGGATCTTCAGGTAACATTTTGCCCATGCTGTGCTCAGCTTTAGCAGCATCTGAGGGTTTAGGCAAATTCCTGAGGCTCTCTCGTATTTCCTGTAGCATTTGCTGGCTGCTGCCAGTATAATTACTGGCAGGAAAAGTTTTAGGCCTCATTTGTCTATAACCTTCTGGCTTCTCACTTCTCTTCATGAAAACATGTATATATACAACCTCCACCAAGGACTCGCACACACCAGAATTCAAGGAAGACTGGCTGATGTCAGAACTTGTGAAAGCAGTGGCTCTTCACTGTGAAACCTTGGTTCCTGTAGTGCTGGAGTTTGTCACAACCCAAAACTGCTATTCTGTTAACAAAACATAACAAAGCACATTTAACAGAACAGTAAAAAAATTCACAATGTAGCACTGGAGCAGTGAAACGTTCACATGCAGCACTGCCTTCACAGATACTAAAAGCATGCTAAGCGAATTCTTCAGGCAGTTTTTACTCAAACTAATTCACAAACCATGTTGGGTTTTTAACTTGCTGTAAACAACTAATGTTTTAGGTGCCTCAAGTCTGAACAGTCCTGAATTGCAAAGGATGTGGGCATAGTAAAGAGCTCTGTGTGGTGGATAAAGCTTTCAAGAGCAGATATGAACCACTGGTTTATGCCAGCACTGCTTCTTTGCCTCCCCCCTCTCTTGTGTCCATTTGTCACCTACGTTCTCCCCATCCCTTTGTAGCCAGAAGAGCCAACTCTACTACCCAGGATGTGGATCAAATAACCTCGCTGTTCAATGATTCTAACATCCAGCTCCAGCAAAAGATGGAAGAGAGAAGTACACCAGTAAGGGCATGTAATTACAGTGCTTTTATCCGTTCTCTAGCAGTCACATTTGTTACAACTAAACACTTGCCTGGCTCATCACATGCAACTTTATGACTTCTTGTATCATCTGTTATTTGCATCTGTTTAAGAGTTCAGTTTCTGAGACTTTCACAGTCACTTAGCTCAAGTCTCCTTGAACCAGTCTTCATTAATAGTAAAGTGATTTTTAAATTTATTTTACATAAGGGAAAATGAGAGCAGGAAGAGAAACAAAGAAAATTTTAATCAGACTTTTTTCACTGTAAATTTGTTTAACAACTCAAGCATCAAATTCGCTGAGAGCATAGCTATAACATTTGGTAAGGGAAACAGAATTTTCTGCCAAAAGCCAAATAAAAAACGTTTGCATTTTGAAGGCGCTGACTCATCAGAGAAAGAGCCCCGTGTCTGCAGAGAACTCAAATATCTGTGTTCAGGCTGGGCACTAAGTATTACTGCATGACAAAGGATAAAGCAACCACAGTGAAACACTGAAGAAACTCTAAAGAGGCAAATGCTCTGCACTATCATGAAATTAAATTTTGTCAGTCTCTACTGCTTCACAGAGGAAGATCAGTTACTGACAGTGCAAGATAAACTAAATGTTTCAGCTCTGTCTTTTCTTCAGAGGCAACAAAAATGCTGAAGTCCAACTCACAGTGCTCCTTTACTACTGTGTTGCTAAGCATTTCTCATATTAGACATAAATTAAAGAAGCATCAAAATTTTACACAGTCTACAAAAAAGTCACTCTTTCTTCATTCAGGATTCATTTCTATAATACTTGCACTGTCACAAACCAATTAGTGATTCAGCAATTGAGGAAGAATATGACAAGTTAATAGGAAAAAGAACTCTCTGAAACACATGCAAATTATATTAATTAAATACTCGTGCTATCCTTATATGAATAAAACCTGAAAGCTGGGAAGTAATACATAAATGAGGAGTGTGAAAAGAAACACTTAAGGGATATCCACTTAATCCCATTCTCCTTGGAGAACCATTTTAGAAATAACAGAATTTCTCTTATGAAACTTGCTAGCTCTTAAGGGGTATAACTGCATCCACAAGCCTTCTTTGCACTGTGATAGCTTTGAAACCTTAGATGAGTGTAGTAGGGTAGTTATATGTTTAATACAGTCTGATAGCACATAGTTCTTCAGTGCTCACTGAATAAGGAAGTGATCATCAGACATGAGTGAATTTTAATAATTAACAGTGAAATTTTGCCCAAAGTATTAAGAAATCCAGAAATCGGCAGAAAGTACAGCATGAGAGCTATTAAAATGCAATTTAATTTTGGCCACTTTCAAAATAATTTTCCAAACATGCCACATTTAAGACCACATTGAAAATACTTTTTCCAAAGAAAACTTTTTCCAAAGAAAATGAAGTAAGAACTTGACAAAATAAGTTTTTAACAAATTCCAAAGGCCTGGAATTCAGGAGAAAACAGGGGTTTTGCACCTACATATTTTACAAATTTCATCTGGTATTGCAGTATTCACTTCATGGTTACACCTCGGGTAGCTGGGATAGGTAAATCCAACACCCCCAAAGAGAAATCAAGGTTAAATTAACAGGAAACTAAAATCATAAATCAGGAGCAGTCTTGGAAAATAAAGCTGCACTGCCACTGTAGCTTAAATTTTTAGCAGCAGTTTAGGTTTAGGAGTGTAAACCAGCCACTTATCTCCCACCACTTACCACAGATAGTGTAACTGTTTCTAAGGCCACACAGCATGATCCAAGCTAAGGAACTTACCCAAATAAATCACTTTTTTTTGGTGGGTTGCTCCTTTTGGCAGCACTGCTGGGGTCCAGCATGTACATGTGAAACTAAGTCTTAATTCTTAGAAAACAAATTAAATTAGTCCTCCAGAAAACAGGAATTACTACAATTCACCTTGCTTTATATATGAATCTCAAAATTCACAGATCACCTCTGCTTATAGACACTGGCACACATTTTAAAGGAAGAGAGTGTTAACTGCTGAGTAAGAAATGGATCTCAACTTTTTACTTCTAACAACCAAACACCAACTATATCCATGGGAACTGACGTCTGCTCTGTCCTGTAGTTTTGTGCCCTTAAATAATGTTTGTTAATGCAGCTGTTCTTGCTGATTAAATTCTCTTCCCTAAAGGATATGAAGAAAAGAATGTTTAATCTCTTTTCAAAATATGGGAATACAGTATTTTCTTTTACAGGTCAAACAGTAAGGGGAAAAAAAAAAAGCCCACCTTGGGTTTTTTTTACATTATAATCATAAGAGATTGGACTTCTATAAATAAGTGCTTGAACGAATGCTCAGAAGTGTTCAAGGCCAGGCCTGATGAGGCTTGGAACAACCTGGTCTAGCAGCAGGGAGTTGGAACTGGATTATCTCTAAGGCCCCTTCCAACCCAAACCAGTCTGTGATGCTCTGACTGGCAACACGCAACTGTCAACGACTCCCATGATTTTCTGAGGGAAAAAATACACAGCTTTTTAATCTAACTTTAAAATTCCTTATAAAAATACTTTCAATGCCTGTATTTCCAACTGAGTAGTGAGCATGACATATTAATGTGTCTAGGCATCCTCCCTCATGTACCTAGTCTAAGAGCTCATTTTATACATAATCACAATGTTTCACTGCTAGGGATAAAGAAAGTAACAGAGACTTCACAAGTCATAAAATTAAGTTTGCAGGGACTTGGTTCAGATGAACCAAAGGAGGCTTTTCTTTCAGGTAACAAATCATTGAGCTGCAACAGCAATTTCCCAAAGGATGCATTTCCGATGCTAAAAGTTTCCATAGGATGAGGAGAAAACTGGACCCCGAAATTAGCACATAAGCACAACTACATAAGGTCAGAGAAGCCAGAGCTGGAAAGAGCCAGAGGCCAGCTGAACACTAGGAACATTGTGCATTCACTCGGTTTGTTTCCATTCTTACGCTCTGCTATCTCCTTTAGCAGGACACAGCTCTTAGAGGGACACATACATGTACTCCGGGGAGCAGCAGGAGTCACTTCAGGCGCACCTGGGAGCGATCTTCACGGCTAACAACTGCGGGGCAGCCACAGCCCCGCTGCGCTGCCTCAGGCCGGCACGGATTGCTGCAGGACAGCAGGACCCGGCCTCCCAAGGACCAGGCAGGCCAGGAGGGTTTCACTGCCGCGAGGAGTATCCCGAACGTGTCCCGCTGGGACACCTGCGCTTCTGTCGCCTCGCCGGCCCCGGGCCGTGACCTGAGGTGGCTCCTGCCACGGTCTGCGTCCCGCAGAGGGCCCGGGACGCCGGGCCGAGCCGGAGCGGGCCCGTTACCGCCCCGACCCCCCCTGCGGCCCCGCGCACGGCGGACTCTACCTGAGGCGAGAAGGCGGCGGCAGCGCCCCGGGCGCTCGGAGCTCGGCCCCGCCCGCGCGGCGCCGACCGGCCGCGGCCCTTCCCTTCCGTCCGCCCTTCCTCCGCGATGCCACCAGCGCCCGCTCGGTCCCTCCGCCAGCGCCCGCCGCCGCCTCGGGCCACTCAGTTCGGCGCCGCCATTTTGTCAGTGTCCCCGCCGCGGAGCCGCCCGGATATGGGCAGATCCCGGCCTGCCTCGCGCGGCTCCTGCCGCTCCCGGATGGAGCAGCGGCGGCTCCCGCCCGCCCCGGCGGGGAGCGGCAGCGCGCTGTAACCCCTGCGCGTCCGTGCGGGGCAGCCGCACGCAGAGCACGGCTCAGCTCAGCTCAGCACAGCCCTGCGCTGCCGGGCATGGCTGGCTTCTCACGGGCCAGCGCCGAGCACCACGGACAAATTCCCATTTCCTAATTTTCCGATTTTCTTTTAAAAGGGGGGAGAAAGCTCCGCTGAGCCTCGTGTTTCAGCTGATGCCCAAACGATGCACTCGTTACAGACGAACAGGAAGGAAAACCCACCGGTTAGCACTCGGAGTGATCCATTTCATTTCCATCTTTGCGTTTCAAATAAATTTCAAATAAGCTGCTCCAAGGAGCTCATCGGCAACCCAGTACACCTTGCCCTGCAAAGGGAGGACCGCCCTGTCCCCATGCAGCTCCTGCAGCCAGACACACGGAATGTGCATCAGGTAAGGTGCTCCTGCCACAGCAGACACAGGCCACTCGCGCCGGCGTGAATTAAAGTACACGCTAACGTGGTTATGGTGGAAATGCCATGTAACACCTCATAACTGACCTGTTCCAGCCCAAATACAGAGGTTTTTCCATCCTTCACGTTCAATACCCAGGCTCAATCCAAGTAAGTTCCTGCAAACACATCTATTTGAATTATTTTAGTAAGACAGACAACTACTCTTGTGCAAAACTTTTTAATAAAAAGAGAAAGGGTTCTCTGTAACAAAAATCAGGTACAATGCTAATAACAAAATTTAAAACTTTTCCAAGATTTCAATAAACCAGATGTGAATTTCTGACAAAGACTATGTCTCAAGTTTAGAAACTCTTATTCTTACACCTGAAAACACAGCCAACACATCTGTCAATTATGACTTCTTAATTATAAACCCTGCTTTTCTGTTGGGAGATTTACTGGTGCATTATCAAGTTTTAACATGTAGCATCCATTATGAAGCTGTGAATGATTCAAAATAGTGTTGCTAGAATGCTTAGATTCCTATAGAACCTTTCACATTTCATAGCTTTAACAGTTTTCCTTCCAACTCATGAACTAACATTAACAGTTATGTTCCCCTATATATATATAAAAACTCAGCTTAAAAAAAACCCCATCTCTTTCAGGTGACATAAAAAAAATTCCATGAAGCCCACAGTTTCGCTTTAGAAATGATACTTGAAAAATACCTTTACAGGGAAAAATAAAAATTCAGGGTTTACCTTTCCCTCTGTTTTTATGTGCATGTGTATAATGTACATCACTTTTCAGCAAAGATTTTGCCCTTAGTGACTACTTTCCTGCTTGTCAAAAACAAGCAGGCAACAGGGAGGAAATGGCATGTAAGCTTGCTCAGTTGCCCATCCTGGAGCATCAAGTGACAGCTGTCAGAATGTGAAGTACCTCACTTCTTCCACAGCACCAGGAGCAAGCTGAGGCCTCTCCCACACATGCCAATAACAGACTAGCGAGTAGCGTTAAGAGTTAAACTGACATTTCCCAGTAGTTCAAGCTGGTCAATACTTCAAAGGGATACCACAGTCACTTCATGCAAAAAGTTGTCTGTTCACATAAATAGCCTCTGCATCAGTACCGTATACCAGGCATGGTCCTAGGACATCTAAACTATTCACAGACAAAGTCTGATTTGGAATCAGGTTGGTGATTTCCATGCGGTCTTTGGTCGGATCATTGCTTAGCCAGGCACTTACTACAGACTGGTTAATGGTACTGTGGGAAAGATAGGCAGTGCTTCTTCCTCCTGAAAGAAGTAAGACAAAGAAGTTTCAATTTTGTTTATATATTCTCACAATTTAGAGAAACACCATAGATATGGGTCAGACATAATGGAAATATAATTTTACATTTAAGTCAGTTTTCAGAGTAGTTGAAATGTCATTTATTTGGTAAATTAAGGAAAAATTAACTTTTAAAAATCAAGTACTTGAAATAATTACAAAAATTATCTACCAGCTCTACCCTCAGTTAAGACAAATATATCACAACAGCTATTAACTCATCTCACTGGACAGTGTAAGTACCTTCAAGTTTCTCTAGCCAGGCACTAAAGCAAGGGTACAAGAACACAAGTCTGTTTATCAAGTGTCTTGCTCTATTTGGGATTTTCAGCTTTGCTTCAGTAACACCTTTTCCCTACTGCTCCTCTTCCCCACTTTCCAACAAGTGATATACCCATATTTGACATTTTTTTCCACATAACACTTTACATTCAAACTGAAGTCTCACACTGTAAGAACCATCATTCAGCATAAGATTAGCAGGTGTCAGAAGTGATGGTAAGGGATTTATGCTTCATATACTTGAAAACATGCAGAATCCAACTTGAATTAGTAATCCTATCATTTCCAGAGATAAAACTTAACTTTGAATGACAACTTTGAGGCCAAAGGCAGCAGGTGACATCTGAAAGTTTCCCCACTGTTGTCTAATGTGGCAAGCACTTAGCAGTCTTTGTGATTAGAATGTGAAAATAAATGCTTACATTAAAAGTCAGTATCATAACTTTAAAATCCTGCCACCATACAAAAGGATCCAGTTTCATTTATTGAAAGTTCCAATTATTACCCTGAATTGTAAGTTCATAATTCTACTATCTCATTAACCTATCAATTATTTTTGTATTCTAAGTTAGTGTAAGTCCCTCAGAGACTCAATAAAGTCAGTCAGGCTGCCTCTGTTTCTTTTCTACATATAGATGATTTTTAAGTGAATAAATACAGTCTATCTTTGAAATCATAGATGTGCCCCTTCACACATTGGTCAGATGGTAGCAGATTAAAAAAACCCAAACCAGACCATGAGAAACCCTGCACAACTGTTTGCCATATAAGTAGTTTTCCTCAAGTGCTTATCCAGGAAAAGTGCTTATCTAAGTTTGCTTTCTAAGAAAAAAAAGCTTTTAATTTTCTGCATTGTGTTATGAATTGGGTCATGTGAGAACATTGACTGTAATGATGTTACCAACTGACAAATTCAGTGCAGATGGACTTCAAACACCTTACCTTGATGAAGAAAAGATGGTTTTTCAGATACATTTGTGGAAGTATCCCAGTGCCAAAGAGATCCATCTTCAGAACACGTGAATAAATGATCAGGGTCAGATGGATGGAAGTGAACTTCCCACACTGGAAGTATTGAACAAAATAATTTCAGAACAAGTCTCAAGCACTTTGATCAAAGCATTTGGATAGCATGATATAGACACATATTTACAAAAACCCATGCCTCCATCAAAACCTTTCATTTTTAATTGTGTGTGGGTAGGAAGCCCAAAGCCCCATCCTAAGTTATATACTGCAGTTTTCCCTCTGCTGGTAGGGGGAAAGGGGGAAAGAAGAAAGAAAAAAAAAAAAAGACCCTATTTTGTTGCATTTTCAGTACTGTGAAAATTGTTGAAGTCTTATCTGAATTCAGGCAACCTGCATGTCATCTTCCCTGCTGTTAAGTTTAAATCCACACATAGCATGCATTTCTTCTCAGGACACAAATTATTTTGTGTCTAAATACCACAACTACAGAAGACATTTAAGTCAGTAAAATGTAATATCAAGAAATATTTTCACTCCTTTAATTTAAATGTAGCATCAAATCACAAAATTTTCAGCACAAAATTAATTGCTGTCTTGTTCATGTAGTTGCCAGGAAAGTGAGCTATTTCAGCACTGTGGAGACACCAAATGAATGTTGAGTCTCTCCTTCTTTCTCATGTTTTCAAGTTTGTTAAAGTAAAGCAGAATGCAGATACTATCTGCCTAACACTGCACCAGCTTCCATGACTGTTTATACACCTACCCTGCTAGAAACATAACTATTCTGATCAAATGCATCTAACAGCTCATTAAAGAATTGCTCACTAAGTCTACTTTTAAGTTAGATAGAGTTCACTTTTAGATAAAAGCAGTCTCCTATACAGAGAAGGAAGCCATATTTTCCAGATGAAACCATGGAGCAGTAGTAGATATCCTGGGAAGAGTATAAAGATGAAGGCTAGGGATACAGAGTGAGGAAGGCCAAGGAGGAGCTGGACGAACCTGACAAGGGATAAAAAGAACAATAGGAAGGGCTTCTACAGGTATGTCAGCGAGAAAAGGAAGGCCCAAGAAGGTGTATGCCCCCCAGTAATCAATGCTGGAAAACTGGTAATACTGGACAGGGACAAGGCTGAGCTACTCAACAACTTTCTCATGTCAGTCTTCAATGGCAACCTCTGTTCCCATACCTCTCCAGTGGGTGGGCTGCAAGACAGGGTCTGGGGAAGAAAAGTGCTTCCCACTGTACAAGAAGCTCAGGTTCATGACCACCTAAGTAACCTGAATGTACATAAATCTATGAGATGCTTCCCAGAGTCCTGAAGGAATTGGATGATGTAGTTGCCAAGCCACTCTCCACGTCTGAAAGGCTATGGCAGTCAGGGGAAGTACTAGGGGACTGGAAAAAGGGAAAGATGGGCAAAAACCCATGGTTAAAAAGAGTAGAAAGGAAGACCTTGAGAACTACCAACCTGTCAGCCTCAGCTCTGGTCCTGGGAAAAACATGGAACAAATCCTCCTAGAAGGTATACTAAAACACATGAAGGACAAGGGCTTGTAGTAACAGGACAAAGGGAAATGGCTTTAAACTGACAGTAGGTTTAGATTAGGTTATTAGGAAGAAATTCTTTACTGTGTGGGTGGTGAGGCACTGGAACAGGTTTTCCAGAGAAGTTGTGAATGCCTCATCCCTGGAAATGTTCAAGGCTAGGTTGCATGGGCCTCTGAGCAACCTGGTCACGTGGAAAGTGCACCTACCACTTGGCAGGGAAGACTGGAAGTAAATAAGCTTTAAGGTCTCTGCTAACCCAAACCATTCTGTGATTCAATTAAATAGCAAGTATGTAATTGTTTTCTACCACAGTTACAACAACTTATTTTTACAGTAATCAGAAACTTCTCTAAAAGTTGCCACCTTCTTCTCCCCACTCCATTTAAGATACTTACTTTCTGCTTCATGAGCGTTTAGCAGGGACACTGGCATAGTACCCTGCCTGATGTCCCATATACTCAGCATTCCATCCTGGCCCCCTGTAGCCACAATATGCTGCTGATTGGGATGCCTATCCACACAGTGCAGTGGAACTCTGTCACCTGCCCTGCAAAGAGGAAAAAACAAAACAATCAAATAACCCAAACACAATTTTTTTTATTTAGCTTCTATTTTCCCCTTCTTAATCCCTAATTCAGCATCAGAAGCATTGACAAGTGAGGTACCACTATTGACAGGACCTTCAGTTCCTGTAACATCTGACCACCCCAGGCTGAAGGCACATGACATCTACTGGAAACCAGAGGTATGGCAATAATATGAAGCTACAATCGGGTTCCGTGCCCTATGGAACATCTACACAGCATCTGACAGTTTTATAGGAGTGAGAAGCTATACAGGCAAATAATACTTTACATGTACCTATAATAATAATATTATTCTGATGCATGATAAAATTATAGTTTTAATATATACTAAGAGTTAAGAAGGGAGACCAGGCACTAACAAAATCAGGTACCTAAACCACAATCTAGGAACATCAATGGGGATTATTACACAGACAACAACAGGATTGAAATTTAGCCCATTTTCTTTTCTCACAGTACCTTGTAAGGCACAAAGTTACCATTCAAATACATTCCAAATGCCAGAAACCTTACATTAGGCCTGTGGAGAAAAGCAAATACAAACAGGTAAAGAGTTTGGGGTTGAGGATTGAAAGGTTTTTTTCTCAAAAAAGAGAATTGTACAAGTATAATAGTCCTTCAAAAGTTAAATCATAAAACGGACCTGCTAAGCACAATGCTGAGTCACAACAGTGGTTCACCCATTAAGCAGTCTGCCTTTTGCTTATTTAAGTACCAAAGTTAAAATCCTTAAAAAAAATCAGTAATTTACCATTTTGTTGTTAGGAAGCTACTAGGAAAGATTTGAATCAGATTATTATATAAAGTAGCACATGCTTTTCAGTAAATAAGTAAAAAAGTGGAGGTCTTACAAAGAAAATATTTGAGATGGCTCATTTCTTTGCTGTCTGAGGTCCCATATTTTTAACTGTCCAATTGAGTTTACTGTCAAGATCTCAGTTGTGCGAAGGAAAGTCACTGCATGGAGTGTACTGCTGTCTGCGTTGTCTGCAAGAGATAAGGAAAGCATTCAGGTAAACCTGTGGAATGCTAGTCTCCATTTAAATGCAAAAAAGTAACTTTTAATAGAGAACAGAACACAGCTGCTTAGACATGTGCATAACTTCTGCAGTTTCAGGGTCAGAGACCCTCTAGTATCTGCAAATACCCTGTGAAAAAGGAGCCCTTCCTTGCTTACTATATGATACACTACTGAGACCAATCTGTAAGTAGATCTATTAAATTAGCTCTGGTGATTACAAAACTACTCGTTGATTTGTAAATATTTTGAAAGTATTTCTTTTGGTAGTTCTTAGAAGAGGAATTAATTCAGCCAGGTTTATGGTTCTCAGAAGTTTTCTTTATATGGCCAGCACCTACTGACAGGAGGCAGCTATGGAGCTTTTTATAATGGAGTTCTAAACACAAGGAACAGTAACTCTGGCTGACAGCATTAAGCAGTTTCATACAGGAACACTTAATTCACCAACTTTTAGACCTTTTCTGAACTACCAGTGTGGTATCAAGTTAAACCCAAATTATGTTGTGCTTGTTAATAACTAAATAGCAAGGCCCTTTTTTTTTCAGGTCCTTTTCTCCAGTGCCTCTTTTTATCACAGTAATTTAAAATGTCAAACAATTCACAGCTTTGAGGTGAAGCTTCTAAGGCCTTCTGAAAAAACAGATACTATTTTCTTGTATTTTATTTCTACTATATATAAACTTTTCATCTTGATTATGATGGGGTAACTCTGTTAAGTCTATTTTCACCTCAAGTATTTTTAAATTCTTTGTGTAAGCCCATATTGAAAATATAGGCAAATTATTACCTTTCTGCATAAGATGGAAACATTTTCTGATATCGAGACAAAAAAGTTACACTGATGCCTAGTTATTGATATTTGAATGACTTTTCTGCCTACTGTTTAAATGAAAGCAGAGGGAAAGAAAAAACTCACTAAAACATCATTAAAATGAAATGCTGGATTTTTGAATACTGAGGTTCTAGAGGATTTAAAGTTTCATGACAGACTAACACTAAGTAGTTTAGCAATGATACACCTTTATGGCCCCAAAAGACTTTTACATAATCTCTAACTTCAGAGATTTTTCTTCCTACCTTAACTGACTACAAACCTATGCACTTCATACTGTACTATTAAATCCACTAAACAATAACAAAATTACCAAGGCATTCATTTGCAACTATTTGCTACAAGAGTTCTATCTTCATGTTAAGGATTCAGCTTAGTGCTGAAAATGGGAAATATCAAGGTGTCATTGAACTGGGAACCAGTAAAACAGATTGCTTACACCATGGAACTCCATTCTGAAGAACCTGAGAGCATCTTCCAAGATGTTCTCTCTCCTCCCTCTCCAACTTTTACTGTAAAACCATGAACTTAGAAAAATACCTAGGTGAATATATAGAAATATATCTGAAATATGCTTCAAGTATTTGAATTCCGGAGGGATATAGGAATAATCTGGAACAAACATGTTCAACTTGGAATACTAAAATCAATACTCAACTAACTTCTTTATTTTGTTATAGTAAGCTGAAAACCAAACAAGCCCCTCCAATCTAGACTAATTTAAAACACCAGGTATTTCACATACCTATAGTTCTTACTGCATCTTTTTGGTCAGCTCTGAAGAGATTTATTCTGCCATCTTCTCCAACGGTGACAATTTCTGGGTTGTTGCAGACGACTCCTGTACAGGCTGCTCCACCACAAGATGTGTCTTGATCCACGTGATAATGAGCTTTCTCCCACCGGTGGTCAGCAGATAACGTCTAAGTAGTAACCAGACATGAAATTATGGTCATAAATAATGAACATGATAGAACAAAGCTTCCAGAATACTCATGAAACCAGAAACAAGCTCCAGGAAAGCCACACTATTTCATGGGAATGAAAGCCTCCTAAACAAACATGAATCAAGAGATCCAACTTTTCATCAACTCTTAAGCACACAACCCTTCTACAAAACAATTATTTCTTCTCTGAACCACCGTGTTCACATGACCGAGCAATTACAAATGACACTACAGACTGTAAAATGTCTTTCACTAGGCTGATGTCTCCCATAGTTCCCCAGGAGAGGGGAAAGGAACTGATGCCCTCAGAAGACAAAAGGTCAGATTCAGATCTTGATTGCAAGGAACTTAGTTTATTTTAGGTACCACACCAAATTATTAACTGATATTCACCTTCACTGTGTCATTGTAAACATATATAAAAAGGTAATTATGCATTTATTTCCAGTGATTTATAACCAAAGCAAAAGGCTACAGAGTTTACATATCTTCCTTCACATGACACTCATGAGAATTCATTCATAATTGGTTAGAATTGAAAAAGAAGCCATTTAGTTCAAGAATGCAAAAACTCTGATGAGACAGGCAGAAGTCCATTAATATCTACAACCCCAAAACACTCTAATGTCTTAAAGTATGTTTTCAATGATTGGGCTGTTTGGTTACAGATACAGATGAGGAGATACCTCAGACTGTCTCGCTCTGGAATCTAGTTTATGTAGCTTGTGTGTAAAACGCTCTTTTCTTTCCTGATACGTATCAAGTCAAAGCTTTTTTTAACAGACTTTAGAAAGAAATTCATTTTGGTAGCCAGATGTTTTTTATACTAAGATCAAAGCAACCTGTATTATAGACAATATCATCTTAAAGGCAGTGCATGTCACATACCTGGTTATTTTGATGATGACGGAATATAGTTACAGTTCCTGTTGATGAGGCAACCACAATTCTCTCCTGATCCAAAAACTAGAGAGAGATAACAAGAATGCTATTAGCTAGTGTTAGTACCAAGGTGGTAATTTTGATTTTAGAGTAACGTAAATTATTGGCAGGTGGAGGGGAAAAAACCAAACCCACAAAAAACACAGCAATATTGATTGCTTTTGTCCTTTTTGTTCATAAGAATTTTCTGGCTAATCTCAGCATTTTTACAGTTCACTCTCACTCAACTTCTCCTAAGTGACAAGCCCTTAAAAAATACGGATCTATTTAACACAGCTATTTTACCTGCATATCCATAACATCACCATTGTGCTGGATGTCACACAGCAAATGAGGTTCTCCATGATATTCACCATTAAGGCCCGCATTTCCAAGGTCGCCAGCAGACCAAATGGAGATCCTGTTATCCTGAACGGAAACGATACCGCATTTACTCGAAAACGCTTTTGAAAGTACCTAGCAATAAGCCTCAGTCGGTGAAAGCAATAGGCTGCGGGCTGCGCACCGCTCCTGAGGAAGCCGCCGCCGGCCGGAGGGAAGCGCTTGCCCAGGGGGATAACGCTGCCGTGCGCCGGGGCGGCCCCACGGCTTCCTAGGGGACGCGAGCAGGGCACGGTCAAGCCAAGGGCGGCACTGCCGAGCCGGGCAGCGCTCACGGCCGGCGCCGGCTCCGGCCCCGCTCTCCCGCACCAAGCGGCGGAGGCGCACGGGACCGAGGTGGCGTGGGGTGCCGCCGCCACCCGCCCCGCGCTCCGGCGGGAAGGTCGCGCCGCGCCTCCGGTCCCGCCCGGCCGGTACCTCATTGTCCCAGGAGCCGGTGGCGAAGAGGTCGGGCGGCTGGAGCGCGGCGGCGGGCAGGGGCCGCCAGCGCGTCCGGCTGATCTTCTGCGACACGAACTTGGCGCTCACGTCCTCCATGGCCGCGCCCGCCTCGCGCCCGCTCCCGCCCGCCCCGCGCCGCGCGCGCTGATTGGCTGCGGCGCGACGGCGAGCGCGGAGGGACAGGCCGGGGGCGCGGCGGGGCGCGGGGGCGCGCGGCGGCGGCCCCGCCGTTTGTAGGAGGCGGTCCGCGCCTGCTGCCCGCGGTTACCGGGACGGGCCGGGCCGGGGCGGCGCTGCGACCTGCCTGCCCCCTGCGAGCCGCTGCAGCGGCGCGAATCGGCCCGGCGTCGGTTGCAGGTCGGGTCCGGAGTGGAGGTAGCGGAGGAAGACGTGATGGTGCCGCTGTGTTCCCTGTCTGCTCGGCCGGGCCGCGCCCACGGAACGTTCTGTCCGTGTGTCAGCTTTGCCTGACATGCACCGACTCCTGTTTTCTCAAAATGAGTGACTTGCACAACGATTGAGCATTTCTGGTCTAAGATCTGCTTTTAAGTATGCCCTGCTTTCAGCTGGGGCAGAGTTAGTTTCTTCGGAGCAGCAGCCACAGCGCTGTGTTCCGGATTTACGTGACAATAATGGTGACAGCACACTGATGCGTTACTGCTTGCCGAGTGGCGCTTACCCCAAATCGAGATCTTTTCCGTCCTCGCTCTGCCGGTGAGCAGGTGGACGAGAAGCCAGGAGAGAGCATGGCCAGGACAGCTGGCCCGAACTGGCCAGCGGGATATTCTATACCACAGAATATACACGCACTGTCTAACTGGGGGACATTGGCCAGGAGGGACCAATTACTGCCTAGGGACAGGCTAGTTATCTTCTTTGATTTGAATTATTAAAGTTATCAAGAGATAAGTTGTTATTATCTCAACCCATGTTTTTTACATTTGTTTTATTCCAGTTGTCCTCCCATTTCCCCCTGGAGTGGGCTGGAGTGGGTTTGTGGGGCTTATGTGACCAAATGTTTGCCTGGCACTTGCTGGCTCGGGTTAAACCAGGATAATGTACTTCCGAGTGATACTCTTATTGCTCTGACAGATTCCTACCTGTACAGAAATAATTTTTTTTGTCCTAAATGGTATGTTAAATCAAAGAGGAGCACACATGTACTTCCTTTCTAGTATTTCACTTGAGACCTAAACAACTATTCAATAAAAGGTTCAGACGTTAGTTGTAAAACTAAAGGCTGACACAGTTGTGTTGTCAGTTGTCATTTCAGAGGATGAGACTATTGGTCCAGTCACTGCAGTCCAGTAAGGGACTTTCTCACAAAGATTTTTACACCTTCGTTTTCTGTTGCATTTTTTTCCAAAGCTGATGCAGCCAGGTCTCAGAGGTTCTGTCAGACGGACTTAACAGTGGCTTAGACAAATTTTCCACTGTGTTATTGCAGTTTTCCTGCTAAAGGCATCTGTCATATTTCCTCTCTACAGCATTTTTGAGTTCTTCACTATGTCTGCTATACTGTTTTGTAATCCCTCAGGTGTGATACCAAACGAGTGATATTTTATGTGCATCTTTTGAACTTTATTGAACTTTTTCTTCCATAATTACATTCAGCAGAATCCAACACTGAAGATATTCCAAAAAAGCTGGATGCTATAGTAGTCTACCATACTGCAAACATACCTTAAAAAAAAATCTTTGTTGTATGTGGCAGTAGCATTGTTATTCTACAGTAGCAAATGCTTCTGTCACCCTCTATTAAGCTGCTCACAGCAGTTCTGCAAGTCACTGTTGACTCCAAGGGCATTTTCAGCTAATTCTTATAACTTATGAGAAATATCAATAGGCAGCCTCAGAATACAGCTACCGACCAGACAGCTAAAAACTGAATAGAAAACACTTTGGGATTATTGAAAAGTTTTATTAGGCAAATATTTTTGTTGGTTAGTTTATGATTTCTGTGTGTATTATTTTACATTGTGCTTTTGGATGATTTCTTTCTTTGCTCAGGATTGCTTGTTCAAAAGCATTTGGGAAGCATTAATGGAAGTAAATTGGACATACAGGCTTATTTTCACTTAGAGGAAAAGAAGAGTCACAGTTTTTCTTCCCTGTCCTACATTTTTTAAAGAAAATGTTGGCAGCATGTTATGTGACGGAAGTGAGAGCTGTGACAGATTTAGGGCTGCTGTGTAAACCTTTAAATATATTCTTTATGCTTGATCCCTGTGAAAGATGTGTACTGTGTTAGTATATCATTTCAGTGTAATGGCAGATTTAAATAAACATATAAAAGGCAGAAATAATCACCTGGAGAAAATACACCTAATCTAGTATTTCTGTGGTTTTCAAGAAGGATGTTAAGTCTAGATGAAGTTGACTCTAAGCCTTGGGTCCAGACATACCAGCTGAGACAACAAGGAGCATCTATGGATTACCCTTAAATATGGCTAAAGCTGGGAGTGTGAGTGAAAGGGAAGAAAACTGAAGGCATGCCTGTCTCTTAGAGAAAGTAAGGGACCTGAGAACAAAGGCACTTACTAGATAAGTGATTGTACTAGGGCGTGATAAAGCTAATTCTGAACTGGATTTACTTATAATCTGCTTTTCTCCAATCATAATTGAACAATATTTAAAGAAAGTTATTTGGAGATGCCAAAACAATGTCAACACCTGGTAAGAGTTCCTGGAGCTGTGCTCAGTGCATTCTCTTGAACGAGTACATTTCCAGTGCAGTGTACTGCAGAGCAGATATATCAGCAGAGGGCCCAGCCCAGAGTGCAGTCATAAGCCTTGCCCTTGGCAGGGGCTCCCGTCTGGGCTGGGACACCCTGCTCTTGGCCTCAGCTGTGTTGCAGGAGGGCCTGTGCTCAGCCATGTTGCCCAGACTTGGTGGCTGGCTTGACTTGGGGCCTGACTTCACTTGATGGCAAAATCATTTCTGTCCCCAGCCCTGCTCTGCTTGCTTTGCTTAGATGCTGTGGGATGGCGTGTCATCTGGAAGGTCTCATCTGGAAAGCTGACCTGCCTTCATGAAGGGGTCCCAGTTCTGGTGCTCCCTAATGGGGAAAGTCACTGCTGTGACTGAGTCCTTGTCACCTCATCTTGGAGTGCAGAGCTGGTAAAACGTGGATGAGGAGGCATGAAGGGGTCCCAGTTCTGGTGCTCCCTAATGGGGAAAGTCACTGCTGTGACTGAGTCCTTGGAGTGCAGAGCTGGTAAAACATGGATGCGGACTGCAAAATAATGTAAACTTCTGAAATGGTAATACAAAAGGAAGGTACACATCAAACTGGCCTGAGCTTATGGGAAAAGAAATGAGATGAAGGAGAGTGATTAAGTTAAAAAACAGAATGGAGTCAAGAAGAGGAGGGAGTGTAGGTGTAAAAGCCAATTAGCGTAGGGTTTGGGACATAACTGCGGAAATGTACAGCAGGAACATTTCACAAGGAAATTTCTGCTTGTGGTATGCAGAAGCAGATGGGAGCAGACAGTGATGAGCAATTTTTCAAATTCTTTCTAAATTCAAAGAATTAAAAAAAAATCTAATGGGCTTATGTGGTGGGAGGGAAGGAATGACACAGAAATAGTAGCTTGGAGGGGTTTATATCTAAATGTATGTAAGTACAGCTAGAGGATTGGGATGTGGGTGAATGTGCAGCAAAGGAAGAAGAGATTATGTGCTTACAGTTAGTGGGATCTTCGTGTCAGAGCAATCATATGGTGGCCCACTCTGGCTGCTGGCATTCCTGTGCCTTTTCTCTAAGAGGACCATCCATGCCACAGCTCCCTGGAGAGTCTAGGGCAATGGCTCTACATGTGGAAAATGGAGGTGCCTGCAACTGACAGTGGCCATCCAGGGACCAAGGTGCTCACACTGATTTGGACAAGTGAGGGGCCATAGGATACAGAAATCCTGAGTATTAGTGCAAATTGAGAAGTTCCACGTGAATAATGATGCCAAGAAAACAATTTTTTCATATTAATTATGCTCATATTTTTCAGTAGTATAGAATGTCTATGTTGCTTTGAATTTAGTCTCAATGGATGTGCTCCTGATAGGTTTTTAAAATGTACTCATGGCCTGGGATTGTGGAACTGAAAGAGTTAGGGATCCCTACATTTGTTTGCTGCACAAATGAGTGCATCCTGCCACTATTGGTGCATGTTAGTTTCCCAGGACCCTTTGAGGCAACTTGGCTTATCTTAGAGCTCCTGGAAGCTTGCCAAGCCAAGTGCTGTTTCCTTCACACATGCCTGCTATCCATCCAAGACACCCCAGATATTGTTAAGGAAGGCCCACACTTGTTTTCGTTCTCTGAATACTCATGTCAAGAACATGGTAGTAGGTACACTCAGTCAGAAAGCGACTGGGCAAGACTGCAAACTCCTAAGAGAGAAATGTGGGCTTGCTCTTGGTGCTCCGTGACGAGCCTAAGCCTAATTCAAGCTGGTCCTGGTAAGCAGCATCAGCTTGTATGTCAATGGTTTCTCTTGTGGTTTTGGTCTCCCAAGGGGGTAAGTATCCCTGGAATGCTTTTAAACATGGGCCAGCTCTTTTCTTGGCAGCAACCTCTCTATGTGAGAGCAATGCAGTTTGCTTGCATCTGACAAAAGAAAATGTCTTTTGCATTTAAAACAATTAAGTATTTCTGTGCTGTACTTTTACAATGTCTGTTTGTTCTCTGTACTTGCTGCTCTTTGGGAATTCCTCTAACTCCATGGCTTCTTTCCTTCTCTCTCAGCCCACTGGGTGTATCAGGGAGACCTTTTATATTCTGGGACAGGCTGGGAGTCTCACACGGACTGCAGTCGCCAGATCATGCTTGGGAGAAGTTAGGTGGAGAGCATAGAAGGAAGCAGTAGGTCTGTCTCCAGGATCAAAAGAACCAGATGAGAAGTCTATCGATGGGATCTGGTATATACATTGAGCAACTGTCAGATTTGCCCTGGACTGACTGCCAAGTAGAGAAGCAGACTTGCATCTTCACCTCTTCACCTGAACCAGCAATGATTGCGTGAAACAGATGTGTTGTGTGGAGCTGGAACAGTTTCAACACTCCCAGCCAAGATGGGCTCTCTCACAGAAGATATAATCTGTGTACTCTCCCATGGTGGTATCTTAGGTTGTGTCCTTGTTTCAGAAATGCTTTTAAGAAACAATATAATACTTGAAATTATATCTGCTAGATGACACCTTATTTCCCCCAATGTTTATACAATATACTATTGGTAGTGCCAACCTATCCATAGTTAAGTATCATTGTTCTCACGTTTTAAAAGCCAAGGACTGAGAACCCTGCTGTCTGGTACCATGTAGATTAAATACCTGTGCCAGTGTGCCTGGTTAGGAAAGGAAGTGCTGCAAAACTATTCCCAGAAGCCCATTTGCAGGGACAAAAAGGCAGCACAAACGCAGAAGTCACAGCACTGCCAGTGGGTTCCCAAAATTGCAAAGATGGTATATGTTTTCCCTTTAAACAATCAAAACGGGTATAAATAACAGGTGGCAAATGAATATTGGCGGCAAAATTAATAATAAAGGAGTTTCAGAGCAGAGAGAAATACTACATGATTCTAGGAAGTGAATTATCGGGTTTTCATCATTGTTACAGCTGCGGGAGGATCCGAAGATGCTACTTTTCCCTTAAGATTGCTACTTCATCATGGGCCTAATGCTGGGACAGAATAAAGGCCCATCGGCATTTACTAAATTCTGAGCTATTGTCCTGGACACCTCTTAAAAGGAATTTTAACCTGTAACTTTGTCCTGCGTCACCGGCATTGCACCGGTAGATGCTCCTGTGAAACATCGGTACTTTGGCGGCCTTTAGCCAATGTACGGCCGTGCCAACTCTCCACATCCTTCCACCCGCTCCCATTCTCGCGTTGTTTCCCGGCTGCGGGTCGCACCCGCCCCGTCCCGTCCGCACCGTGCCCTGCCGGGGACACGCACGGGACACGCAGCTCCCGCGCCACCTGACCAATGGCAGCCTCCAACACGTAGGCCTGGCCCGCGCGCGCTGGATGTGGCCAATAGGCGCGCCCCATGCAAAACACCGCGCCGGGAGACGCCGCTAATTGGCTCCGTCGCAAGGGCGGCGGGTCGCGCGCTGGGCCGGGGCCCGGAGCTGGCGGCGCAGCTGCTGTGATGGGGCTCGCCCGCCCCGACAGCGCCTTCTCCGGTACCCGGCGTGTACCGACTTGTGTCACGGGAGTGGCTAAGGCCGGGACAGCGGGGAAAGTGCGTGCGCGCCGAGGTGCCGTTTCGCTATTTCATTCATTAACAGAGCTCCTAAGTTCACACACCCGCGCCCCTCAGATACGTCCCACCTCGCCGCCGTTTCTGAGGGGAGGGGAGGGCAGGACTGGGGTCTCGCCGCCAGCGCGGGATCCAGGGCCCCGGCAACAAAACGCGCGGGCCAGGAGCAGCCGCTGTGCATCCCCGCCCCGGCGCGCGAGGATCTCCCCACGCGCGCCCCTGGGCGCGGTGGGCGCGCATGCGCGCGGCGGGGGGGGTCACCGCGCCGGCCGGCGGAGCGGCGGCGGCGGCCGGGGCATGTCGGGCGCGCGGGGCGGTGGGCGCGTGGCCCCTCCCCTCGGCGAGCGCGCGGCAGCCGCAGCGGCGGCGGCCGCGGGAGGAGGCGGCGAGGAGGCGGCGCCTGTGTCGGCGCTGGAGGTTGTGTCCTTCCTGGGGAAGCTGCTGTGCGCAGTCGCGGCGCTGAAGGCGGCTCTGTACCTGCTCCGCAGAGTGTGCCTAGCGATGGCCTGGAAGTCGGGTGGCGCCAGCCACTCCGAGCTCATCCACAACCTCCGCAGTGAGTCCCGGGGCGGGGGCGCGGGCGGGCGGGGCCCCTGGGCTGCGGGGCGGCTGTTACCGGCCGCCCGGTGACCGTTAGCGACCGCGCGCTCCCGCGGCGCCCGCCCGACCCGCCGCCAACTGTCACGGGGAGCGGCACCGGCGCCCGGCCGCGTGTGTCCGTGTTGTCCGTCCGTGTCTGCATGCGCTTGTCTCAATGTCCGACCGGGGGTGTGTCCGTGCGTGCCCGGGTGCTCGGGCGGGGGGTGTGTGTCCGGGCGGCGGCCGGTGTCGCAGGGCGGGCCGGGCCGGGCTGTTGTTGCGGGAGGCAATGCGGCGGGCGGGGTGGCGCCGATGGCGGTCCCGGAGGGGAAGCGCCGTGCGGCGGCCGTGGCTGTTCCCTACTCGCCGCGTCCCCCCCTCGCCGGCCCCGTTCCCGCCGCCTCGTTCCCGTCTGCCGTGTGCGAGCTGAGGCGGGGCCGCGGCGGCAGCGCCGGAGGGCCCGTGATCCCCCGCACGCACCGGGATCGGCGTCCGTCTGGTTCGCTCCGGCCGGCGGAACTAGTGGTGTCAGCGGGCGCCCTCCGGTCTTTCAGGCCCGGACTGAACAACGCAGCGGGAGCCGCCCGGGTTTGGGAATCGCGCCGAAGAGGCCGCGGCTGTTTGTGTTGGGTGAAAGGGGCGTGTGGCAGCAGTCCCTCCTCCCCGCTCCCCGGCGGGGTCCCGAGTGGCTCCGCTCGAAAGGGTGGGCTGGGACCGCGGGGAGGCGAGAGGAGAGGAGCGGAGCGGGGCTGTCAGGGCAGGGTTGCGGACTCGCGCTGTGACAGCCGAGCTTTGCGGTGGCTGCCCGGCACTGGGCGCTCCCTTGTGCTCGCCGAGGGTTTGTGCTGTCCCCGTGCTGAACGTGGAAGGTGTCGGGCGGGCGCTCCTTCGCCGATGTACTTCAGTACATCCTGAAGTCTGCAAGTCCTGAGAGAACGGAGAGACAACAACTTCTGAATTCAAAGCTTCCATTTTTTCATATTAGAATAGAATTAACCTCTCTTATGTATACTTACAGTGTCTCTCGTCTCTGCTCCTGGCTTTTTCCCTTCTTCTTCTCAAGTTTGTGTCCTAGATGTAAAAGGATGTAGATCTGGAGCCTGTATTATGACAGTTGTCTCCTATTTTAGTGACACTACAACACCACAGACAAGTTCAGCTGTGTGGCCTCCTCGTTATTCTGGTGTCATAGGAGAATCACCCTTGTTGTTTTCTCCTTTTCTCTGCTTATGTTAGATCATCTGATTCTTTGGTCTTTCTCAGTATTTTCTTTTGAAAACTATCACATCCAGCAGAATAATACATGCTGAAGTGACTTTCAGCTTCCCTGCAAAAACTACTAATTATTGTAGAGTTTCTGTTTAATAAATTGATAACTTCTCTAGTTACAAGTGTTGCAATACATTTGTTTTGTTTTGTTTTGTTCTGCAACTGAAAGGGCTAGAAATACTGTTTTAGTGAAATACTGTTCTCTTACACAGCAGGGAAAAGCTTTCTGACGTAAAAATCAATGTTAAACTCCAAAATACATCAAAAAAGCAATTATTGCCAGAATAGTCTATGGCGCTCAGAACCTGAAGGCAAAACCAGTTTCTTTGTCGCAGAAGACAATGACAGTTTTTCAACACATGGAAACTGTTTAGGGCATTGCAAATAATGATGACAAAGCTAAAAACCATTGTAGTTAGTATACAGCAATAGTTGTATAGGAAGAGGAAAGTAAAATAGAAGTGCTCAATATTGTAATTTCAAAGCATGCACTGATGGTAATTTCCCCCTCTCTGTTTTGCATATGCATGCGAAAATGTTTTGAGGGGTGTTAAACAGGGAAATAGTGGATTGGCAGTAAAATATTATGGAAGCAAAGAGGCCTTTGATCTTGCAGGAAGATTGTGTTGTCAACTTCAGTGGGACTCTCTTCAGGGTGTAGGGCTTTATCAATGCAGAGCAGCTGCCGAATTAAGACTATAACTTGCAAGTTAGAGTTCGTCTGGTAAGATGATACCTTGTTGCTAAAGTTGGGAACAGATTTAGAAGAAAGTACTGTTTAATGTGATACAATTCTCCTAGATATGTTTCAACAAACTTAGAAATTATTGGTTACAGAAAGATTAAAATGTTCCATAGAATTCTTTTGGAGTAGTAGATCCGTCAATTTATTTTCCCCTCTCTAAAAACAGCTACATAGCATTTACAGCATTTTATGCTAAAAGTGAGAATGCAAATTGGACGAGGTTAATTTGATGTTGTCCAGTGTTTGTCTTGTGTATAACTTAGTAAATGTGTGTGTAATGCAGTGTATATTTTGCATAACTTAAAGAACATAATGCAGGTTATTGTGATACAGTATGTTTTCTTCTGCAGCTAGTCCTGGTAGAGAGGTTCGTGCCCTTGCCCTTATGCCACAATTCTTCTCTTGACTGTTCTTGTGGAATTCCTTGTGAGGGAGGCAGTGCTGTAAGACTGGGTCTCTTTCTCATGACTTTTGAAACATCAAGATTTAAGCTCCTCAAAGTCTGTCAGCTGTTGCACTGTTATGGTTAGAGAAGCAGTAAACTTGGTTGTACATAAATGAGGGCTGGGAAGAATGGGAACTTATTAATGTGGTTTTGCTTCCAAATGAAAACATCATTGGAAGATTCCTGTATGCTGCTTGTTCTTTTCCCTTAAAACAGCTGTAAAGATTATTCTTAATTATAGGCTGTTATTGACAGTTACTAGTGCTTCTGTTTTGTGGCAATAAAATTCTCTATTTTGTGACATTTGCTTTACTGCTCATTTCACTGTTGCCTTAACTATAGAACTAACTTTTCTGTAAATGTGGCAATCATTGTGTTAGCGCACTGACAAGTGATTTTGGGTATTTACAATGCAGATTTGGGCAATTATTCTCTATGGGCTTTATCTTTGCTGTCCTGTCTTAAAAGAGACAAAGTAATAAGGAGGGTCCTGGAATTTTGCATGTTTTTCAGCACATGCTTAGGGACAAGTGACTGGAGAATGTTGCAGTACATTGTTTTGTTGTTTTAACTTCTTGTTGCATTGTAAACATGCTTTTGTGCTGTTAATTTGAGGCATCATAGATGCACAAATTGACATATGCAAAATAAACTTGTTTAAAACATGCCCTTCACAACAAAAATGCTGTCCTTGAATGTGCTGTTGCTACGAGGTGTTCAGCTGCTTTGTTTCAGTGATTCTTGAAAGTACTTTTCATTTTTTAAAAATGCCTTTTTAAAATCTGAATGATTCTTCATTCAAGCCTTAAAACAAATATTTTTCACCTTCACAGAGTAATTATTTAAATCTTTGCTTCTTCCTAACTGAAAATAGTTGAACATGTGCCTTCAAAATTGAGTAAACTTCTCCCTAAAATATATTTAAAGTAAGATATTTCAGCAGACAACATTTCTAGGGAGCTCTCTAAATTCAGGTTACGGTAGGGTTAGAAATCATGCTAAACATAGAAATAATTACCTGACAGGAGATTTTTTTAAAAATTATGAACCTCATATAGAGCTGCTGAGGAAAGAGGAAAAAATGGGTGAGTTATTTACTGTTGTCTTGCTTGGTTGAAAGTCTTACAATTCTAAATCTGTAACTTTTTCCCCCTCTCTGTATCTTCAGCTATCCGCTGATAGGTTACTACTAGATCATTTCATCTTTTGTCTTTCATACTTGGGCTTTTGCCAAGTCCTGCTACTTTACATGCCTACATCTTAGAAATCAGCTTTTCTTTCCCACCTGAAGGACACAAAAATTGGTTCCCTGTCCAATTCACAAGCAATCAAAGTTCATTAAGTTTCCTTGTTGCACCTTTTCCCTCCAGTCAATGTCATGCTGCCCTAGGACAAGCTGGCTTTGCTTATTTCTCTGATCACGTTGTGTCAGTGGTGTTTTCATCCCATATACCTGCTCTTGAATCCACATTTCTTAGTGAAAGTGAAGGTGAGTTAACTTGGCTGTGGCAGATGTTGTTAACCATCTGTGGATTTGTTTCTTGCTACATTCTTTTACCTTCCTCACCTAATAAACTTGTGTTGCAAAAGTTAGCAGCTCTAATTTACAAGATTCCATATAGTTTTGCACCTCACATAAGATCAGAGTCTTAATTTTTCAGTGTGAATGATGCTTCAAATCAGTATATATTCAAATATTATCACGGTCTGAGAATTCTATTTTTAAATATGCTAAAGGTATTTCTCCAAGTGTTTTAATTAGTTAGATGTTAAATAATTAAAAATGACATCTTAGCATGCTTTGTCATGATGAAGGCTTATCTGCAATGAATCTGCACCTTTGGTGCAAGTTTCTGGTTGCTGAGGAAAAATCTCTTTGGGAACTGCCATGATTGGGAAAGCATTGCATATAGTAAGCCTGAGCTAGGTTCAGCAAGCAGTAAACATTGGTTTTATTTTCCTCTGTCATGTCTTTTCCCTTGGTTTATCCAAATCTCTTCTACATCTGTCTAATTTTGCTTAAGGAAGAGTAATGTAACTTTGATGAACATGAAGAAGGGAACTAATAATGGAAAATTAGACCAAGTTTAATGATTCCCCTGTACAAGCGCTTTTGCTGCCTGTTGTGTGCATTCAGTGACCACCCTTTGTCATGAATGTATTGAGGCTTCAGTGACTAAGCATTGTAACTTATGACCAGGTAGTGAAGCGGTTAGAAAGTGAACTATTTTTTTCAATTAAAAATTAACACGTTCACTGATAAGTTAATTTAAGAATATCTAAAATTTCTTAAATTTGGTTCATGTCTCAGGTGGCAGGCTTGAAATCTGTGATGCTATTTTTTGGAGCATTGAGATTTAAAAAAAATTTTGTTAGTGAGTAATTTGAATAATCGCCTAAAGGAGTTGCTGTGAATTTTTTTTTTTTTAAGTGGGATTTAAGTATTTGGTAATGATTTGCCTATATCAATGAAATGTTTTGAAGCAATTTCTGTACCCTTGATCTTTTATGAGGCAGGCCTTCAAGTAAATCAAGACAACTAGATAGCCCAAATAATAGGAAATTATAACAGAAAGAAAAAAAACCCAACCTAAATTTAATAACATTTATAATGTTTTATTGGTGTGTAAATTAACATTGTGTTCTTAACTGGTTCTTTGTTGTTGGCATGTTTTTTGCAGTCAATGTTAGACAGGGTGTCAATGTAATGTTAAAAACATACCCATACTTTCCCAGAAACTTCCAAAATTCAGTGCATCAAAATCCAAGTCCTCTATCATTCAAGAAAAAAAAGAGGGCATTTTTTGCTGATTATTTGCATCACAAATCTTTATAACTCCTAATAAATAATTTTAATTAAAAATATTTTGTTATTTTGCTTGATTAAAGATGTATTTTTGTTTGTTTGTGAATATAATGCCATGATATGATTTTTTTCCTGGTGATCTGAAGCTGCCTAGTAATCCATAGCAAAATGGAAATGATACTGCAAATGTCTCCAAAACAGGTCATTACTGCTGCATGTAGGCATTTAAAAAGAGGGAATCTTCTATGGTTTAGCTTCAGTACAGCTCTAAGCTTTTCTTTTGATGCTACTGTTTCTTTCATCCTGATGTAGTATCAGGAGATCACTAAGATCTCCTGGAAAGCCCAGAAAAAAATGTATAATGTTCATGTTCTTTTGGGTGAGTGTTTATGCGAATGTTATCCCTTAATGCCTCAAAGTCATGTTCTTTAGTGCTGCATAACACTGTAAGTAAATAATTTTATTAAATTTTCATTAGGTTAATTTTATTCATGTTTTAATTTTTAATTTAAATTACCAACATTTGGCAAAAACTGAGTGAACTCTTTTAGCTTGAGATCAGTAAACTGTGGAATTCTCTTGGACTGGCTGACTTGTGAGTTACATTTTAAGACTTCAGAACTGGAATACTTCAATAGCAGACTTGAGGACTAAATAGTTTTAAATGCTTGCACTATTGAAATACAGCTTCAGAAATTCTTCCTAATTTCTGCTAGTAGGACATTTCTTTGTCATTTTGTCCCAAGAGTCAGAGTTATATTTTGCTGATCTTCTGATCTTCCTCAACTTTCATGTGGTACTAGTGCCTGTCTTAATGAAACCACCTTCATAATGACAAACTCTTCATGTGGTCTAGCTGCTGGTCTTAACAGCATTGGCTTTTCTGAAAACTGCAGAGTGGTTGCATGGAATCTGCTCAGTAAGATGTGAGATGTGCACCATCTGCCTTCTTTACAGATCTACTAAAGCTGTAAGTAGTTTTGCCTCAAGCCTTACTGAGAAGAGAGTTCCCTGTCTTTCTGTCTGATCCAGCTAACTTTATCTTAACCTTTGCAACACATTTTCATTCTTACTGATGGTTGTTGTCAGTTTGTATTGAACTCTTTAGTTTTGACTTCCCATGTGATGCGTTAAATGAAGTTCAGCCTTCTCAAATTTTGAGGGATTGAGGAGTGCTCAGAGGTTAAACTCTCCCTCATCCACACATAGGTGTTAAAGTTCATTGGAAAATGAGGTTCTATGTTTTTGCATGCTGAAACCAACCCTAAAGTTACTTTTTTCTTTCATGTACTCCTCAAAGTTTCTTGATTCAGCTGCTGATACAGATGTAGATGAAATCAACATAATCATTATGATAAATGTGAGTACATTACAGAGAACTTCTCTATAAGTCTGTGTGCTAGAAGGCAGTGTTTAGCAGGCCTTTCTCCTCCCCTAGAGAAGAAAATGGTTAATACCAACTTTGCAACACTGCCCTATGGTAGGAGTGGGCAATACAGATGTGGTTAAAATATCTAAATTAGTTAACTGCAGACTTTCAGATCCATGAAAATGAATAGAAAACTCTTACCTGTTACACCAAAATGTTGTTTTTGAAGGTCATCTTTATTAAATAGGGAAGGAATACTACCTTAAAATAAAAGTGAAATGTTCACAGGTAAGTTTGTATTTAAATGAAGCTTGAGACTTCAATTGTGTTGAGCCTAGCTTATGATTTCAATGTTTTACCTCTGCAGGTTTTGAGTAGCATTTAAATGGTAATTGAATATTTATTATTACTATTACTCCCATTTTTTTAAAATTTCTGTCACTTTGGAATTTTCATGGGACTTGATATTTGTGTTTCATTTCTGGGCTGTAAGATTAACTCTGATGGACTTGTGCTTTCCGCAGTCTTTCTGTCATGTCTTTGAACAATAGACTCTCAAGTGATTCCTTCCAGTGAGTTGTATGCAACCTCCTGTTTGGGTAATGTTTGGATATTGTGAATCCAAATCACAATAAAAATAGATGGACAGCTGAATGTTTGAGGCAGATAGCTCTTAAATTATCAGCAAAGCACAAGAAATGTGCATGTATGAGCCGTATAAGAAACACTTGTTTACAAACACCTACTTTCAATTTATTTAGCACAAAGAGCTTTGTATGGTTTGGGTCAGTGTCTGTTACTGGATTTTAGGGTGCTGATGCATCACTTCTTGTTCTAAGTGCTTTCTTTGTGTTCATACTTCACAGTGAAATCTTCCTATGCTCATTAATAAATAAAATTCTATTAACTGAACCACATTCTTTCCCATCTTTTTTCTTCCTCTGCTCAAACAAAAAGACCTTGACTTTAAAAATGTCAGTTGATCAGGTGCTTAAAACCAACAATCTTCACATTGCTTGCAAATCAGGCTGTGGTTCTGTTCCAGCCCATTCTCCTCTGGAAAGCTGCTAGCTGTTTTTTATCGGTCAGGTGGAGACTGTCATTTGACACTGTCCTGCACTGTATCCATATCTTTAAAAGCGGGAGACACGGATTAGACGGATGGACCATTTGATAGATAAGGCTGGGTGGTAGCACTCAAAATAGTTGTGGTCAAAAGCTCTATGTTCAGGTGTAGACCGTGATGAGTGGTGTTCCTCAGGGGTTGGCACTTGGACTGGTGTTGTTTAACATTGTCATTGACATTGACAGTGGGATCAAGTGCACGCTCTGCAAGTTTGTGCAGAGCAAGCTGTCCTGCATCAAAAGTGTCATGGCCAGCAGGGCAAGGGAGGCAATTCCACCCCTCTGCTCTGCACTGGTGAGACTCGACCTGGAGTGCTGCATCTAGCTCTGGGGCCCCCAACATACGAAGGAACTGTTGACCTTGAAGGATTCTTCTAACCCAAACCATTCTGTGATTTGTCACATCAGTAATTTCCATCTACATAAATGAATCTTTTGTAACATAAAGCTGTATGTGCTTTGCATCATGCCTTAAGATCTCTGTATGATTTCAAAATATCACTGTTTCACTGAAAATTCATCTTCCTAAGTGAAGTATTCTGCAGTGGTTATGGAGAAAGTAGTCTAAGAATCTGAACTATGTGGATGCTGAAGTAGTTGCACTGCTTGTGGTTCTTGAAGTAGTAAATGGTTTTGGGATCTGCAAGACAATTTTTTTAATACATAGTCAGTCACAGGAGGAGTTTGAGTAGGTGTTATGGTTTGTATAGTAAGCTTGTGTGCTGGATCATGTGGTAGTGACACATCCTCTTTTCTGATCTGGAAGCCAGTGTTGGGTTAAATGTTGACTGCTAGTATTTTATGGTTTGGTTAGAAATGTGTTTGGTCAACAGTCAGGGTACCATCAGTGAGGTAGGCAATTCTTTGAAACTTCAGTGATGAATTTGTTGCTAAATAAAAGACAAAATAAAAAGATAGGTTGTTTACCTGTTGCAAGTCCATGGTGCCTTTTCAGACTCTTCTTTCCTTGCTCTCTGACAGCCAACTGCCCAGTTTCCCAGGTTACATTCAACAGTGGTATATTCCCACCTTCAAATCCAAGGTCTGCTCTGAGCTCTTTTCCTGTTTTCATGGTGTTATTTGTGGAAAAGAGGCAGACCAGAGAGAGTTTTCAAAACATGCTCCAATTATGTCAAGTTGTCATTGCCACAGCCTCTGCACAGAGTAACTCTTGAACTTGGCAGGCAGTGCTCCTCTATTAAGTACTTACTTTTCAGCTTCAGCCCTTTGAAGCTTGGAAGTTGTGCTGATATAACTCTGTTTTATTTGAGTTTACTTTTTATTTCAAGCTGTCAGTGTGTTTGTGTATTATCCTTTGCTTGTAAACACTTTAATATCTGATTAAAGTGTTTACAAGCAAAGGATAATGCACAAACTGATTATCATTCTTGAAACCCAACAGTCTCCTCAAGGAGAGATTTCTGTGCACATTATAATTGGAAAGGATATTCTACTATGCATTTAACTGTTTTCTTGCAGTATACAGCTTCATTTTAAGATTTAGAAAATTGTTTTAGTTACCATTTTATTAATAGCTAATTTTTTTATAGTTTTGGTTTTTTGGTAGAGATGGCATGCAATTAGAATGCTTTCTTTGCAATATAAGCTTCTATTATTGGCTTCTTCAGGGGATACACTTGTTTTCTGGACTTAATTGAGAATTTGATAGAGACATCTTTCAGGCAGAATTAAGATCCTGGCAGCTGGTTATCATGGGACTGACTGTTGCAGGAAATAAAGGACTTTTTTGGAGTTCGGTACCTTACAGTTGCTATGTTTCTCTATATTCAGCTGTGAGACTAAGAAAAAAAAATCGTATTGTTGTCAACACAATAAAAATGTCAACTAAGTCAATTATGACTTTACTGTTTAGGGCTTGATTGTTTTTCTTAATTCCCACCTAAAATTTGATGTTGTTTCCATTGTGTAATAAGCAAATTTGAAAAGCAGACTTAATCTATGGGGGGGTAGCTGAGAGGGTGTTGTTTTTTGAGGACGGAGCGTTATTCAATAATTGAAATAAATGTCTGACAGCAGATTCAGCTTCTCCCACACGTTCTGAGTATGGGTAACTTTCTTCAATTCTTATTTACTGATGAAAAAGATTACAATAATTAAAGACAGTACAACAGTCAGCAAATCTCAAGATTGTTTGCTGAATGAGAACATCCTGAATGCCCAACATCTGTAGAATATTAGTACTTTCTCTTTTCAAGGTTTTTTTTTTTTTTTTTGTAATTTGCCTGTCAGTGTAAGCATCTTATTTGATAGTTGTATGTACTTTGACTGGGGCTAGCTTTTGTGAAATTAGAGAAGGTTCTTGGCCTTACCATAGGGCCCTGCAGTTGCACTTCCAAGGTGGAAGCTTGTTCTTTTTGTGTAGCAGATGGCTACCTGTAGTTCTAGAATATGTGCGCCTCTCTGCATGTAAATAAATAAATCACTATTTTAGACCTTTTGTGAGTACTTCTTGGCTATTGCTTTTTGACATCCCTTCAGCCTCCTAGAGCCTTTATGTCCTCACTTCTATTATAATTAGACTTGCTTATTTTCCTTTTTTAAAGTATATTTCATTTGGAAATACTAACTTCTTAGTGATTCTTAATGAGACTCTAAAAGTTTGGGTTTTTTTGTTTCTATGATTTGTTCACAGAACTGCTATACAACTGATCCAACTAATTTCTAGTAGTCAGGGAAAACTTTTTTTTCCTCACTATCCTCTGTTGTTAGTGCCAATGTATTAATGGATTGATTTGTTTGTTTTCTTTTGGGTACAATTTTGCTCAGTAAGTAAACTTATGAACTGCTGCAACTGCCTGCTGGCTCAGATTTAAAACCTTAGATTGAAATGAATTTCCTCTAACTAGAACTGCTGTAGTATTCAGTTCAAAATGAAGTCAAAGAACAGGATATATCTAAGGTGTGCGGACTGTGAGTGGAGTGTATGCTTTTTCTGGGACTTACCAGATAATAGAAATATTTCTACAAAAATAATATATTTTAAAAATGAATTGTTTTCCTTAAAATTGTCCTTAGTAATAGTATATTTGTTTTGTAGTTCTATGTGATACTTTGTCTTCAGACCAAAAAGGAATATGATCTGAGGAGTTATTTTCCTTTCTTAATTCAAGTCTATGTTGTATAGGATAATTAATTCTGGACGAAGATAGTAGATAAGAAAAAAAGACAGGAAAATCCCATGATTAATAGGTGTAGTTGGGAGCATCCAGTAAACAGTCAGTAAAGTCTCTGCAGACGTTGGCCCATTCTTGGGGCATATTTTTTCAAAAAATCCCACTGGTGCAACTTCAGGACAATCTTACACAAGTTCCATAATCTGATTTTCATGTTTTGGGTTAGACATTAATGGTACTTAAATGATCAGGTTTTTTTTTTTTCCTTTTAAAGTATAATTTTGCAAATAAATCCTTATTTAAAGAAAGTAGTTAATGAAGCAATCCATCATTGAAATGTCAGTTATTTGTAGTTTATATAATCTCTTAATACAAGTAATTAGTTAATTTCTTCCATTTGTTTTCCAAAGTTTTCTGTTATTCATTAAATATAGGTGAGTGTGCCTCCCATTCTTATTTGTTTTCTTTTTTCGTTTGCAAAACACATGAGGTTGCTCTCCAGATATTCTAAAAACAAATATAGGTGAGTGTGCCTCCCATTCTTATTTGTTTTATTTTTTCTTTTGCAAACACATGAGAGTGCTCTCCAGATATTCTGTGGTCTCTACTACATGAAACTCAAACTAACAAATTCAGGTTCTGATGACTAAAACACAGGAGATGACTAAAAAGGAATTGCATTATTTTGGGAGACACTGCTCTTCTGAATTAAGCCTACTTGCTCAGTTTGTGATATTCTTTAAATGTATGGTGACAAAATGGAGATTGCAACTGAGATCAAGGATAAAACCCTTTTTTTTTTTTCCTGTCCAGAGTGGACACAGCATAGCTTTCAGCTGAGGTACCATAACTCACATCTGATGTAGAGTACCTGTGTAACTGCTGGGGTATGAATGTTGTACCCTGGATGAGGGTGACAGTGAAGGTGTTGCAATTTACAGTCAAGGTAATAAAGATTGTAAGGTTGCTGTCTGAACAACAATGAACATCTTCCATTCTCTTGTTTTACAGGTTTCCAAGCAACAATCAGTGCTCCACACATGGTAAGCTTTAAACTAGGTGATTAGTATAGGGATTTTATAAATATCCAGGTGCTTTTGAAATAAAATACTTACTTACTAAATATTTACCTAATAAATTACCCTAGTAAATGAGCAGTTGATTACAGGGACACTTTTGTGAACTGCTTACTGTGAGGAAGTAGAAAAGATTGATCAAGATTTTTCTTGCAGATGTACAGTAATAGGATGAAGAGTAGTGGGCAAAAAATTGTAACATAAGGAATTCTGATCAGTTTCTAGAGTTAAAAAAATATGAGGGTGGGGTAAGCACTGAAACAGGCTTTGCAGCTTGTGGAAATTCTGTTCTTTGATATACAAAGAAGCTGACTGAACAGGGTTCTAAGCAGCCTAATTTAAAATGCCCAGTATTGAAATAGGACTGAACCAGAAGATTTCCAGAGATCTTTCCATTGTAAATTACTTTGTAATATATAAAATCATAAGAATTCAGGAGTGAATGACAGTGACTCCTATAGTACAGTATTATGGTAATGCCTTTAAGTCCTTGGACAGGAAAAAAGATACATTGTACTGAGTTGCAAGTTTTTTTGCCAAGTGGTTTGAGACCAGGGTGAGTGTTCCACTTGGGATTTCAGTGCATACATCTAACCCAGATATAATTTTTCTATGTTTCTTTATTTGAGATAAAAGGTGAATAGAAGCAAGTATTTTGTCTTTGCAACATTTGGAAGGTGTCAAAACATAGTAAAAGTCTGCTTCTCTTGATTAAAAACTGTGTAGTTGGCTTAGAATTTACCTAGTTATCAATATAAAAAATCAGGAATTTTGTATAGAGATGTTAACAATATTATTCAAGAAAAGACTGAAAAAATGTACTGTTTCTAAGGGGAAAAATAAGGATTAATTATGCTTCAAAATTTTAAGTCCCTTAAGTCATTATTTTTCCAATGCTTAGCACTAGCAGTATATGAAGTGTTAGAGCAAAAAGGTAATATATCCTCTAAGCAAATATTAACAAAGAATGTTCTAACAGAGAATATTCTAATTATTTATATTTTCTGGGTGGGATGGATTAAGCTGTAAGAGTGTGGTAATGGCTATCTCTGAAACATGAAAGAACAAATTGGTTTTTTAGTGTGCAGACTACACTTAGTTTGTGTACTGGTCCACCACATAGCAAAGCAAAAGTTATCAATGGTGTCTATAGACTACTGCATTTCATCAGTGAGCCTGGCTATCTGCCTTTATAAGAGAATACATCTTTTTGCTATTCTTTGATTCAGCAAGTGTGCAGGTAATACAGGAGGTGTTTTAATAGCCGTTTTCCTTGATGCTCTAGAGCTGCCTTCTTCCTAGTTAGCTTTTGTACCAGAATATTCCAATGCATATAGCATAATGATAAACTAAATTCTTTATTGGCTATCTACTGCTAGAATATTAAGAGTCACCAGACCTGAGGAGAAATAAACTGATTTATAGTGTTTTTCTTAATATATAAATAGAGTCTGTGCTAGAAGATGAGTCTTTGTATATGAATATTAATAAAAAAATACATTAATGAAATTTGTTGAAACCAATGAAATAACAATTATTATGTAATGCAGTTAACCTGCCCCCCGCGTCCCCTTCCCTCCATTTTTGCAATAGAAATGATTCTGAAATTTCTTACAGAAATGCTCAGGGCATTTCCCAAAATCTCTGAAGAAATTAACAAATATTGAGTAAAACAGACACTTAAAATAATTTGAAATTTTCTCTCTCTGTGTTCTCTTAGCATGCGTATGCACTTGAACTTCTATCTGATCAGCTACATGAAGGAGCCAAAGCACTTGATGTAGGATCTGGAAGTGGAATTCTTACAGCATGCTTTTCACGAATGGTGAGTTGTTTGGTTTAATCACTTGATCATCAAAACTGCTTGGACTCGAGTATAACTCTGAATTACAGGGCAAAAAAAAGCATCCTTCATAGGTGACTGAAGTATATTACACAGAAAATAATTTACTCTCCTGGGTGTGATTGTTCCTATTTCTTATGGTAGCTTATAGTAGATGTTCAAGTTAAATAGACCAATAAATTGTGTAATGGTGAAAGAAACCCCCTAGTGAGGAAGTTTAGGGTTTTTGAATTGTTTTGGAGATTTTCTAATGATTGAATTTTAGTTGTTGCTGTATATCTTGAAGGAAGACGTTTGTCTTGAACACTTCAAATTTTGTTATCTTGTATGGCTGTGAATGTTCTCATTGTGATAAATTGACATGCAATCCTGTTACAATGAGAGCTTAGTGAGGCATAAAAGAGTCTTATTTCTACAGGAAAATATCTTGTGTATATAATAAATTGTCTTTGAATTTAATTGCTTTCTTGTTATATTGCACAAGCATTACTATAAGTGTCTATTTAACCTTTTTTATGTTAGATATTAATTTGAATTTTACGTCTTTGCCAAGTAACTTAATCTCAGTTGTGTTATTCAGCCTGTATCTAAGGAATTTTCTGTGTTCTTCCCTACCTTACGTTGGGAAAAAAAAGATGAAAAAATAAAAAAGATAAAAAAATATGGGTTTTAGTGGCTGTAGCTCTTGTATTCTTAGACTGATTAATGAAGAGGAATAATTTTCTTTCTCTGTTCCAGGGCTTTATAATTGCTTTATGATTAGTAGAGACTTTCATTAAATTGCCAACTAGATTTTTTGTTTTGTCTTTCTGCCAAGTTGATTTGAGATGTATTGATACATATGATAATTTCTCATTTAGGTTTCTTTGCTACTTAGTTTTCTGTTTTCAAGCACCAGTCTGACTCTGCAATCACTTCTGTTTCCCAGTGTTAAGAGTTAGCTGAGAGTGTTTAGGACTGGGCAATGCACTTGCAAAAGTATTTAGGTTTCTAAGTGTTAGCTGCAAAATCTGGGAAAAAAAAAAGTAGTTGAAATAAGTTAACCAAACTGCAGTTTAGAAAAAGACTTAGATGGCACTTGATTCAACTGGCTGCCTGTTATTTTTGGTCTTGAAGTCAGTAATCAAATGCTAGCATAAGAATGCCAATCCTACAAGCATTAAAACTTTTGTCCAGGCTATATATATTTCTCACTGCAGTTATGAATGCATAAAGGAATAGCCATTTTCCATAGGATTTGCTAAATTGTAGTTTTGCACTTTTTTCTACTAAAACAAGCTGTGGAGAAGTCAGAATCAGCCCAAAAAGGAAATCTCTTCCCAAATTTCCTGAAGTTAATCCCTCTCTCTTATTTTTGCCATATGAATGTCATGTGCCTCTTATGAATCCTCCTTTATTGTTTGCATTGGAATGGCTTACAGACATGTGTCATGAAAAATTGAGTACATGCTTTCATTCTGCTTGGTAGCACTGCTAACAGTAACAAAAACTTGAAAGAAGTTACCGACGACTGGGGATGCAAGCATCATAAAATCACCCCAGGACAAAGTATATTATAGGAATCAATGGTAGAGTGTTTTGCCATAAAAATTCAGTTTTAGATGTGCTTTTTGTGACTATGCTAATGTTGCTTCTCAGTCTAATTGAGATCTAGAATTAGTAGCTCACATTTGTGGCACAAGCGCCTCAGTGCTCATAGATGACAGCTGTACTCTTATGATGATAATGTCATTTGTGGTACCTCTGGGAAAGCTTTATGTTTACTTAGACTAGTAAAGTTTCTTGAAGATTGTTGTTTAGATTTTCATGTTAAAGTTCTGGGATAATTTTGCAAGCTATGTAGATAAGTTTATTTACTTTTGAAGGTTGCTGGCAAATTAAATTAATTACAGTTTTCATCCTGTCAGTACTGGATTTATGAAAAAAGTTGGGTATATTTTTATTCCTAACATAGAGATCAAAAAATTGTGCCTTTTTGTGTTGTCTCAGTTGCATGTGCTTCACAGTTCCAGCGTAATAAAGACAACTGATGAGGACTCAGAAATAGCATAATGGGCTGTCACATGCAGCAGGAGGTTCTCTTACTTTCAGGCTATTTCATGCTCTGACCATTTTGCTAAATTTTCGTTTTACTGATGTTACTGTTTGGAATATACTGGATCTTTTGCCAGCTTATGGTAAATTTGGCTGCCAGGCATTCCTCGAAACAGCAACCCATGGCTGTCATAGTGAAAACTTGCTCTGTGTCTTGCTCTGTTTCAAAGGCTGGGGTGGTGGTCTTCCCCTCAAACAAGAAAAGCTAACACTGCTTTTTAAATGTTTTTAACATAGGACTTGTTCATAATAAAACAAAAAAAAATTCCCCAGGATAACCAGTAACCCCAGTTACTAATTTTTCATGTCGTAACAATATTAAAATGTAAGATACAGAAACATAAACAATGCGTTTAGATGTGTCCAAAGACAGTTGTTAGGCAACATGGGCTTTGCTAGGACGTACTCTGCTATTGTGGTCTTTGAGCTGGATCCTGTTAAAAGTGGTCAGATTTTTAAAGATTTGGATTGGTTTTGAATTTTTTTTCTGGACTAAAGACAAAATTCTGGAAGAAATTCCTGTAATGGAGAAATTTTTGTTAGATCTTTTTTTCCTCTCAGAATACAGAAATTTTGTGACCTTTTTTGAGTTAAGTTCCACTCTTCCTGTGGAGCAGAGCTGTAAATCTGAAAGCAGATTCATGAATGCAAGGGTGAGTGGAAGGTAATTTGTCCGTGACTGGTAATTGCAGCATTTGCTTCTGGAAGAATAGGACTCTTAGGACAATTTTGTATAAAAATCATTATTTAATTCTTGAAGTAAGGTCTTCTCTAGAAAAACCCTAATCCTTAATAAGTTTTATTCAGTGTGAAAAGAGATCAGTTCTAGTCTTTGTCTTTGATGTTGTTACTTTTTATTGCAGATAATGAAAACAATCATGATCAAATTTAACTTCTAAAAATTCCAAGAAGAAATCTCCACTAACAATATAACATAACTGAATCACATCTCAAGAACATCTCTGTAACAAGTATTTATAAAACTGTGCAGACACACTTTAATTATCAGGTGCTTCTAGGATTCAGAATTTGTCATTTCTAACAGTAGTTTTAATAACATTGGGAAAATATACTTCCACTTTCCTGTTTTTGTTTTTATTTTAGAGAAATGAGGTCAGGAAGTATAAGTACTCATTCTGTAAATAAAGCTAGCAGAAATTGTTCAACTGTATATTTTTATTCCAGGTTGGTCCCAAAGGACAAGTTGTAGGAATTGATCATATCAAAGAACTAGTAGATGACTCAATAAATAATGTCAAAAAAGACGATCCCACATTGCTGTCTTCAGGAAGAGTGAAACTGATTGGTGAGCATCAGACTGATATACTTACTAATTAAACTGATATTCTTTCTAGCAGCTGGTTGAAAATGACTGAATTGGATGTTATTAAAAGTTTGAATTTAATAAGCCGAACCCAAGAAAGAGAAGCCAAATGAAAACTTTAAAATTTAAATTGTCTTTAGGCCTTTGAAAATCAGTATCTTCCCCCAGTTTTCAGACTATGACTTCTGGTGATCTCAAAGACTATGTAATCATTCTACTAGAAAAACTTAATAGGGGAGTGTTTTTTTTGGTGAAAATACATGCTGAAAGTCTGTCATGTTATGTTTGCTATTTAAAATTGGGGTTGAATTCACAACTGTTCTTGAATAAATACCCTGTCATCTGAATTTGAGTGTTATAACAAAGCCTTCACACTTCTGATAGGGTGGTTGAGAAAGCTGCATGTGAAGATTCAAGTGGAAAAAGTACTAGATTGGCAGTATGCACCAGAGATGTTTATTTCACTTGTTTTTAAAATTGACAGTAGTTAGGGAAGTGCTTGACACCAAAGTACATTAATTCAGTTAGAGTAACTGAGAGGAAATAATGCCCAAATGATAGCAGGACAGTGAATTATTTTAAATAATGTTTTTTTTTTACTTAAAGAAAAAAAAATTAGGGATTTTTTTTGGTTTTTTTTTCCCCCGTTGTTTGTTTGGGATTTTTTGTTTGGTTGTTGTTTGTTTTTTCTTAGAATATGCAAGTCTGGCAAGGCAAAATAATGCCCAAATGATAGCAGGACAGTGAATTATTTTAAATAATGAGGTTTTTTACTTAAAAAAAAAAAAAAGATTAGGGTTTGTTGTTTTTTTTTTTTCCCCCGTTGTTTGTTTGGGATTTTTTGTTTGGTTGTTGTTTGTTTTTCTTAGTATATGCAAGGCTGGCAAGGCATAAGTGTCATTCTATTCACTAAGTTAAAAAAAGAGGTTGAAGGGCTGGATGTTTTTTGAGGCTTCTTACAAGAACACTTGGAGAAATTATTATTATGTGATGTTTGGCTCTTAGCTTAACTACCATTTTGATTCTTGGTCTTTTCTTGTAAATGAGGGACTTTTCTAAATGTTTTTTAAATTAGTTTATCAACACGTACACATGTATAAAATGCAATGTATCTCACTGAGAACACATATGTCTCAGAACTTTTTGGAAAAGAAGTTAGACTGCTAGGGCTGTAGAGGGGGAATGAGGGAATAATTTCCACTGGTATTGTACAAAAGCAATTTTGACTTATGCTTCTGGTTGTTCTTCAAACAAACTCTGGAGGTCTTGCAAGTCTGGAATTCTAAGTAAGCATCATTGTATTATTTTTGACTATGTAGCAGGGTGACTAAGAGACTTCTGGATAGTTTTGTTGTGAGGTACATTTTTAAAAAGTACAGATGGGCAAGTAATACTTCTGTGAATTAGGCTGAGAACAATGTTTCAACTGTGTTGGATTCCTGGGAGCTCTTTGATGTGGAGCAAGAATCCAGACAGCTGTTAATTTAAAACAAAAACACAGCAACAGAAAACCCTACCCAAAACCCCCCATCCCAAACACACAAACAAAAAAGTTACGAAAAACAGTTGATTGACGATGGGAACTGTATGAAATAAGACCTGGTGTGTCCGTTGCTGGCTTTCCACAGTGTGCTTCAGACATTGTACTCTGCTTTGTCATATCTCACATATACCATAACTGCATTTCAGGAACACCAAAATTATTTTGGGGTGTCTCAGTAGAACTGCACTGAGAAATTTGGAATAGGTATACTTGGATTAACATGTCTTTTTGTTAATTTGCAGGTCTTTTGGCTTTTTTTTTTAATAACTTGATTTTTATTTTGTTTCCTCTTAATATCAGGAGGAAGCCTTTGAGGTGAATCTCTCAAGTGCTTCTGCTTACCACTCTTTGGCTCACATGAGAGTACTCCTGGAAAGCACAAAATTTGATTCCTTTTGGATGAAACTAGACAAGATTATTTTCCAAGAAGCAGCCAAATATGTTTGATATGTGCATATTAAGACAATAAGACTTAGATCTAGGCTGCAGTGATTATCCTGAAATGCATATGTTGCATGGATGCCAGGTTCTCAGAAAAAACTTTTGCTGTACAGATCTGCCTCTATTGTACTGCACTATTTGCTGATGCAGCCATAGCCAGCGGGGATGAGGGATTCTAAATGACTGAGGGAAGTAATTTTATTCTGTTTCTGTGCTCATGCTACAGCTCTGTGTGAAACAGGTCTGCATAGAAGGCTTGGATACTGTGATCAGCAAATCAGGTCTAGATTTATAATCAAGCTGCAGAACCCTTTATATCAAAATGTCCTGACATTTTTCCTCATCACCACCTACCACCCTCCACCACAATTACTTTACTAACAGGCTGCATGTAACTGGAGATGTGAGTAGGATAGGGGACATTCAGGATGTAAACACAGGCTGAAAATTTGGGCTGCGCTTTCCCCTTGGACATTGAATAATATAATAATTTGAATGACATTGAATATATGAATGCCAACTTAATAAAAATAGTTATTTTTTAAATGTTCTGGGTATCTAAAACTGTGTTGCCATTGTGGGTGGATATATTTCTTCTATAAGAAATTTTGTGGATTTTAGAAGGGAAGAACCATGCTGTGCGTGATGCATATGAAGGAGCATGATTTTTTTTTTTACCCCTTTGGGTGTGTGCTGTTTTTGAAGATGTTAGCTATTGATTCCGGGAACCAAGGGATTAGTTGTTTTTGGATCTGTTTTACTGCTGTCAGTGAAGTGGTAAGATGTGCAGAAGTCACATTCCAACTTCTCTGGAGAGTGCACTGGGGACATTTATGTCTCAGAATACATTTTTTCTTCTTCAGAAGTGACAGCAATTTCTTTCACAGCTGCTTCTTCCTCTTGGCAATCACTTCTTTTGCCAGCAATACTGGAGACCGCTGCTTCTAATGCCTGCTGTGCACCCTGGGGGATGAGACTCTGCCTCTGTTGTGTTACTAACATAATTTTTAGCAGTATCTGTATGAATAAGCTAAAGAAGCCTTTCTCCGTTGCCATCTCTGATGGAACAGCAGCTTGATTTAGTAACACATCATTGCTGCTTCTTCTTCTTTAGAAGAGTTTTACAGTGCTGTTAAGATGTAAGTAAAAATTATATGCTTGGCTGCATAGAGGTGTTTGTTCCAGTAGGACCCACTTTGGCAGTCAGAGGGATTACACCCTGGAAATACTGGAGCTTTCATTACTGGTGATCTCTGTTGCCATCTGACTTAGTGGAAATGCTGATCAATAGGGATGAGATCTCCTGAAGCACTGGTACTTCTTGCTTGGCAGCTTTTGCTTGTGGCCCTTGGTTGGAGCTTGTGCTGGTCAGAATTCATTGTATTTATGTCATTGTTTATGATTGTATTTAACCAGTATTTGTTATATGTCACTGACCTCTAAGAGGCTTCTCAGATTCTGAGGAAATGTGCTCTCTTAAAGAGTGTGGATGCAGAAGGTCCTAGCCAGGGTCATCTTTCAGGACCTCATAAGAAAGATGATGAAGACTTCAGTTTTAATTGTTTTGAAGAGCTGTCCAGGTCTTCCTGTACTGTCTTGGATACCAAAGGGTGCTCTTACTGTTCAGATGGCCTTCCTTATCATGGAGGTCAAAGTGAAACCTGCTGTGATGACCATGTTTTTTTCCTGCCATGTGAGTTTTTGGAATGCAAAAAGTTAACAGATTTTCAGCCTCTGACTAGGGTGTAGCACTTCCTTTGACTTTCAGTTTTAATTAACCTGTGATACTGGTGTTTGCACAGAAGTCTAAGCTCAGCCTAAAGATGGGAAGCCCCAAATTACTTGTGCTGATCAGAGCACCAACCTCTATGTTTTTTCTTCTTGACTGATTATTGGAACTTCTGTAATCACAGAGTATGAATTTATGGATGCTTCAGCCTCATTTTTTACATTTGTTCTAAATAACTCCAGAGAGAGCCTGCCTAACTTGCTCTGATTTCCTGTTGCTTTCCTGTAAATACTGTGGATGCCATATTCATATAGTCTTCTTTCAAAACTTAACTCAAGGTCCAGTTTAGTTTGTCACATTTCATTGGCTTAAAAACACCAAACTGTTACTCTTTCCTTCTGTATAACTGGGATTGTATGAGACATTTGTGATAGAGTGCTTCTCCATGGGTTCTCCACCAAAGCTCAAGCAGCACTGGTAACCTTAATTGCTCCTAGCATCTTCCAAGCAACCACCTGGAGCTTTAGCCATGAATCTGACCTGGCTCTCTGTGTTAGCAGTGATTGTCTGCAGGGAGAATAGTGAGGCCCATCTGCTGGAACGTGGGGTGTGCAGAGGTTACTGCAGTACTGCATTAATGTATGCATATAGGTGTGGGCTTTTGTTCCAACTGGTAGTGCGGTTGTAGGCATATAGTCCATGAGAACACTTCCTTTGTGTTTTCCTCACCTTTGGAGTCTTCTGATATGTGCTTCTGACATTTAATGCTTTGGACTTATGATTTGCATTTTATTTAGGAATGGTGTGCAGGAAGACAAGACAAAGCAAAGTGTATGTTCTAAGAGGGTAAATGAGGGGGGAAACTCACCTGCACTGGAATTGGTAGGGAACATAAATACTTTAGTCTCTTTTCTAGGTGGACCATGTGTTTCCAAGAACTTTCATTATAAATCCATGCTTTCTAATTTCAGTTGCTTCAATATTATTTAGTATGTTTTATAAGCATGTGTATGCACATATAAGGGTGTTTTGTTGCATTTATTTTACAAATGTGTTCATTTTTTATATGTAGATATGGGAAACCAGCTGTTTTCTCAGTCCTTTTGAAAATGTTTTAAAAAATAGTGTTTTCTTGCAGTGGGAGATGGACGAATGGGATATGCAGAAGAAGCTCCCTATGATGCAATTCATGTTGGAGCTGCAGCCCCAGTTGTGCCCCAAGCAGTAAGCCTTTATGTTCTGTGTGTGTGTTTCTGTAATATCTTAGCTGTAGAGAATGCTTTGCATACATCTCTATGTAAAATACTTGGTAGCTTGCACTGCTGGGAGTATCAGTGGGCAGTGTGGTATTACTGTATGGTGTGGGGTTTTTGTCTCTGTTACAATTGGGCTTCCTGTTGGTTCGATAAAGCTGTATGTTCTAATAACTCTGCTCTAAATAAACATATTTTAAAATGACATGTGTGCAACCCTCTATTACAACAATGAACTGGAGCATTTTATGTAATAAGATAATTCAATTTTATCAAACAATGAGTTACAAAATTTAGGTGTGTTTCCCAAGTTCCAAAGCACTGAGTCTGTTGAAAATAAAATGCTCAACTGGAAGTACAAACAGTGCCATTTGTTCGTAGGTTTCAGAACGGATACAGGGCAGTTCTCACTAGAGAAGCTGAAGAGTAACTAGGAGCTTTAGAGTGTGCATACATATATAGTCCATTTTTACAGATAAGTTTTTTTTTTCTCTTCCTTTCATCAGGCACATGGTAATACATAGCATGATTTCTATATGCTAGATGCCAGTTAAGGTTTTTAAATCTTAGTGAGGGATAGTGAAAGACTGGGCTTTGATGTGCTAGAGATTGTTTGGAAATGTCCAATCTATGACCAGTGGTGGTGGGGTTTTTTTTTTACTTCATGTTTTTAAAGTAGGTTATATTTTTAGTTTGTTTTTTTGAGGGGAATTTATTTGTTTGAGTTTTGTTGTTTGAGGTTTTTTGTTGTTTTTGGTTTTTTTTGGTGGGGATGTGCGGGAGGATGTTCCCAGCAAAATGTTGACAGATGACAATTAAAAAAGTAGTTGAAAGCTTATTTGTAAATGAAACAGTTCTTAATTATAACTTTTGTTAGCAATGGGGATTAAGTGGTTTTTTTCATGACGTCTGGGAAGTATGAAATTTTCCTTGAGACTATTGTGATTAGCCTCCTTTAACTATAGAAAAAAAGTGCAAGCTTTTCTCACATACTATGTTTATGTGTCACTTATCTTAGTCGTATTCATATATTTTAGACTAGTTTCACAAAAGGCTGTTCAATTCACAGAATGAAAGAGGAGCTGTTGGATAGTGAGTGTGTTGTAGACAAAATTTTTCCAGGAAGAGAAATAATGAAAAGTCACCAATCTCAAATCTTATTCTGAGGGCTTAAGGGGAGATCAGTTATCCCCAGAATTTTTGACAATGGGCCTGTACTGATGCACAATAACTATTGAACAGTTAAACAATTTCAAAAGATTGAATCTGTTGTAAAAATAATTTGTGATTTACATGTTTCCCCCACATATATAGAAAATAAAACTGCAACCTACCCAGTTAATTAAATTATTTTACTGTAATACCAGTTGTTGTACCATGTTGCTGTGATACTCTCATTTTCAGTGCACTTTTTATTTTTCCTAATGGAAGTAGTTATCTACTGCTTAAAAGTAGATAAATACATAATGGCAAAGCTATTAATCTACTGTAACAAACTTTGGATCCAGCTTCTCTGAAGTGGCTGGTTACATTCTAATTTCTGTGTTGTGTTCTAGCTTATAGACCAGTTAAAACCTGGCGGAAGATTGATATTACCAGTTGGCCCTGCTGGGGGAAACCAGATGCTCGAACAGTATGACAAACTAGAAGATGGCAGTGTCAAAATGAAGCCTCTGATGGGAGTGATATATGTGCCTTTAACAGATAAAGAGAAGCAGTGGTCCAGGTGGAAGTGATTTTCTGTTCCACTTACTTCTTCCACACACATGCAAGGTGAAAGGGTGTGAATTTTAAGCAGATAGACTGCAAGGCCTGCCTTTGCTGCTGTCATTGCTTTCTGCTCCTCCATACCATGAAAAGTGACTCAGTCTGCATTACTACATCACCCAAAGGAGGTTATGCTAAGTTTGAGTTAAATTAAAAGCAGAAGAAAAATATTGCATGGGTTGCACTTTGTCTTTTTTGGACATGTTTTCTTTAGTCTTTGGTGTTTTGAAGATTCTTATTTGTTGTTTTAAACACAGTATTTTCTAAGGTTAAACTTCACTTTTAATGAATTTTTTATAACTATTTTGCCCAATAATTAGGGTGAAGTGTAAAATTTTACTTAATAAATACTGTTTTGTCCTTTAAGTTAGTGGTAATTGGGTGTTCATTTTTTATTTTTCTGAAACACTACAAATGAAGAAAAATCTTTGCAAAATCCTTTTTGGAAAATGTAGATGATCTTGCAAGCTTTTCCTTTAGCTTCCGAGTTGCAAAAAGTAGAAAAGATAATTCCTTCTTCCCTCAAGTATAAATGTAGTTGAGTAGTGTTTAGAAAATTTTCCCAGACATGTTATTAGAAGTCTGTCATCTGTCTCTGATGGGGCAGTATTTGTGTTTGCCAATACAGCAAACTCTAAAGGCCTTTCTAGAAGTAGGAAACCTTCCAGTTTGCTGAATTGAAAAGCCAGTAATAAATGAATAAATAAATAGACTCAATGCAGCTGTCAGCTTAAGCCATGCTAGGCATTAGTATGTGAATGAACAGAGCAGCAGTGCTGTTTTGCTTCCTGGCAGAAAGTGCTTGTGAATGTATTATTGGCATTAGTGAAGTGCAGAGATGTGCATTGAGCTCTGAAAACAACTCTTGAGCTTTATAACCTAAATTTAGATTTTTTGCTTTTTTCCCCTTGATATTTTGGAGTATAGCTTGTGATTTGAATACATGAATATTCAGTCTAACCTATCAAAATATTCATAAAAAGTACAAAATAAAGCAGTTTGCATACTGTTGCTTAGTGAAACCTCATTTCAGTGTTTCTTGGATTACTGTATAGCCACCACGTACAAATTACTCTTAAAACAACTTCAGTGAGGTACTGCTTAGTTCACAGCTTGTGAAGCGTGCTTGTTATTCAAATGTTCTGTATTTGTTATGTAAATTAATGCTTTGGCCTCGAATACTGCCAGTATTCCCTCACTGTGGTACTCAGGAGTTTCCTGCCTCTTGTGAGGCTTTGGAAGCTTTCCTTTGTGGTCGGTTTCCTCCTCTGGCAAATGTTTTATTTAAGTTTGGAATCCATGCTTCGCTTGCTCTAAAAAAGAGTAGTCGTCTTCTTAAACCTTCCTTCTCTCAGAGAGTTTTCATAGATTTTTTTCTATTTCCACCTGATCTGATTATAGTAGCAATTGGGATTTTTTTTGGTATCCCAAAAAAAGGATAGCAGTGTGTGTTCATAAAACACTTTAAGAAGGGTTTCTCGAATGACAGTGTTTATCCCTTGCTACAAGTGAAGGTGGGGTACTGTGTTAAGGACTAGAATTCTGAGTTTTTAGCATCTCTTCGGTGCAGTTTGGTATTTCATTTTGTCTGCTAGCTTCGAAAGAGCTTTGTGGAAAGCCCTTTGAAAGCTTGGAAAGAGCTTGTCTTTGGGCCTTCTTCAGTCATGCATACTGTAGGATTATTTTCCCCAGAAATTTGTACCAGTTTCTGTGCTTTTCTGAAACACTTCTTGATGTTATTTATTTATTTTTAATTTAAGAATTTACAGTGGTGTTATCAGAAAATATAAGTGCTTAGCCTGAAGGGTTCATCTGCAATGGCATAGAGGCTGTATCTTGCTATGTGCATTTAAATTTTGTTCAGTCTTGGAACTCTCTGTTAAAGAAAATCTCAGAAGTCCTCTTCTTGTAACATTTGCTATTTCTTTAATTGTCCTTTTGTCATCTGGAGAAAATTCCCATTCCATTTTCTAGGATAACTGTCAGTGTACTGCTGACCTTACAGGAGGTCACATCTTTCTTTTCTTTGTTTTTCCTTGTTGGTGACTATGAAGTATATGGTCAGGCAGCTGCTGCTAAGGAAATTCCTAATTATAAGTCAGCATTTGCTATCTATGCTTGCATCAAAGAGGAAAGAGCTGTTTTCTCTTCACTTCCTAGATTTCATTTTTTCTTCACTGCTCAAGATCTGTGAGCAGAGTTCATTTAGAGACTCCTCTGAAAAAGCATCTCTTAAGTGTTTCTGTAATAAAAGTCTGTAGTGTATGGGAGACTAGTTAATGTAAATCTCAAATTCATTAAACAACAATCATTTTAAGATTAGCTCAATTCTGTGTGTTTAGTTTGTCATTCTTTTAGTTTACATTATGTGATTTCATTCCTAATGCAGGTAACTCTTCCATTGCATTGAATGAAGAATGGCTGTCCCTTCACAGAATACAACTGATAGGCCAGCAGCATTTTCCTGGGGTAGCAGACCCTCCAGCTGGCAGGAAAGAAGCTGTTTAAGTTTTTGCTGAGCTATTCACATTTTGGAATGTTCTTTAATGGGGCTGTAAGGTGCTTTTGCAAAGCAGCACAACACTCTTAAGTGGTGTTTGAAGTCAACCCCATCTTCAGGTATTTTGTATCATGCTTCACTATGTAAAACGGGAGCTTGTAGCAAAAGAAAGTCTGGACTAGCTGGAAGGAAAAAATTCCTTGGGTTTCAATACATTGCTAAATAAAGCATCTTATTTGTGAATACTGTTAAATTTCTTTACATTTAGGCCATGACTTTGTAGTTTGGTTCAGTTGCAGTGGTATTTTTTTAAGCTCCCAGTATTAGTGAGAATCCTCTCAAACGTGACTCCCTGGGACATTTAGAAGTAGAATATACACAGGAACCCTATCTCTGGTACAAAACAAAACAATGCAGTGTGCCAGAAATCCAGCAGTCAATGCCCAGTTATGTGATTATACGGATAAGGGTATCCTTTCACATAAAACTTAGATTGTTTTGGGTTTTTAACTGAAAAAATAGTATGGAGAGAGGGCCTCTTGTGTAGCACAGTTGGGAACATGGCTTGATGGATGCCTTATGGGCAGATCTTGTATAAATTAGGATCTCTCTGGTTTTATTTCTATGTGAAATAAAACTTACTACTTCACTTACTATTTATGTGGAAAGACAATTGTAAGTGTTACAGAATCGTGGTATTATTTACGATAGAAAACACATTTAAGGTCATTGAGTCTAGCAGTTAACCTGGTGCTGGCAAGTCCACCACTAAACCTGATCCTAAGAGCCACTAAACCTTGTCCTGCTGGCCATGCTGCTGCTGATACAGAGGCATAAGAGAGTAACAATGTAAATAACAGCCATGAGTCTCTTGCATTTTGGATTTGATTTCCAGATGGACAGCTTTTTAAAAATGTTAACAACTACTTTTGTCTTACATATTGTATTAGTAGAAATTATTTATAAATGTCATGCTGAATTTATATTTGCTGATAAAATACAAAATTATAATGACAGTATGACCTTTCTGAAGAAAAACTTCAGTGACTAAACTGGGGCTGTTACTTTATCCCACTTATCTGTACATAAACCATGATTAACACCCTTTTGGAAAATGTATTTATTAGGATACATTTTAATGTGTTTCTGCTTAGAAACTCTTATTCAGTGTTACAAGTGCTCCTGATGAGCTAGTTGATCAATCTAGTTTGAAATTAGCAGGTATTGTTTGCTGGAATTCCTCAGGCCATGCAGAGTAATGATTATGGTTTAAGTTTTTATTTTACTTTGGCAAAAAGAATCTCTACACAAAACATTTTAGGTTAAATTTAAGAATTATGAATTATGTATCAAGGTGATTTGACCCTGACTGAATGCCAGCTGCTCACCAAAACTGCTCCCTCCACAACTGGACAGAGGAGAGAGAATACAATGCAAGGCTCGTGACTTAAGGACAGGCAGAGATTACTCACCAATTACCACCGTGGGTACAACAGACTTGACTTGGGGATATTAATTGAAATTATTGCCAAGCAAAATCAAAACAGGATAATGAGAGGCAAAACAAACCTTCAAAACACCTTTCCTGCACCCCTTCTGCCTCCTTCCTAGCCCCATGTCCTGCCCCCCAGCAGTGCAAGGAGGCAAGGAATGGGGTTTACAGTCAGTTAGTCACACATTCTTCCTGCTGCTGCTCAGGGAGAGGGGTCCTTCCTCTGTTTCAGTGTGGGGTCCCTCCCACAGGACACAGTTCTTTCTGAACTTCTTCAGCATGAGTCCTTCCTGTGGGCTACAGTTCTTCATGAACTGCTCCAAGGTGGGTCACTGTTCTTGAGATGCAGTCCTGCAGGCACAGCCTGCTCCAGTGTAGGTTCTGCACAGGGTTACAAGTCCTACCAGGAAACCTGTTCCAGTGTGGGCTCCTCTCTCCATGGGCCTGCAGGCCCCTGCCTGGAGCCTGCTCCAGCACATTTCCCACAGGGTCACAGCCTCCTCTCAGGCATCCACCTGCCCCAGCATGGGCTCCTCCAGGGGCTGCAGGTGGATCTCTGCATCCCTGTGATCCTCCATGGGCTGCAGGGGCACAGGTGCTTCACCATGGTCTGCACCAGGGGCTGCAGTGGAATCTCAGCTCCAGCACCTGGAGCAGCTCCTGCTCCTCCCCTGATCTGGGTGTCTGCAGTTCCTCTCACCTGTTCTCACCCTACTCTTCTCTGCAATAAAATATATATATTACAATAAAAAAAAACTTTTTTCTTTCTTGAATGTGTTACCACAGAGGCGTTGCTTCCATTCCTGACTGGCTCAGTGTTGGCCAGTGGAGGGTCTGTCTAGGAGCCAGCTGGTGTTGGCTCTGTAGAACCTGGAGGAAGCTTCTGGCAGCTTCTCACAGAAGCCACCCCTTCAGCACCCCCCCAACCACTACCAAAACCTTGCCAGACAAACCCAATATAATTATGTAAAAGTGTATGTGATATACCTGATACAGTAGATTACAGAAAAAAAATTTATCCCTTCAATTTATTCTCAATTTTATGATTGATCATAGCAAATAATAAATATTTTATAATAGCACCTTTCCACATTAAAATGCTGGAAGTCGAAATATTGCATCTTTAAAGTTATAAAGTGAGAAATAATGGGCTGCTGAAACACTGAGTAGATGCTGTATTTCTAATTCATAAAAGGCTATACTCTGAATTTCACTGTCAGTAATGACAACATGTTTTTCATAGATAAATGATGTATTGAGAAGGGAAAGTCAAATGCTGCCTAATAACAAGAAAATTGAAGTGGATCTAAAAGAGTGAGATACAGACTACAGATAGATTTACAAATGTTTGTTCAAATATTTAATTTGAATGCCTTTCACTAAAGTGGCAGTGAGGGATCACAAAGCTGCATGAGTTACTTGTATCCCAAACGTATTGTTGATATGATTATTGATTCTTTATAGTTTGTAATTTACCTGAAAAGCTGCACATTAGATTTTTTTCTGAGAATTTTTCTTGGTTTTTTTTGTTGGATATTCATAATGGGAAGTGTAGAGTATTCACGTATATCTTTTCCCTAGTAGCAAGCGAAAATTTTTCAAACTTTCTTACATTTTTTTCAAGAATAGTAACCTTAAGCTAATGACTTCTGAAATTTGCTTTAACTTGAGCTTACAAAGTTGCTTTGATGCCTCAGCTGATAGATGAGTGGTTCTCTTGCTGCAATTCCAAAAGTCTGAGAAGGGCTACAGTGGTGACTTAAACCCTAAATATATATATTGCTTGCTAAGCAGGAGCTGGTAAGCAGATTAGAAGGAGAGCATATATGAAGGTGGAGAGAAATTACGTGAGTTGTGTAAGAGTCACAGTAAATAGCTGTGGCCAGAAAGAATACAAATCAGTAGATCTTTTCTGTGGCTCTAGAGGACAACAGGATAGTTTTAACAAGGAAAGAGCAATCTTTTGAGTCTCTTTTTAAGCTTTGCAGCAGGATAGATTTTGTTGTACCACTGGGAGGATAGGATAATTATCCTGATTCTTACCAGTCGCTCAGACCTGGTGGATTTCATAGCCTGGCAGTTTCTGATCCATACAGGATCAGCTCAGGTGAGCTGACGCTGGTTTGCAATATGTATTTATGTCTGCAAGCTGTGCTACATTAGGGAGAAAGCTGGCAACTGTTACCTATCAGGTGATCTGAGACTGTTCTGGCACTTTCTAATACATACAGCCCAATAATGCACATATAAATTCAACTTCTATCTGTAGAAAATAAATGCTGTATAATTTTAACACTTATGTCAGGGATTGGTTTGGGCTGGCATGCTGATGTTAGATTAATGACTAGTGAAGAGCAAGTGAAAAACCTCTTGAGGAAAGCTGATCCCCTTAATACAGTAAATGTTCTAAAAAATAAAATATGAAAATCCTTATTTTGAATGTCACATACAGGATGTAGTGGTCAAGAATATGTTAAAGCAATGAAAACTACCAACAATTAAAACATTGCCATGCTAATGTAATTTATTTTAAATTATATATTTATATAATACTTATATGTTTTAAGTAGAAATATCATTTTGGAAAAGAAAAAACAACCCCACACTTTAAATACCTTAAATGCGTTAGCAACATTATGCAAAAGCCCTGCTAACATCTGTGGCTAGGTAGAATCATTGTGTTTAATAGTTTCAAGGTAAATACGTAATGTTTCTTAGGCTTATAGTTTCTTGAGGATCTGCCTTGTATTTGAAGGATTATGAATTGCTTGTCACAGTAAAAGAGCAGGGTTTTATAAAGCTGTGAGTGTGTGGTAGGAATCAGGATAAAAATCACACCCACAATTAGGCATATGAGACTAAGCCAGCAACAGCAGTAGTCATTACTTACACACACTTCTTGAAGTTGTAAAAATTAACTGATGATGCAGCTCCTGGAAGTGTTAGGGATGAATGAAGCATTTGTCCTGAATTCACTGGCACTGCATTTTAAACTGGGTATCAGATGTTAATTTCTTTTTATCTGTTTAAAGTAAGCAATACCCATTCTGTGAGACAGGCAAATACGGAGAGCTTCCAAACCTTTAGCTATAAACAGATTTTTCTTTATCCCTGCCAAGATGTGTTCTTCCAACTTCTGCTTTTTTCTGCTGTGTGTAATTACTGCAGTGCTCTAAAGCTGTGTGATTAGTACTTTACTATTAGGAGGCAGTGCAAAGTGCAAAGAATGCAAATATTTATCACTTACAAATCACAACGTTTGCATCCCAGCTGCATTAGATAGAAAACTAGTCATTTAAGCACTAGTTTCTACAGCCTTTTCAGTTGCTTTTAAAATGTTTTGCATGCTGTCATTCCATGCTGTATGATTCCTGGAGCTTAATAATGTCTTTGAAACTTAAAGGTTTTGTATGTGTGCATGTAGAACTATATTTTTGTGGGTTAGTTTGCATGATAGCTGGAAATACTATTGTGTATTGAGCCAGCAATCACATTACTGAGTTTTTTTCTAATTCAGACACGGTTTGCTTCGGCTGATGAGGCTGATGCACCTACTAAAAGAAAAATTGCAGCAAATTAATTCTGAATTTGTAGATTGCTTGTGCCTCGTCAAAAAAAAAAAGAGGCAAAACACTTCTCTTTGAGTTTTCCAGTGCTCAGAGTGGCACAATGCACAGCTTTCAGATTTGATGGGTGTTTTGCATTAAAATTAATGCTTTAGAAATACTTAAATCACTACTGTATGATCACTTTGTGGTTGAAATATAGGTTCTATGGGTTTCTTGTTTCAATGTGTTTTAAATGTCCTACAGGAACAAACCTCTGCATTTTCTAGATTGCTTTCAGTGATTTAGAGAGACTTATTGATTCATCCTTCTCCTAACTAATCTCCTTTTAGCTCGCACACACTGTCCTGCCCCCAGCCTTTCCACCACCTACTCCTGATTTATTGTAGCTCCTTCAGGAGCTAATCGAGTTCCTCTGAGAAATAAATAAACTAACTGGTACAGACTGCATAACAGGGATGCAAGACTGTTTCCACTTTCTTGAGAGACTGCAGCTGAAGCTAAACTTGCCTTTTTGGCAACTACAGAGGATGGGTTTTGCCAATACTCTGTCTAGTAAGTTGGCTCAGTTGCTTGCCAGTGTGTAGCCAGCAGAATACAGATGGCAGGTAGCTGTGTTACCAGCTGTGCAATATGGGGGGGGCTTCCTTAAAGCAAGTGATCCATTAAACTTTCACAATAAGTCACATAGTAGTATGAGATGATATGGGATTGCTGTTGCCTTTCCTTTGGTGTTTTTTTTCTCAAATGCTTGAAGTGATTTCTAAAGTTTTGCTGATGTGCGTGAGCACTTAAATGTAACCTGATTCAATATCAAAACTTTTCAAATACCATTTCCAAGGGGAGAAGAAACATAACTGCATGTGTTTTCTTTCTACAGGGATGAATTGTAAAAGCTACATCATCTTGACCCAAACATAGTGTTACAGTGGACTGCTCATCTCCCGTTCTAAAAGCTTTTTGAAAACCAACAGCATTGCAGCTTGTTTTGGACTTCGTTATACTGTTGTTATCAGCATGGAAAAGCGTGGTGTTTGTTTTATTTTTTTAGATGCTCAAGGCAAATCTGATAAAGAAATGGTGGAAAGTTTTATGTGGGCACTGTTTTATTTAACATGCCTTTATTTCACTTTCATCTGTTCAAAGTGAATTTCTGCAAAACTGCAGATAAAGACCTGTAGCTTGTGAACTCTGATTTTGATGGGGGAACTTGAACACTCACTTCTCTCGGCTCCTGTGTCCCTTGGTAAAACGCTTCTGTGCACCTTACGACACTATGTAGGTAATACCAGGTTTTCTGTGTTCCAACGTCTGCTAGATGCTACTAAAAGGAGATGAACTTCCTTTCTAAGCTTTTGACATGGTGTCATAGACTAGCATGTAGTAGATACAATCAGCTGCTTTTTTACCTTAAAACCAGGCATTTGTATATATTAAATTTCAAGACATCAGAGGTAGGTGGCTGCTCTTATCAAACATTGCTGTTCAAACTGGACATAACAGACATGGTTTTCCCTTTCCTTCTAAAACTGATTAATGTAAGCTTGAAATTCTGTTGTGGTTTATGGCTCAGTGCTGGTGTGATACACATGGAGCTAACTCCATAAATGTGAGGTGAGCTGTGTTCCAATCACTGAATAATTTACACAATGCTGCTTTGCCAAGCAAATTTAAAAGCAAAAGGGGGTTTTGTGCTTGTGTGGAAGATTAGGATGGATAGGTAGTCTGATATATGGATTGCTAGGTTCTTTATTAAAAGCCAAAAACCCCCTTTGGTTCCAAAAGAAAGTTGCTTCTGGTAAAGCCATTTGATGTATTAAGATTCTTGTTTTTATAATTGTGGGCACCCAGGAAAAATTCTGGCTTTTTAAAAAGTGAATTCTAAATTGCTGTAAAAGGAATGCATCAGAAAGAATCCTGGACTCCTAAGTACACATAGATGCACTTGTTCAGTTTTCGTATAGAAGAATAGTTGGAAGGCTATAAACCTTTTTTTCTCATGTAAGTTTTGTGTTCTGGTAGTGTAAAATGTTGACAGCAAATTAGGAAGCAGTACACTAAGGTGGGCTGCTTTGGGAAAGGGGGGAAGTGTGTCTTCAGTGATCTTGCTCATATTTGAACGAACCAGAATTAAAGTAAACAGCATATTATCCTTTTTTTTTTTTTTTTTTTTTTTTAATGATAGGAAGGATTTCAGAATAAAACAACCCATAGTGATCACTGGAAAAAAGCCCAAAACAACTTCCTATGGTGGAAGAGGAATAATTTTGTGATAGGATTAATCCCTGAAAGCATAAAGGTTATAATTCAAAGGCCTCTGAATACGGAAAAGGAACATTTTAAATAACCTGCCTTTTGAAGGCCAGCCCCATTTTGTTCCTCTGTGAAAGATACTATGGGACTTAATTTATTTAGATGTTTGGAAGTTAATGTACCACCTCCTGATCTGACTGCAGCCTGGGAGCACATGCACAAGATTAATCTTATAAAGAAATTAATATAGTGCATATTCTAGAAAATACAATCCAGAAAAATCCACTTGCGTCTGACAAATTTGTACTAACCCACAATCAACTGTGACTCTAGTTCTTGGTGTTGAAGTGAAATAACTGATGCATGCTAACGTTCAACCTTTTGGTCGCTGTATCTTTCAGTTTGAGTTCAGCTTTATTTACATCTTCTCACTAATTTAATCAGTTAAATGAAAGATATGAGCTCAACTGTATCCAAATTCCTGTCTCTGGACACAGTCTAATAAGCTAGCCTGACTTGGAAGTGGTGTTAAAGCTGAGACCCGATGACAGCTTCCTGGGGGAGAACCACTTCAGGAGGTGTAAGGCTTCAGGGACCAAGGCTGGTGGGATTAGTGCACCCATTCCACTGAAGGGGCTGATGACAGTCAAGGTACTCTGACAGAAAGGAGTATCCAGGAGTAGCATTTAGGAGTCGAAAATGGAAACTCCTCCATGATGGAGCAATGGTTCTGAAGTAAAAAACTTGGAGACAAGGACAAGTTGAAATGCAGAAGACTTGAAGAGCTTGACTAAATGCTGTGTGAACTGTCTGAATTGCTACTTTGCCAAATAAAACAAATTGAGAGGAAGCTGTATCTAGGTGTCTGCCTGATTTTGTGGTTGGTTTTGTTGTTTTTAACCTTCAACAGGATTTCACATATCCAAAAGAAAACATATATAAAAATACTGGTTTGCTAACTGACCAGAACTATGTGTCCATTTTCAGTCAATTAATGTATTGCATCGGTTACAAAGCCTGTTAATACTACCTGGAATGTAAGTGGGGTTTTTGGTGTCTGTTTGGCATTTCTGAAGCACACATCTGTGTGTTTTGGTGAACAGGCTCTGTGCACAGTTCTGTCTGCTGTGCATAGTTGAATCCAGCCATCTTGGAGAGTGTGATTTGCCACTTGGAAGGATTACAGCTTTACCTCTTTATAAGAAGTGCAGTCATGTTGCACTGGGCTGTTATTATCACCTCTAAGTCAGAACAGCTTGGGAGAATGGATTGGCTGAACTCTTGAGTTGCTTATCTGGTTGTTTCTGGGATAAAGACAGTAGAAGCCTTGGAAAACCAGTACCTGTATCTTGAAAACCCACCAAGAGTTGTGGGCTCTCCACAGAGGAGTTTGATGTGCTGTAGGGATGCTTTCTGTTTATGTAGCAGGAATGACCTGTGTACTTCTTCTGTTCAGACTGGTCACCTGGTTGAGGCCACAGAGCCCGTAACATGACTTTTTCTGGAGGGAAACCAGCACACAGCATGTGTGCACCAGCACTGCTGATGAAGCCACCTGGATGATTCCTGAAATGTTTCGTAGTCATCGAGTTTGAAACAGGCAATAGTGCCTGGAGCCAGAGGGGCTCTGTGTGGTAGGCTCTGGAGCTTGCAGCTGGCAGCAGTTCTCTCCACATGTGCAGTGTTTTTGTGACAGGGTGACAAGCTCCAGGATTTTTGAGTGTGGAGGGACTGTGTAATTAACCCATCATCGCAAAGAAGTAAAGTAAAATACTCAGAGGAAAATTCTGAACTAGTACTCTCCTTCCTGCCTTGAGTGTGGAGGGACTGTGTAATTAACCCATCATCGCAAAGTAAAATACTCAGAGGAATATTCTGAACTAGTACTCTCCTTCCTGCTAGGAAAAAGGGTGTTAACTCATTCTTACAGTAGCAGTGCTTTCTTCCTTCTCCTCATTAATGTGCCCTAGGTTGTGCTGCTTTTGATTTAAGTACAGTTCACAGAAGGAAGACATGAGACAATTCCTTCTGAACTTTGACATGATACAAAGGATGAGTAGCACAAATCATGCTCATGATTTGTAACTTTGGTTCTATTTACCTGATGTTAAACATATTAGGATGCAGGTCAAAAGATGAATAGTTACCTTTATGGAACCTTGGTCCCTGTCCCACGCAATGTGGAAGAGGTATTCTGCTGAAGTGAATGAGGGGTGGTCCTGGTTCAGAAAAAAGGCAGATGGTGAGGTCACACATGCACATTGTGCAGAACAAAACAAAAAAATTCAGAGGGGAAGTGTTGCCTCAAAGATGGCACAGGGGGATGCAGGAGATTATGAGGTCTGAAATTGGTCTTTTGCATTTCAGGATGTTCAGACTTCATAGATCGGGAAGGGTAAATTCAAGTTTAAGTACTGTGGTATACAATAGATGGCTTCAAGCATGGGGTTTAAGTTGGTTTTGTGAGTTCATACATTTTGCCTTCATTGAGTCTATTTGACTTTTGTCCATCTGCTTTTAACTGTGAAAGGTTGTGAACTGCAGACCAGTTGTAGTAAGTCACGGACACTCTGAAGGTATCTTAGCCCCACTTTGCCTTTACTGTAAATAACACACATCTGTGTGCTCAGACTCCCCAGCTGGCAAGGTTTGGGGTTCCATGCCTCAGCCAGGTCTGAGGAAATAAGCATGGACTAAAACTTGGCCTTATGCTGGCAGAGGTGATGTAAACTTCCCTCCACCTGGCCTATTTACCTCCCACACTTCATCCTTGACAAACAGGGCTGCTTTCTGTTCCAGGTAGTAGTTTTTCACACAGCACAACTTCATGCTGCAGCTGATGCACTCTGAATTTTCCTATGAAAGGCTGTTACTGTTCTCTCATGCTCTTGGCAAGGTGTTAATGAGATGCTCAGCTGGATGTGCTCAGGAACTAAAACTGTATTTCTTTAAATTATGAATTGAGTGGACATAGCTGTTGCTGAAATATGCATGGAGGAGATCCAGCTGTCCATTGAGAATTGCCTGAAAGCTTCAGAAGGAGAAATGAAAATAACTCGCTTTGTGTCTCATCATACCAAACTTAGAAGTTGAGACAATTCTGTGCTTTTTAGCAAACTTTTTTAGCAACAACAGACTATCTTCATAAAGACTGTTGTTGGAGTTACTCTGAGATGTCACTTTGATTCTCTAAGGTTTCTTTGTAGTCCAGCCATTTTCATCATATGCTTCTGAGCAACTGACCTGGTAGATACTCTTGAGAACATTCCCTAATGCTTCTGAGAAGCTGAAGCCCTTTTTTTCAGCCATGTTTGCACTATTAACAGGCCATGTGTCTTGTTTATTATGTTCTGCCCAATCCTTTTTCAGCTATAATGGAGAAGTGGCATTAGATAAATCAGTAACTTTTATTGCAGGCGCCTTATAGACTGGGAGGACACTCTCAAAGGCCTGTGGTTAGGAAAATGGGTGATTCAGAGCACCTGCCAAGGCTGCTGCTCTGATCAGAGCTCTAGAGAAGCTGCTTTCCTCTGGATATAGAGGCAGCCCCAGGACAGTCATCTCTTGGGCATGGAATTAGCCTTCAGGGATGCCTTCTCTATAGGCCCAATCTTCCACTGGGCTGCTTGGTTTCAAGTCCTTTGCAGTCCTGCACTCATTCAAGTTCCCTGCTCCCTCTATATCTGTTTTGTCCAGTAATTTGGTTTGAGTGTAGAAATCTTAAATGCATCTCTTTAATGCAATAGGATCTGGTAGCTTTAAGAACTATGTTAAAATGTCTTGCTCTGCCCTCTTTAGAACAGGATTATACATTTTTGTTGGCCAAGGAAGTGCCAACTCTAACTCATACACTGAACCTTTCTGCTGTGTCTGGTTTCTGCCAGCTTGCTCAAAATACACTTTCCATTGATTTATGAGTGGCTTGTAACTGTCAGCCAGGAGCCTTATAACTGCAAAAATTAAATTTTAGCAGGTTTATTTAAAAACTTGTTGCTGAAGTGTGCTGATGCAGTCATTCTAGATTTCTCTTTGTTTGCGTTTCAGGGCTCCAGCGCAGAGTGCAGCTCACTTTTTCAGTTGTTTTAAGTAACTATTACTTGAAAAATATAGAGCAGAGTTACATTTACACAATTTTTTCTCCCTTTAAATATTCCTTGTTTACAGCATGTTTCCCTGTCACTCAGCTCAGACCAATTGTGTCACAGGCTCTTTTTCATATTAATTATTGTGATTTTATTGCTTCTTTCTGGTTTTTATGCCTGTCAGCACTCTCTGAATCTTCTCTAGCTTTTACCTTTGCTCTTACTCTTTTAGCTTTTGCCGTTAGAAACTGAAAATCCCAATTCCTGATGCACATGAAAACAGCCAGCACAGACCTCAGTGATGCATGACTGGATTCTGTTAGGGCTTACTAGAAAGGCTCTCCCTTTGTTTTGGGGTGGCGTGTTTGTGTTGCTATTGGTTTGTGTCTCTGGCTGGCTCTGTGCAGTTTGGGATTGAAACTCTTACGCTTTATCTAGGATTTGAAAAGCCAATGGAGCATCACACTGACCTATTTCAGCCTTTTTGTTTTGCAAATGTGCTCTTGGAACTGCCCCTGCTATTATCTTATAGTGCTACGGAATGATTACAGTGAGATGTTCAGGCTAACATCCCCTGCAAAAGTGGGCAGCAAGCAGCCTATATTATGGAAAAAAACCTCCTTACTTCTAAATATGGATCAAACCTAGGTAAGTATTGTATTGTTTGCTACTCTGAAGTAATCTGTATCCTTAAGCTGTCTGAAGGGCAAAACAGTTTTAAAAAACCAGTCTAAGTGAAATAAGAATCTTGATCAACATTAACATACAGTGACAAAATAAATTTTAATGACCTCTCCTGATACACAGAGGAGCAACATCCACAGGGCTATGCAGTCAGGGTAGTCAATATTCCCTGCTTACCTAAAATGCTGGTAAGAATAGGTGGAATAAGCATATTCACAGATATGTGGATAGACAAACATCAGTGTTTAGGACAGGAAAAACAGATCTGACAGACTTCAAATAGTAATGACTTTCACACAGTGTGTCTCACTTCTGCTACGGCATGAACACCCGTAGGTCCCTTTCGACTCAGAATATTCTGTGATCTGTGACTGTGTAAAACTCCCCAGCTCTGGGGTCTGCATGAGAGGCCACGAATGCAGTTTTAGTACTGCAGCCATGAAGATGGGCTGGAAGCACTGCCTGTTCTGAGCACTCCTTTGACATCAGAGGGAGAGCCCCAGCCTTGGGAGCGGCTAGGGAGGGGCTACCGTAGTGGTGTCAGCAGGAGGCAGTGGCTGCGAGCTGCCTGGGGAGAAAGGGAAAAGCATCCTGAGCATGTTGACAGTATTTTCTGTTATTCCCAGGTGTGCTCTAGCTGAGTAGTTCAGTATGACTTTTTAAAAATCAAATAGCATGAAAGCCATTAAATGCAAACACATGGTATTGAGACCAGTGTGTGTGTTAATTGCAGGAGCTGCCAAGCCAATCTGTTCCTTTGCCCACTTTGTCTTGCTCTCCATCCAGCTGACAATGCCCCCAGGCTCTCTGGTAAGGTGAAAGCTATTTTATTTCGCTCCAGCCATGGAGCTGTCACCTGGGAAGTAACAGGCCTCAAGCTGGTGGCCCACAGGGCAGCAACTGTCACCATGTCCCGTCCCAGAAAGAGTCCCTGGGAAGACTGGCCACTCTAAGGCAGCACTAGCCAGACTCCTGTACCTTGCTTGCTGTCTGCTGCTCTCTGCTTGCAGGCATTCATTCTAGCTGTCATATGCAAAACCCCTGAAGGTTTATTCCCCTAGCAGCAGCACAGAAACAAAGGCTGCTGTTGGGCAGAGTGACTGGAAAGCTGAGCAGCCTCTTGCACCATGGCTGCACTGGCTGGCTTGTGCTTTGTGCCAGATCTTGCTGTTGTTCTGTCTGGCAGAACAAAACCAAACCTTTTGTTCTGCTGCTGGCTGTGTGCCAGGGTTTTGGTAATAGGAGCACGGTGGGCAGAGAGAGAAAAGACCACTTTTCTTGCTGCTTTGGTAAGGTGGTGAAGGACATTTAGGTATTTCATTAAAACCCAATGCAAATTTCAATGATGGAAAATAAGACCCCAACTAAATGGGCAGTGAGTATTCCCTAGAAGGCTGTATTTAAAATGTGGCCTTTTGGGTCTTGTGCTGTTTGCCATGTCTTCTGGGGGCTGGGATGGAAGAGAGGCCGTACTCCCAAACTGGAAATGGGCAGCATCAGCAGATGGTCTCCTGGACCCACCGTAACACTGTAACAACCAGACTTTGTCTCATGTGGCACGAGCAAGGAGCACTGGAACCCAGATTCCCTGAGTGGCTGGCACAGCCAGCTCTACAGCTGCTGTCCTGCTCAGCTCAAGCACTGCTCGAGAGACAGGTCACACAGGCAGATGCCCTGTCCTTCTCTGTCTCCCTGAAACAAGTATCTCAACAACTTCCCCCACCATTCACATTCCAGCTTCTTGTAAGGCTGTTTCACAGAAAGGAGAAATTCTGTCTGCTCTCATGATGCAGTCTTGTAGCACAGAATTTAGCTGGCAATGGAAACGAAAGACAATGCAATAAATATAAGAATAGAATCGGTTTATTAGAGCTATTTTACATAAAGTAATCAAGAACAAATTACTTGAAGAACTATTTGTATACCATGGCAATATTCTTGCTGACTCAAAGTTACTGAAGTACAAAAGACGACATACAAAACAATGCATGCCTCATTTGACTCTGGTTTTATTGAGACCCATGAGGAATGTGACATCCTTGGGACAGCCAAACAAGACAGACAGCACAGTGTGTGTGTATATATATAAGTATATATAACATGTACTGTACACATTTTACTGGTAACACATCTGCAGTTCACTCACACATATCAATTACTTGCTCTAATTATATGAGAATTTTTCTGCGGTTAGGGCAGATCACCGAAGCTTTCAAGATTTGCAAGGAGCTATGGGATAACCAGCAGGAATCCTACACTCTGTCATCTCGGGTAGAAACTGCTGTGTGCTGTTCTCACACTGTGTGAGGGTGGTGGGCTGGATGTGGACAAGGCTGAACAAGCCCTGAGCTCCGGGGAGACACACAGCTCTGGGACTGCACAGGGAATCATAGAGGGCTTTGGTTGGGTTGGAAAGGACCTTAAAGATCATTTAGCTCCAGCCACCCTGCCGTGGGCAGGGACACCTTCCACTAGACCAGGTTGCTCAGGGCTCCATCCAGCCTGGCCTTGAACACTGCCAGTGATGGGGCATCCACAGTTTCTTTAGGCAGCAGTACATGACTGCTGTTGAGCACTGGGAAGTCCAAGCTCATCCGCTGAGGAGCTGCATTTTTTCATTTCAGCATTTAGCAAGCATGGCTGTCTGCTAGCAGTGCAGAGGTTTAAACCGAGTGAAAATAACATGCTTTCTTCCTTAAATCCCAATTTTCTTTGCAAAAGCTGGTGCCTGGATAGAAACTGCTTTTAATTAACAAAGCAAGACACATTCTTTAATGGAAATAAAGAATCCCAGTGCATCATCAGGTGGAAAGAACACAACTGGTCTCTGCTGGATGGTGAAGGAATGTGTTGGCTGGAGCATCCTGGTCCCCACAGTGGTGGCACACTGAGAAGAGCAAGATGGCACAGGCTTCCCCCCAACCTTGGCCAACACAGCCGGGCTGTGGAGCCTTGCCTGCTCCAGTGCACAGGCCCTGGGGTGCACTCAGCCCTGGCTGAGACCCCAACTGCTATGGGGAGGGCAAGAGCATCCCACATCCAGTTTGGGGTCTCCCCACCTTGCAGTGTCTTCTGCACAACAGCCAACTAGAGCTACTCTCCAGAGCCTGAGCGTTTCTTATTTTCTGACCAAGGTCATCTACCCACTTTTTATATTATCACCAAAGCGGAAGAGTATATTCTTCATCTTATAGGCTGCTTCTAACTTGAAAATAAACTAAGGATTTTGGTCCTTTTATAGAGGCAGAGATTCATGGACACAGGAGAAAGGGGAGAAAACAACTGACCCAAATCCAGGTTTTAGAGATACATCCCATTGATGAGGTAATCAGACTCTTCAGATGTAATGGGTCGAGCTTTTTTGAGCTTCTGTTTCACTAAGCGCAGTCTGCAAGCAACCATAAGCAGCAGCAAAGCAGTGATTGCCAAGCCTAAGGCTAAGGGTAACACAGCACCTACAATGAGGTTAAGAGAAATTACATTTTATTTAACACAGTGAGACGCTGGTAGAGAAAACCTGAAATTTTTCTTTAAAAATACAGCTAGTCTACCACTTAGATGTCAGTAATTGGAACAACTCATACCATGAAACTAAACTGCAAGATCATGTTAGGGACAGTTCAGAATATGTAAGTACATTATTCAATTCTTGACCACTTTATCTGTATCTATAGCACCTGACTGAAAAACTGACATAATTCAAACTTCATAATTCATAATTCACATGGTTGGTCTTACCTGTTTCTGGGACTGGGCGACCACCTCCAAGCTGATCTCTCTTTGGCATCATTATGCCATCCCCATTTTTATCATCTGTTCTTTTCCCTGAGGAACTGTTATCTGCACAAAACCAAGCCAGATAAATAAATACTGCAGTTCAGTGACTCAGGAAATCTTATCCACAGGACACTAATATTAAATAATATTAAATAATGTGAAGCGCTTAAACTTATGGGAAAGAAAACAAACAAAAGAACAGTTTAAGAACTTCTGACTTTGACTGTATAACTTGAATTTTTGAAATAATGTCAAACTAAAGCTAAAATTTAAATTCAATTTTACATCCCAAACCACAATGCATCTCACCCAAAAGCAAGGGCACTTTGACTGTGCTGTGATACATTTGCTGGCAGCCTTCAGAACTGTTACAGAGCTAGCAGAAACACACTATGCTACAAGATCTGTAGAATATGAATGTGAAATGTTGTAATTGGAATTACATGTAGTGGTGGGTGCTAAGGAAGTGTTTAAGTCAATTAGCCTGGAACATGCACTGTGTGTAAGTCCCACCCACCTCCAGCAGCTCTGAAGAGCCGCAGAAGGTGTCCCTGGTAGTGGCAGCAGCAAATGCACACGACTGCTAATTAAAGCTTAAATTGTTTCACTGCTACTGTCATGAAAGTCCATGCTAATGTTCCCACTCCAAGGCAGAAGGCAGCCTCTCAGGCTGTGGCTTTATTGCCCTGCCTTTTTGGCTGTGGTGCATAAACACTGACTTCACCCACAGGGAATGCTGTAGAAACAAGCCATGGCCCTGTCCTCACTGGGCTCCTGATGTTGTCCTGGCATGTAAAGTGGGCTTGAAAAAATCCTAACAGTGAATGTACTGGCCTTAAAATATCCAAATGGTATCAGAGATGTGCAGGACCACCTGAATGTAACTGACACCAAAACCAGCAGCTGTTTTTCCTAAATGAATATTTGTCTTTGTTTTGGAAATATCCAAAAGTCATTAGCTCTTTTTAAGAGCTGCTCCAGTCTGCATCTAAATGCCTGTTTTAAAAACTTGTTTCCCTGCGATTTAAGTAAAGGGAATATTTAAGTCAACTGCTTGTACAGAAATTTGGCAAATATGGAGGAAAGTTTAGTGGGAAATTTTTGGAAGGGTAGAAGAATAGAATCCTTTCAATAAAGCTTGTAGGATTTTGCTAGGACTTGTGGCTGTTCTTACATGACTGGAGAGACTATCAGAGTCAATGCTGCTCAATATCTTATCCGTTATCTCTAGAACACAAGGAGCAATTTCCCCAAAGACATTTAGGAGCCTGGCATAAAGTATTTTACATGGCTTTAATTTGGTTTTCACTTTCTCTTGATTTTCCAGTCTACTCCGAGGAAATTGCCATTTACAGCCCTTTCCAATTACCCTAAATTACAGATCTAGGTTACGGCTACTGCTGTGGGTGCCTCTGCAGTAAAAACATGACTAAGGCTTGGGCACTCAGTCAAATGCTGTAATGGCAGCCCCGAACAGCGCTGCACGGGCAGCCTGGGAGAGGCAGAGGCTCTGTGCCAGGGGAATGCAAAGCTGTTATGGTGATTTATACACTTGGGTTGGCTATGCTGGGGAGTGCAAATCTTCAGGCTGCTCGTGAATTCAACCTGTCTGCATGACCCTATTTGCTACTGGCCACTGCTGCTTAGAAACCAGCCCCCTGCTCACTCCAGAGTGCTGTGCTGCTACTGTGTGTTTTCTACATTTATCTGCAAGTTCAGGAGTGCCAGAATATGCAGCTAGGCTTAAGAACTTCCCTGGAGAAGGACACTGGGGCTATTTGAAGGCAGCCATGCAGAAATGCTGTGCTGGCCTTTGCAGGAGATGCAGTCTGGGTAACTTTACTACCATGGAAACATGTCTGCAGAGAGAGAAAGGACTCTTTCATTGACATCAAATGCCTCTTCCTCCATCTACTCTCGACTTTGAAAGAAAATGTTTGCCCTTTCAGCTTGGGCAAAAGTAGACCATGAGTCTGTTGCAGAAGACTCGGTGCCCTAAGTGCCTGAGGGGGTTATCTCAGAGTCAGACTTGGTGTTCCCCTGGACTTGCCCTGCTGTAGAGGAATCCCATTGAAAAGGCGGGAATGCAGAACAAGATTTACCCACTGTAAACAATCAATGATTTTTGGGTTTTGTGTTGGTTGGTTGTGGTCTGTTTCACTTTACTTTGAACAGATCCTGTTAGGTCAGGCAGAAGTTTTAAACAGTCCTTAACTTGGACTTGCATATTTTCATACTTCAGTGTAAATCCTTAAAAAGCTTGTATCAAGTCACAGCTAAGCATGAAGGGCTACTGTAAGGAAGGTTAAAGGAAATTTGGAACAGAGAATCTATTAAGAGAAAATGGATTCTAGAAAGAAGTTCCCTTAAGTGTCACCCTCATAGGTAGAAAGCTCATATATCTGCTACCCAGAACTATCTCACAGTCCAAAACATTACAACTTAGCCCAGCTCCTTTGGAGAAAAGGAGAAAAGATTAATTTGGTCGTACTTGACAAGGAAGTCCCTTTATTAGACATCTTTATTGAATTCTCAGAGATGAAAGTTGTTTATGGAGAGGTAAGTAGCAGAAGGGACAGGCCTTTATTGGTACTTTAGCCACTACTAAAAAAATAAACAAATGTAAAAAACAAAACAAAGGAACTCCCAAGTCCTACAGTGTCTCGGGTAAAATTTCTCTTGTTTAAAATCAACAGAAAGCTCCTGTATCATGCATAGAGTCTAGCAGCAAACTGGAATGTGCCACATGCTGTCTCCAGTAGGTAAAACCTTCACTTACTCTGCCTGCAGTCACCTCATTTAAGAGCATCACATTTTCCTTCCTGGATTGTATTTCCATGACGATCTGAAACTGTCAGCTGAGAATTAAGAAAAATGTGGCCCTGAATGGAGCACTTGCAAGTGAAAAGGCGGAACCTGGGCTGCCTCTGTAAAGCCATATCCCCTAATATGTATCTTAAGTAGACAGCTTTTCACCATCGTGACATTAAAACCATAAAGCTATTTTCAAAACTTATGTAAAATAGTATATAAGAAGCCAGGATGTTTGCAATGTCAGCTCCAGGCCAACAAGAACATGATTGCCTCGGTCCAACAAAGACCTTTACAGTGATTCAGAGGCAGAGGTTCTACCTTGGCATCAGCAGCAGGAGACAATCCCTCCCAGAACAGGATTTCTGCCAGTTGAATTGCTGAACTTTTGAGGCTGCTGGTATGATTTCTGTTCAGCACTGCTCATCTCTTCTCAAAAATGCATATAACATTATTTCCCTCCTGGACACATTTCCAGATGAGCTTCACGGAGCTGCTCCAACATTTCTACGCCTCTCATTTTTGTATCACATAATTATTAGATTTGGTCTGTAACCTCCCTGAGATGGCAGTAGTGGAGGGAAGTCTAATTAATGGATCTGGGTGGATTTTAACAAATAGATTAGATGCCTGTCTCTCCAGTTCCATAAAGACTGTGGTGTTTCCCAGCGGGGCAGGACTTGGGCCTCTCTGGACTTCTGTGAATCATTAATACACAGCATGGGACTCTGAATTTTCAGTGTCTGCAGGAGAAGACAACAGCTCAGAGCAGGTTTTGGCACAGCAGTTTTTGGCAGTTTCTGCCCTTCAGACCCATGTGCCTAGCACGTACTCAGCATCTCTTCAGGTCCCACCCCATGCACTCTAACTGGAATCAATCCATAAGCAATTTTAAACCTTGCTGAGCTGTTTGCTGCTTTTTTTGGTTAGAAGTATAGGGCTCCTGGTTCAGTAAAGACTGGATCCTTTTATTCCACAGGGAAATAATTAAGCATCTAAAATTAAATTTTGACTGAGCCCTGTCATAAGAAAAATATTAAACCCACAAGAATTAAAACAGCTTGAAATCTTGCCTGTTGAAAATCAGAAGATGACAACAGGTACTGGCAGTACACTAATCACTGAAGCCCCATCACACTTCTTTAGTTTTCTAAGCGTCTTTTTCTTTGCTTGTCTACTGCTGTGCAAAAGGCTACCTTTAGAGCAAAACTGGTGCAAGTAAGTTACTGTGCAATTGGTAAACACAGAAAATGATTATGCAAAAATGCTTCTGCATTGTACTTCCAGTTATAACCCTTGGCTATCAATTGCTGAAGGTAGTGGCCTCAGTTCTGGTTTTATGCCTGGATTCACAAGCCAAATGATTTTTGAGACCTACTTAGCAGCTGACTTCCCACTGGAGCTTGCAAAGTCCTTTGGAAGTTTGATGTTCAGTTTGGGTGGCCCCATATCAGGTGTCACTCAAGACTATGTGAGTGAGAAGGGTTTGAAGCAGACTTCAGAATTTTAGACAGCAGTGAGGAGTCATCTAGAGGTCATCTATACTGCCAGAAAAGGGGAAAAGTTTTGGGACAGGATTTTGCTGTCACTCCCCACAAATTCACTGAGGCCATCAAATTCTTGACAACATTGTTTTCACTCCCTTTGCAGAGTGTTCACAGAGTGTTCCCTTTGCAGAGTTTTTACTCCTTCTGCACTCCAGTGATGAAGTAAAAGCACCTTGAAGGGAACGTCCAGGTGCCAACCAGGGCAGTGCCCTTTTCCAGAGTCGACAGCAGAGGGCACTGAGCACTGCTCTGTTACAACTGGAAAATAAAGCTGTGTCTTGGAGCACATGAATCAGTCTAAACCATGAAGAAATAGAAGTGGGGGGTTTATACTGTACTAATTCTAGGCTCTGTGCACACAGTTTTGCTTTCATGTAATTGCCATTTCAGATCATTTTAATTCATTAGCATGAACCTTAGAAGACACATCAATTTCATTGCAGCTTCTGGAGCTTTACCAAGGCCAGGGCTGGGGCTCTGCCTGTAACATCACACAATGACTCACTACAGGCTTGCAGCTACTGTGCAGAACAATACTGGGGACCTGTACAGGGGCACCTGAGGTAGCTTGTTACCAAAGCCTGAGACTTTTCTACTATGAGGAAAGACTGCTCCTGCCCTGGAGATGAAGTTCAGGAAAAAAAAAAAAAGAAAAAAAAAAAAGAGAAGTAATACTTAGCACCAGGAGAAAAGCAATTACTCTCACCCAAGTTGAACAGCACTTTATTATGTGCTCCTGAAGTACTCCCCTACAGATTTAAAGAGCCTTAATACATCAACCTACACAGCTGTACCCGTGGCAGAATATTTATCTAGTTCACTGCACATTTTGTTCCTTAGACTGTATTATTTCCCTAGCATTCCTACATTTCAACTTTCTTTTTGCACCTACTATAAAATAGATTTAACAGTAATAAATCAAAACTTACTTAGAACTTCATTATTACACGTTTCTTTTGTATTTATTTACATTTGAAATTTTTTCTCTTAGCCAGGCACCAAAAGACAAATTAAATTTAAGGTACAAGACACTTCCTTTCTTTGAGGAGAAGGATTTATTGAAAATTATTAAATTCTTACCTGGCACAAATCCACTGATTTGTTTCTTTGGTCCCTGAGAAAGCGATTGGTTAGACATGTCTGCATCCACTGAGAGAAGTGGTTGATTTCTGGCAGTGGCTTTCAGGGTGTTCACTGCAGAGTTTTCCTCTGTGTTTTCAGTCAGTCCTGCAGTCCTTTGTTGGGTAGTGCCAAGAGCTGCATGTGTCACCGTCTTCCGACCCGAGCTCACTGTTAACAGAAACAAAAATTTTCGTACAATGTTTTTGTTGTACAAAAAAAATGTTTGTACAACAAGGGAATGGAAGTGCTCTTAAGGAAGACTGTCCAAGATGGTTCTTGAGGCAGAGTAAACAACTTCCTCAGGTTCAGACGTATGATGAAATGTGAGTCACAGATACCTAATCCTTGCTCTCAAGAGTACACTCATGACTCCTACAGTGAAATCCAGTAACTAAACTATAATGAAAGAGTGGTTAGCCATTGTGCCCATTCATCCTTTGGTGGTTATTGCTCACTTAGCTGAGCATGGGCAAATAACGAAAGCAAATACAATGGTGAATCAACTGGTTCCCTTGCGTGTCCACAGTGTTTCAGATTCTTGCAAGGTGTCTAACAGCACAGTGAAGGGTACCTCTGAGACACCCTTTCACACAGAGAGCACAGTTCTTGTTTCCAGAATCATCATGCAAGTACAAAACTAATCTTCTAACTGGTGAACACAAAACCTGTCACTTGGGTGTCAAAACCTTGACAGTTTTAATATGCTTTGAAGAAAATTTCTGAGCACCTGAGTATGCAAATATTAAACCTTCCCATGTGCTAATTCCAATGAAAGGCTGGGAGCAAACTGCTTGCTTACAGGGAGAGAGGCCACAGAAGTGGCATTGTCCCCCTTTGGTCATTGAGGCTGTGGTTACTTTCACAGTCTCCTGTGCCACTGTGGCCTGGCACTGTTGTAGTGTGCTTTTATATTTTGTAATACTTTGTAATAGCTTTGTTTTTGTATCCCTTATTTTTACCAAATGGTTTCCCTTATGTATCCCCAAATGGTTTACCCCTGATTGTACCCCCTCCCTCTACCTGTGTAATCATTCTTCTGTGTTGAGATCATCCCCAAATCCCTGCCCTGGCTCTCTGTCAGTCACTCAGCATCCCATGTTCTTTATCTAGAACTTTTGGTCTAAGTCGTCGAGTGATTAGTCCGAGGCCAGGAGTCAGCCCCCCAAGTAATATTTTATACGCTATCCCAAATGTCCATCCCTAAGATTGCATCCCTGGAGGGCCTTTATTGATCAGCAAATGCATCTACCTTTGGTTTCCTCCCCCCTGTACGCTTGGCAGTGGTCCTGCGCCCTCTTGAGCAAGGTGCATCACTGAGGTGTGGGGCCCCCTGAGGAGCTCCGAATAAACCTTGGACTGGCCCCCGAGTCGGCCTTTTATCTTCCACCGATGTCTCCAGTGTCTCCTCTGCTGCAAAGGCAACTAAGGCAACTAGCCTGGCTGCCATCAGTACCCACAGGGCACCAGAGAGTGTTCCCCCCCGCCCCTCCCCCCGCTGTTGGCCGCTTTGGGGCTGCTCCCCCCGTTGTCTGCTGACCCGGAGCTGGCCGGGGTTCACTGGGAGGCACCGAGAGAGAAGGAGACATGGCACACTTACAATTCTGGCAGAAAGTCTCATCTGATCCATCAGGACACTGTCTCACACCATCACACGCAAACGTGATGTCAATGCAGCAGCCATCATCACAGATAAACTGGTAGCGAGAGCAAACCCCAACACAGGCTGTTGAGAAACAATTCCCAAATTATCAAAAGAGACGTCCAAGTAGTAAATACTGAGTCAGTGACTGAGTCAATGACTAAAATCTGCAGCATGGAGGAAAAAGCAAAACCAAGCTATGTCAAGAAGCACCATGAACAAGGCACAAAGTCCAGACTCAGCTGTGTGACATCGTATTGACTCAGAAGCAAATATAGGCAGTAGCTGCTCCTGGCACCTTCATCACTAGCCTGGTAATCTCTTTATTACAGGAATACTCAACCTGGAGGCTGTTGCACCTTACACCTTGTGCAGCACCCTTACAGTGCTTTGAATTCTGCTGGCCTAAGCTGAAAGGAGATCTTCCTAAGCTTAAAAGATGCAGAACAGTCCTGAAAATAAAGAAATGAAATCTCTGTGGCTGTAACTGCATCCCTCCTCCCTTTAGTAGTAATTCCTACTAAATATCCATTTACATGTGTTCTTTACATGCACACATTTGGACCATATGGGATCTTTTATGGCATGTTTTCTGCAACATAATTGAAATACTCAAAGAATGCTCGTCATTTATTGACATCAGCAATCCAGTGACTTCAATACAGCACAGACCAAAATAGGACTAGGTCATGTTCTCACTAATTACTTTCACCAGAAAGAACTGACTGCTGCCTGCTTTAAAATTTAGATTCCCCTGGAAATGGAGAGTATCCCTGGACATCCCATTTTGCATACTCAAAGCTTTCCTGAAACCCATTCAGATTCTATAATTGTCAAGTGTTTACATCTGTGCTTTTGTCTTTCCAACAGCAGTGCAGTTCATCACTTTGTGAAGCACTATCAAGTTCAGTGCTTGATTAGTGTTGTAAGAGCAAATCAATTTGCATAAGGGGGCACAGCCTTTGGTTGTTATCCTGCTGTGTACCAAACGATGCACGATGCTAAGGGAAGGATGCCAGGAAAGCAGACAACTGTTTAAAACCCCTAAAATCTGAAAATGCATCTCCCAAACTTCAGCACTAGTAATAGCACTGATCTTGCATGTATTAAGGTATCAAGAACTGGTTTAGCTACAGCAGTAGCACTAGAATTGCTAATGTAGCTGGGGAATTAGAAAAATAAAAAAGACAGCAAATCCCCTATGTGCTCCACACAAAAGATACCCCAGATACCCACACCAGCAAATAAACAAAGCAGCAAACCTCTCTGGCTGCTTTAGCTGAATTAAATATTAAAGAACACAACTCTGTCATCCATTACTGGAACAAAGGCATTATTAAGCAGATTTTTTCTTAATAAAAGCTTATTGCCAAGGGACTACCCTCTCACATACAGATACTGCGCTGAGGCAGGGAAAGATTTTCACTGGTTCTGCTAAACACGGTTAAAGCTATTTAACTTTGTGCCAGAGCAGCAGATCTGCACTAGCAACTTGTTAATTACAATGTAATTAGAAGTTATTACATTGAAGAGTGGGACTGACAGCCACTGAAATCTAACTTACTTTCTACCTGTTATGCTTTTCACATGTTTCTGAAGCTCAGAGTTTAAAAATGATGGGTCAGTTCCAGTTTCAGCTTCCCCAGTAGCATAAGGCTTCAATAACAACCATCAGAAAGAAAAACTTAAATGCATTAAAACAAAAAACCATGTCAACTTTCAGACTACAAATGCAGGTCAGTATTATTCTTAGTCTGCCTCAAACATACTATTAAGTAATTTAAACTGGATCTTCCCTATAGCAGAAGCCCTGTCATGATGCCCACACCATCTGACTGTTACAACGCACCTGACACCTGTGTCAACATTTCACTCTTCCAATCCTGCATGCTTATTAGCAATAGAAGGACAAATACTCAGTGCCTGAAAGTATTACTGCTCTAACAGGCAAGTAATGCTTGCTTGTTTCCTCATTTTGAAAGAGCAATTCAAAGCTGAAAGAGATGTCATTATGTAATGAGCAAGGGCAAAATAAAACACTGAAAATGGAGAATAACATTTTTACCTTTATCAAGACCCTTGCTGTGCTCTAGTACCATACCCTGGGTGTCACAGAGGCAACAGTTCCAGCCATTTTCTCACCTGCTGCAGAATGAACCATGGGCAGAATGGTCACAGAGACGTTGTCAGAGCTCCGCTGACCTGCAGTGTCTGTCACGGTGAGCTGGAAAATATACCCGCCCTCCTGAATGTGGGACAGTTTCAGCGTTCCTGGCTGCGGTACCTGAGTGAAGGCACACAGTAAAAAAAACATTGGCACAATGGATCCATCCATGACCTTCCAGGAATAAGGCGCTCATCATGCAGATTAAATACCTCCTGCAGTCTAGTCAGTCTATTCAAGCATGTATTTCAGCATGTAACATTTGATCTCTTTTTTATTTTTGCATCCATTTGTAAAAAAACCCATAATATTCAGGTAGTGTTTTCATGATCTACTCAGTTACGTGGAGCTGTGGATCTCAGCACACAAATGGAGAACAAATGATCACATACATTTAAATCAATTTTTGAGTAATTAGAAATGTAATTTTAGAGGATAGACAGTAAAATATTGGCCTTTTGCTCTTTATCAAGTTAGTCTGTAGACAATATAACACAGATCCACAGAAATAAATTTTCATGCCTGAAAGAGAACAAGAATTTTTGATTAATATAGCCAGAGTCCTAGACTTTCCATTATAGAAGAGTGTATTGATAAACACATTTTTTCTCTCAGTGAGAAAATTTCCTACCTGAAATTTCTTTCCTTTTCTATTTACATGAATGCACTCAGTTATCTGATCAGACTGTTGAGTACCTCCTCATGGAGTGTATGACCCCTTACAATTTTATTCTTTAATGAGTTAAAGAAATTATTATGCTCTAAAAAACACCTGTTGTTGTTCACTGTAGGGAGAGCAAATGTGGTATTTAAAACTCATGAGCCATGGAGCCCAAGTCTCTTCCCAGTGCAGAGACAGAGAAATGCCACTGACTTCTCAATACGCCACCACTACTCCCACAGAGTAACCTCTGTGCTTTCCTTTTTATTTTCATGCTGCCCTGAAGAATGCTGGCCTGTATCTGCTTACACAGAAACTTTGGTTCAAAATAGATAATCAGCAATAAAAAAAAACAAACCCAACCCATTACTGTCCCCAAGTGTCCAGGAGCTGTGCAGCTACAGAGTGGGTGTAGCAATCAGAGAAGCAAATTACCTAAAAAAGCAATAATCAGTCACAACATGAAAAAAAAAAAGGTTTTATGATAAAATAAAATGACAATATGATAAGATCTCTTTATAGCAGTCCTTCCCCCTCCTCTGCTTTCTATTTATTCTTTGCTACATAAAAGCAATGCAACAGCTGCCTTTTATCTTATTTAAACACACTCCCATTCTCCCTTGTAGCTATGGATTCATACATTATTCTCAAAGAATAAATGACACGAAATCCAGTAACTTCAGGGCAGTAACCAAAGCACTAAAGACATCAACTGAAGAATGCATAAAAAAAAATCACAGCTATTAATTCAACTCTAAAATTTAAATTATCATGGTTAATCACCAGGGTACATATCTGTAGGAGAAATTCCTGCCCATTTGAACACAATGAAAAAATATTTATTTAAGCATAAATGTGTGTCAAATTAATTTTCTGTTAACAAATACAAAAAACCCACCAAGGTTAATGTGAATTTTACAAGTTTGAATGGATATAAGACTTGTCTCTATTTTATAAAGTGACTTTGAGTAATATTAAAATATAAACTTTGAATGTTTTTATTAAATTCTAATTTTTGTTTTACTCTATGTTACTAAATCACAGATTAATTTTAAAAGTATTTAATTCCTCTTTTAAGAAAATAATGCTGCAATGGGTCAGTTAACAAGTCTTTGATTATAAAGTGTTCCTTTTATCTAGATGATATATAGAAATTATTCTTAAAGCTCCATTTTGCTTTGCACTCTCTCACCTCTACATATCCTTCCTGCTCTAGGTGGAGTTCCCAGTGTGCCTTGGATGTTGTAGGCTGTGAGCAGACTATGAGTAGAGTCAGTGGACTTGAGATATTTTTTGTTTTTCTGCTGATCCTACAGCACTCACAAAAAAGACTAAAATGAAGAATTGCTCTCTTCATTTTAATTTGAAATCAAAGCTCAGCAGAAAATGTACAGATAAAATATCTCATAAGGTTTTCATCATGTTTCTTTGTAGCTTCTCCATAAGCACTGACAGGAGACTGGTGGTGAAAATCCCTTATAATTTTTAGTAACTGAATTACTGAGGGGTCTCTAACTGGGGTGACAGAAGCTGAAAATCAAGTGCAGCGAGTACAAATAAAGCAGAGCTCAAATCCAGTGGAGTATTATTATCTGCTTGTTTGCTGCTAGCTGTCCCATGCCATCCAGGAAAGGGATTAACTGTGTAAGCCACTAGAAATAATCACTGGAACTACGCAGGGATACAGTGTAGTCCCTTTGACTGGAGGTCTTCAGGATGGGATTGGACAGATAAAATAATCTCATTGAGACTCCTTGTCCCACAAACAGTTGGACCAGATGATCTTTTGAGGTCCCTTCCAACCTGGGCTGCTCTATATTTCTGTGAAATAAATGTTCAGGTAAAGATATCCTCATTTTGGTGCCTGGCAGACAGATTTGTATATATTTAATATTTTTAGCTGTACATTTAAAACTTGAAAACAACTGTGGTATTGACATTCTTTGAACAGAGAGAGACATAATTCTCCCTCCCAAGATTTTTCCTGGGCAAGGCAGTGAGAAAACTCAGAGAAAGAAGAAAAAACAATTCTTGTCTCGACTTGCTGCACCTGTTGTTTGGCACAAGTGGAATGTGTTATGGAGATTATTTACTGAAGAATGATTTCTTAATTGGACTCCAGTGATGGCTGTTTGCATTGATTGACCAATTAGGTCAAAACTGTACCGTGACTGTCTGGTAAGGGGTCATGGGTTTTTCTTTAGTAGTAGTATAGTATAGTTTTAGGATAGTATAGTATAATATAGTATAGCTTAATAAAGCAATTGTCCAGCCTCCTAAATCATGGAGTCATTTCACGTTATTCCCTGGCTGGGGGTGGTCCTGCATCAATACACAACAATCTAGAAGTAACTGGCCACAAGGGGGGCTGCACATGTACCTGCATTTCAACTGATGAGTCGCCCTGCAGCAGCGCCCACTCATAGTGCACAATTCCATGGTCATCGGAGCTTTCCCGGCCATCCAAAAGCACCCAGTCCACAGGTGACTGCAGCACAATGTCTTGGCCCGCCCTACACTGTGGAGGCTCATCGTATTCTTCTTCTTCAACAAAAAAAAGAGAAGATCAGTTATTTATGAGGGGAGGCTGAGTGATTATTTATATAAAACACTTTTCTTTCTTGGTTAAGGTATTGTTTCACCTCTGTGCAACTTTCTGAAAGAGGAACATGTTCATTTGCACACATTTTGTTAGGCAAAGTAGTATGTGCTTCTATTTTAGTTAACTGTCCCACGATGTCTTCAGGAATTAAAATTAGAAGCACATGGCATAGAAAACCCCTCTAGGTACCTGGATGTTTCAGCAATACAGCAAACAGGATTATTAGCATCAGTGTACTTTTTAAATCTGAACTAAGGAAAATAGGTTTAAATATGACTTACATACAGATGGCAGTTACATCACCTTTTTTATACCTTTTACAGTACTCTGCTTAATTCAATAGGCTTCTACTCCCTATTTATAATACATCATTATAGGAATGTCAGACTTAGCATAAGGGGGCACCCTGATGAAGCAGTGCACATGATTAAAATTCATCAGACACCACCAATTTTAAGTGCCTCATTTAAGATATTGAAAGCTCAATTTTCAGAATATTTATTTATGGCATTTTGCTATATTCAAAGTACAATCTTTACCAATTAAAACTCTGTGTAGTAAGTACTTTTGCCAATCAGACCACAAGCTTTTGGGTTAGACTAACGAAAGTCTAACCCAAAGATTGTATCTTTCTACCATTCCCCACCCAAGTGTCATTCCTTCTCTGGGCACCCTGAAGTGCCAGGGTGCTCTCTGCTCTTCAACCCCTGCAAAGGATACCCTGGAAAGGATATTGATGTTATGCTCAGAAGAGCAGTTACTGAAATCAAGGTTGTAACTGCACTTGGTGTGGGCAGAGCTGCACAAGGAAAGGTCCCCATCAGCATGGGGAATCTTCTTTGCACATGCTCTTCAACAGTATCATGAAATGCTTGAAGCCTTGGAGCTCATGGGAGCAGTGGGACAACTGTTTATCTATGACTAAACAGCAAAATTCTTATTTCTTGGTTTTTTCAGCAGTAGGTCAGACATAGAAAATGTCAAGGTAAATGTATAAAGTTAGGAAAACATACAATAACTACTTTCTATAATAATAGAATGAAATGTTTCTTACTCATCCGATGACAAAGGCAGCTTTGCCTAATTTGTATACGCTCACTTCTCAAAAGCAACTTTGTTTAAAAAAACCATCCAGGTGCAAAAAACCCCCAAAACTCATTGTTAATAAAACCTCAAAATTAATTGCTAATAAACACCATCATTATGGTGCCAGAGCAATTTTTGTTTTATAAAAATGAGTTACGTACAGACTTCACACAGTTACTTACTTTACAAATAACTGTCAAAAAGAAACTGACCTGGGTCTCAAACTGCACAGCCCAGCCTTTGGCTTCTACCTTGGAGAAGGGTTTTATGTCACCTGTCTGGTTTAAATTACTTGATCAATGCCCTGCAGGGGCAGAAACAAGCCCTAATTCCCCTAAGCAATGAGGATATTTCCTTCCTGGACTAACTTTATACTCCAGCAGCATGAGTTGCAAAGGAAGGACCATGTAAGTCAGTCACAGAAATTCATGCTCTTTGTTAAAGATGAGTGAGTGACCACACAGACCTCTAGTCCCAAAAGATGGAGGTACCATCCTTTGCTTGTAAGCCACCAGATCATCTTCAGAAAAGTAAATCAATAGCAAAAAGAAAAATTTGACCTGATAGAGACATACGGCATGGGAGGAGACAGACTATTGAGCTGAAGATTCTTTTTCCATAGCAAAGTTTTATTTGCTTTTTCTTCACATGATTCTTAGAGAGCAAAACACTTCCAAATCCTAGGAATAAGAATCAGCATAAAAAACTAAGGAGACAAACTCACTGGAGCCACTTGCAGCCACCACTTGTGGGAATAAAGCACTATAAGCCACAGGTCAGCAAAAACTAATCTCAACTTCTGCTTTCAACTTGCATTTCAGTTGAATGCAAGTAAGCAGTATGGAACTGAAATACCAGGTCAACACTCTGAGATGCTGGAGCTGGCTGCTTTCTAGAAAAAGGGGTGAAACACTTTTTTCTTTGGGACCCAACAAAAAAGGCTTTTTTTTTTCATCCTGCTTTTTATTTATTCTGCTCTCTCCATCCTTTATACAGACTAGTCCTGCCAGTAATGAAGCTTCCAACTAATTTTCTGAATGAAGGCTTTGTTATGAAAGGTTATTTCACTGCCAACTCCTGAATGTGTTTGGTATTAGTCTACCTTGATGCTGAATCCTCCCACTGCTCACCACTAGTGATCTTAGAGATCACTGTATCCAAATGCACAGAAATATTTTGCAATTATGAGGGCACCACTTCTGTGGGTAAATGTTGGTTTGGTGTATCAGAAGGAAAACAGCAGAAGACTCAAGAAAAAAGCAGTCTGAAAGAAAAAAACAAAACAAGGAGCAGCTAAAATGTCATCCCCTCATGGAAAAAAATCTTGAAATGAAAAGTTCTTTCCTAATTTTCTTAAAGTCATTCATGGGGTGACAGAAAGGAAAAACAATGAGCCTTCATCATCCTGTTGTCCAAATTGTTTTCAATGTAATTCAAGAATGCACTGGTAACAAAACATCAGAGCAAAATAATTCAATCTTAATTTTATCTCTCCTGGTTTATGTCATATCTGACAGATGTTTAAATAAAAGTTAATTCTCCTTTGTGGCTTTGTTTCAGCTCCAGTGTAATTGCATTAAGAAATCATAATCCCCTGTTTCCAATACCACCATCACCCACAAGGCAGACTTTTAAGTAAAACCAACAGGGCACAGAGCAATTTGCAGACTAGGAACTGAAATTGCCTTGCAAGTCCAGAGCTGGTAGTCAGAAAAGCTGCTAAAAAGGTAAAGCATTTAAGAACTCCAGAATTCAAGAACTCGAATTCAAGAAATTCAAGATTTCTAATAGACAGAGCATCATTTGTACAATATATTATTTATATTGTGCCATAACTGCACCCTAAATTAGTTCCTAATAGGTTTTAATAGAATTAAGGCAGTTCAAAATGAAGCCTAATTCTGTGTGACTTGATGCAAAATCTCATCTTAAGCCTTTTATCATGCAACTGCATACAGGCTTATGAAATACAACTACCACGAAGCTGCTACATAAATAATACTGTGGAACTAATACTCCTCCTGTTCAAAATGTCAAAATCACACCTTGGGTTTCTTTGGTGTTAAGCTTGCCTCATCTCTACTTCATAATATCCTTCCTTATAGCTCTAATCTACCTGCCCATGCACTTTGCAAAAAATATTTAGGAATCATAATGCCTCTACAACTTGAGCAGAGCCCCTGCTCTCTCGTATTTCCAGGGGATTCCCACTGATATTCTCATGAAACGTGCAGGACTGAATGGACCTCAAGCCTGACATCTCCCCTCCCAAGAGAGCAGTAACAGCAGGCACATCTGGACACTGTTTTCACCAGGTTTTCTTCCTGTTGCATACAGTGACTAATCTACTTCAGATGAGATCTATTGCTGAGTAAGATGCAGATGACATTTGGGAAAGTATCGTCCACAGAGATAATGAAATTAAGTCAAAATTAGTTAACAGGAGACTGTTTAACAACAGGAAGTGGCGGAAGGCAAACAAATTCTTTGAATCAGGTGCTAGGAAACAGACTCCAAATTTAGAAATCCAGATTTGTTTTCATCTACAGCTGCTTGCTCTGGATAATATTGCTCTTAAATATGCTTCAGAGTTGAACAAACTGCTGCTTTTGATGTGGTCTAGTTTCCAGAGGTGCTTGTTGAGAATGTCCATGCTGTGTCTGGACTACTGGTGAGGTATCCTTGTCTTCTTCAGTATAGCTCTTGAGTTCTTAAGCATGAAAAATCTTGATTTAAGTGAGTAAGAAGCTGTCTTAGGCAAAGACATTTGGACAGCACCCCACGACCAGCATGTGCTAGCTCTCAGGCTATGCGCCAGGTTATGGCATAGCTGGGGAAAAAAGCACTTCATGCTTTTGAAGGTGCCCAATATGCACACTTTCTGGGGAGCTGGGACTTCTCTGGTTCCCCAGGGAGTGTGGGGCCAGCGAACATGCACATCCCACTGGCTGGCTCCCAGCCACCGGCTGGCTGGCACAGTGCCCCACCAAGCGCTCTGCAGAGGCAGAGATGTTGAGGGATGGGTTTCCCCAAGTCCAAACAGCACCAAAGCCCTGACAGAAGCGGTCAGGTCAGAAGGGACCACAGTGGGCCATTTGGTTCAACCTCCCTGCTCAAGCAGGGTCGTCCCACAGCACATGGCACAGGATTGAGTCCAGACGGTTTTTGAGTATCTCCGGTGAGGGAGACCCCACGCTCTCTCTGGGCAACCTGCTGCAGTGCGTGGTTACCCGCACAGTAAAGAAGTTCTCCCTCATGTTCAGCAGGATCTTTCTCTGCATCATTTCTGCCCGTTGCCTCTTGTCCTATCGCAAGGCACAACAAGGAGAGCCTGGAAGCATCCTCTTGGAACCCCCTCCCCTTAAGGTATTCACACACCTTGGTAAGGGTCCCTCGGGCACGGCCGGGCCGCCCCTCCCGGCCCAGGGAACCCCGCCGAACGGCACGCCGCAGCCCGGCTCTCCTCGCCCGTTCTCCCACCGGCGACGCCCCACGACCCGGGAGCGGGCTCCCGGCGCCGGGGCAGCCGCACGGACGGCGCCCGCTCCCCGCCGGCGGCTCCGCGGCCCCGCCGCCCCAGCGCCGCCATCTCCCTGCCGCCCTTCCCGCCGCGCAAGCCGCTTACCCGTGGGCGGCGCGGCGCCGCCGGCGGTCCGGCGGCTGTAGGAGCTGTAGCCGCGGTGCGGGGCGAAGCGGCAGACGGGCCGGCCGCGGTGCGTGCAGTTGAAGAGGTAGCAGCCCGGCTCGGCCGCCGTGCCCCGCGGGCGGGCGGGCCCCTGCACCACGGCCAGCGTGCAGCGCGGCTCGGCGCAGCAGGCGTCCAGGCACTGCCGCCAGCCCGACACGGCGCCGGGCGCCCGCAGGAAGGTGGCGCCGGCCGCGATGGAGTCCTTGGTGCGGATGATGGAGTCGGGCCTGGCGGAGAAGCCGCCGCTTCCGCCGCACCGCTCCCCGCCGCCCCCTCCGCCGCCCGCTGTCGCCGGCGGTCCCGGCTCCTCCTGCTGCAGCTGCCGGCGGAACTCCTCCAGCAGCGTCTCCACGCCCGAGATCTGCGAGCGCAGGTCGGCCAGCGGCGCCGCGCAGCGCCCGCCCGGCAGCACGGCCCGCCCGCCCAGCGCCGCCAGCAGCACCAGCACCAGCGCCGCCA
>NW_024523648.1:8247242-8368890 GCF_017590135.1 Pyrgilauda ruficollis
CAGCGCCGCCATGGCCCCGGGCGGCGGCGGCGGCGGCGGCGGGAGCGGCTCCCCCGGGGCACCCCCTGCGAGCGCGGCGCGGGGAGGCGCCGGCCCCGCCCGGCTGCACCAGGCGGAGCGGCCGCGCTCAGCACCCGCAGCCCCGAACAGCTCCGACGGGCCCCGCCCCGGGACCGCCCCCCACAGCGACATTCCTTCGGGAGGCGCCGTCATAGGAGCAGGAGCGAGGGGGTCAAACTGGAAGAGGGTAATTTTAAGATTCATGTTAGAAAGAAGTTCTTGCTGTGAGGGTGGTGAGGCACTGGAACAGGTTGCCCAGAGAAGCTGTGGATGCCCCATCCCTGAAAGTGTTCAAGGCCAGATTGGATAAGGCCTTGCACAATCTAGTCTAGTTGAAGGTGTTCCTGCCCATGGCAGGGGGTTTGGGATTAAATGACCTTTAAGATCCCTTCCATTCTGTGGAAGCCCTTAAAATTCTGTGATTCGACTGTTCTCTGACTCCACAGGGGGTTGGGTAGGGGTCACTGAAACTGCTGGTGGTTCTGTGAACCTGAGGAAACAAAAAAGAAATTGCAGAAGACTCCATCCCAGGCATGGCATTTCTGTTTGGAAATTACTAAAAAAGAAAGCCAGTAATCAAAAACATAATGTGCAAAGCTGTGGCCTCCTGACCTGCAAAAAAAATATCCCAAATAGGATCTTAACCACCCAAAACAATGGTGAAGAAGTCCCCATGCAAGTTTTTTCAGTCTTTGCTAAATGGGTTTCAGAGAAATACTTGCAATTAAATTAATCAGTTTTGCATCTGTCACAACAACATCTGTTTTATCATGAAAATATTGCTGATTCTGTAACACAAATTATTAACTATTACCCCTGGAAATCAGCAATCCTTCAAAACAGCTGCTTTATTATTTTTTGTCAGATGCATGGAGCTTCAAAGTGCTAGAATGGCACATTGAGACCTGTCGACGAGCACTGAAAAGCATAAGCTTGCCTGTAAATGTAGAGAGGTGGTGATGGATTTTGAGCTGCGTACTAAGGGATGTCGTAACAGGTCAAGTGATAGCTCTGTGTTTTCATTTTCATTTGGTTCATTCTTCCAAGCATCTTCAAGCAGACTCATTCATTTCGTTAATTACTGGAAAAAAGCTTAATAGCTGCCTCAAAAATATCATTATGTCAGGATGCTTAGAATAAGTAGCAAAAAAAAAAAAAAAAAAAAAAATTATTTCAGGATGTTTAAAAAAAAAAAAAAAAAAAAAAAAAAAAAAAAAAAAAAAAAAAAAGACATATTGGAATTGTTTTAAGACATCTTTATATTCCTTCATATTTTTGGCTTGTTTTAGGCCATGTTCCCAGCATAACTCAGAATTGCCTCCAAAACAAATCCACTTTAATATTCTGCTATCATGGAGTGATTTCGTGGGTGTTGCCCAGGAAATTCACATGCAGCTTGTAGTTTGGATTATGATTTCTCCTCCTCCTCTCCCAAATCACAGAACTGTAGTTCAGTGATTCATTGAAGCATGTTGGCCTGTCAGCAGTGCAACTGTTGAAGACTGATTTTTTCTGGCTATGTGTGCTCTGGGCTTTCTAAATTTCTATAAATTGTATTTTTGACACTTTCAATTTCCCGTCAATTTTAGTTGAAACTGATCAAAACATTCAAAGATTACAGGAAGATGGAGAAGCTAGACAGTCAGATGATATAATCCTCATTTTCTTTGAAAATCAGGCTAAAATGCCACAATTTTATTTTTAGGAATATGTTGGAGAGGTGATTAATCTATTCATAACAGAGGTACTGACTGTGATGCACTAATTTGCTAGAGATGACACTGGTTTGCTGCTGCTCTGATTTTGTACCCTCTGACACTGTAGGAATGTAAAAAGGTAAAAGACTTTAGAAAGTGCAAAAAGGCCTCAGAAAGTAGACACAAAGCTAAGAAAGGCTGGGAAGTTTCTAAACCTTCTCATGGGAAATAAGAAGTTAAAAACCAAGTGAATACATTTATATTTATCATAAAAAACAATAAAGAACAAGAACTTATTGATAGTTCAAGATGAGAGAAGTTCTAGATACATGCTTTGCAAAGATAGAAGAAGTTTCCATCTTAAATAATGAATTATTGTGTATTGTTTGAGGTTTATAGAAGTCCTTTTGTTAATGTTAAACACACTTGGGTCCTTTTCTTATTGGTTAGAGTATAATGACTTTACACCTTTTCTTTTATGCTATTGGTTCAAAGAATATGTAGAGAAAGGCTTTGCATAAGCTACCATCTTGTCTCTGATCTGGATTTGCATGAATGTTATATATTCCTGTGTCTCTTGCTTTTTGCTTGTATGATACAGACAGATAATAAATCCTAAGTCTGCAACCAGTCAGGGTCCCATCCCGTTTGTGAGACGTGGACCGATCTGGCAGATTGGTCTTTTTTGCTTCCAGAATATAAACCAAAATAAAGCTCACACCAGCACGGTGCACACTGAAGATGGCAGAGGAAAAAATGCACCAGGTCATCCCTACTCAGAATGATCAAAAATTTGGAACTACAATGTTTGAGCAGAAGCTCGCTGCTCTAGATCATCACACAGCCAGCGTTGGTTAGTGGGGGCCCATTTATAGGGCACAGAGGGTTGCTCATCCCATCATCCATGTTGCATCCAGTTCTACCAGAAAGTTGATCCCTGGTTTTCAGAAGTGGAGACACTGAAGTAGCAGGTTCTTGCAGAAAACACAAAGAAAAATGATAACTTTCTAACTCTTTATAGTGAGGAAGCTGTGGTTGGGAGATATCTCCAAGGAGAGTAGACTCTTGTTCAAGCAGGTGAGCATTTAAAAGATAAAGAAGGATTTGGCTAAAGGGTGGTCACAGTCCTATTGCCTTCCTTTAGTGTCACATTTACCGGTTTGAAAGTTAGTAGGATCCTCATCCTAAGTTAGGATAAAGATGGCATGCTTACATTTTTGCGTGGAAGTGTTGATACCACTCTCTGATTAGCTTCTTGAGCAAGAATTTCTAAGTGCAGCAGATTTTTTTTTTTTTTAAATTGATGCTGGAGGAGAACTTGCTTTGTTGCCCAATTTTCTTGGCTCAGAATGTGTATGGTGAGAAAGATGGCATTTGTAGTCATGCTGAGCTTTTTTCAGAAGGTGGCAGCAGGTTATTACTTATATACAACAGATTGCTGCTAAACATCAGTGTCTGCCTAAGGGAAATCATAGAATTCATAACTACTTATATTTAATTTTGCATTTCTTTACTGGATCATTGTTGTGAATGCCTCAGCTTTTCTTTGGGTTTTGGAGTTGCAGATCAAAACTAATAGTTGGCTTATAGTAACACTAAAAATGGTTCATTCCTGTCTCTCATCAAATTGAAATTTTGGGATGGCTGATTTTCATGCAGAGGGCCTTAGAGATTCATAAAGATATTTGTCAGATTTTACTTTTTTTTTGGTTTTTTGTTTATTTCTTTTCAAAGGATACATGCATGTACCACAGTTTATTGTCCAAAATGTCCACTTCATCAGGCGTGGGACAGCTAAAGAGACTGTTAGATTTCTTTTCCAAAAGTGGAGATTAGACTACACATATATTCTTTACATCCAAACAATACCTGGCAAAATAATACAGGATTTCAGAATTAATGAATATTCATGTTTCCAACCATCTGTTGATTAGTTTCAATCTCTATTCATATTCAAAATTCATAAAATAGCTGAAACTATGGGAATAGAGTCTGAGTGCATCTGCTTTTCTCTTCCTTTAGTTGATTTTTTCCAAAGTAACAGAATAACAGGAATTAAAAAAGCAGGGGACAGAAAGGCAATGGAGTAGGGTGAAAAGAAATGGAATATGTAGAAAGGGAGCAGGAAGAAAAGGCAAAGGTTATATCTAGGCTTCCTCATCTGAAGTGCTTTCCTATGGAGTCATGATTTTTTTTTTTTTTTTTTTGGTTGTTGTTGTTTGGGAGTTTTTTTGTTGGAATATGTGCACAGAAAAAGAAACATATCTTCCTTTTCATTTGATGTCTTCCAGACGCTCTGCAAACAGTAAACACATAATGCAAATGTGATCTGCAGAAAATGTGTTGTCGGCGTGATGTTATCATTAGACACATTTTCTCTGCTCCAGTTTGCTTGTGAGAATCTGTCGAGTAAACACCCGTGATAGATACAAATCAGCTCAGATGCTGGAGTGGACTGTTGATTGACAGCTAAGTTTGAGCAATTTGCCCACGAATGAATTGAAGTGATAACCTTTTCTTTGCAGCTTGACAATTCAGGTTTCTGACCGTGAGAGTAAGAGCAGTTCTGCGTAAATAACAGAAGATAGGGTGTTAAATGTTAGAGTGGAGGCAAAGGAATTAACTCAGGTATTAAACTCAGGTTTTGTGTTTTGTCTTTTTTAGTATTTCACATCCCTCTCGAGCAAAATTGTGTAATGCTGTGGTACCAGTGCTATGCAAACAGCAGGAGGAATAGTTTTTCAAATTCCAGAATGAAAAACGTAAATGTGATCCTGAAAATGCTTCATGTAATATTGATTTTATGAACTTCCCATTATGATGTAAATTAAAAAGGTATGACAGGTTCCAGCTTAAGATGGTTTTCGTCCAGGTATGGTAAACCTGTTTTCCTTGCCCTTTTAAAGGAGAGGAAAACAGCCATGCCCTGTCTTTGGAATGTGTATGAGTATGAGTGTGTATAATTGTGCTTGTCTTTCTACTGCTGTATTAAATACCAGTGCACTAAAAATGAGAGCTCTCCTGATTTATGAAGTGGAGTGTTATTAACAGTTCCCCTCCTTTCGATATGCCTGACTGCATTTGTGCCTAACACAAAGCAAGTATTTTACTACAAAACTGGGAAGGAGACAGAGAATGAAAAAAAAAGGCAGGAGATTGCGTTTTAGAGATGCTTCCCCACTAGCAGCAGAGGTGAGGATCGGGCTGAGGCGTCAGGTGATTGCTTTAACGTTACGTTCATACGTGCTGCGATTGCTTCTCTGCCCAGATACTGCATAATCGACTGCACAGCATCAGCCAGGCACCACGTGGTATCAGCACAGATACGCTGCTGGCAAAGGCACTGAGGTTCTGCTGCTGAGATAAATATTCCTAAAAAATAACAAAAACCTCTCCTTGTAAAGAACAAGGACGGGTAGGGGTGAGAAGAGGGGAGCCATTTCTGTAAAGTGAAGTTAGCAGTGTTTATTAACTGGTGTAAGGTGAAATTCCCTCTGAGGTCACATAATTACCATGCTCCTTGCTGCCTTCTCCTAAGTCATTACTAGGGAGAACTGACTGTTTCACCAAACTCAAAATCAGGCAGGGTAAAAAGAGAGGTAGGGTAAAGCTAAGCAAATAAATCCTAGTATTGCTGACAGAATAACACTACTCTTACCACATATCTTTGCTGGATCTTTGAAAAACACATTTCTTTTCAACTGGAATCCACCAAATAGTCCTTCAGCATCCTTCTGGTCAGTGCAACAGCAGTGGCATCTGCTTCTTGGGGCATTAAACCTGCAAAAACACATTCTGAAAGATGAAGGACAGTTATTAAAAAAAAAATAAATAAAGTACTTCTCAGGGAAAAGGTTAGTTAGGATTAGAGCTGCAGATTTTTACCCTGAATTTCAGCCAGTTCTGTAGAAATAGGTTACCAATGATTTACAAACAGCAAAAACCTAATTTAACAGCCAGAGCTCCTAGGTCAAGCTAGGAGCAGAAAAATTGAAGTGGAGTGTTATTAACAGTTCCCCTCCTTTCGATATGCCTGACTGCATTTGTGCCTAACACAAAGCAAGTATTTTACTACAAAACTGGGAAGGAGACAGAGAATGAAAAAAAAAGGCAGGAGATTGCGTTTTAGAGATGCTTCCCCACTAGCAGCAGAGGTGAGGATCGGGCTGAGGCGTCAGGTGATTGCTTTAACGTTACGTTCATACGTGCTGCGATTGCTTCTCTGCCCAGATACTGCATAATCGACTGCACAGCATCAGCCAGGCACCACGTGGTATCAGCACAGATACGCTGCTGGCAAAGGCACTGAGGTTCTGCTGCTGAGATAAATATTCCTAAAAAATAACAAAAACCTCTCCTTGTAAAGAACAAGGACGGGTAGGGGTGAGAAGAGGGGAGCCATTTCTGTAAAGTGAAGTTAGCAGTGTTTATTAACTGGTGTAAGGTGAAATTCCCTCTGAGGTCACATAATTACCATGCTCCTTGCTGCCTTCTCCTAAGTCATTACTAGGGAGAACTGACTGTTTCACCAAACTCAAAATCAGGCAGGGTAAAAAGAGAGGTAGGGTAAAGCTAAGCAAATAAATCCTAGTATTGCTGACAGAATAACACAATTCTTACCACATATCTTTGCTGGATCTTTGAAAAACACATTTCTTTTCAACTGGAATCCACCAAATAGTCCTTCAGCATCCTTCTGGTCAGTGCAACAGCAGTGGCATCTGCTTCTTGGGGCATTAAACCTGCAAAAACACATTCTGAAAGATATTACTGAAGGACAGTTATTAAAAAAAAAAAATAAAGTACTTCTCAGGGAAAAGGTTAGTTAGGATTAGAGCTGCAGATTTTTACCCTGAATTTCAGCCAGTTCTGTAGAAATAGGTTACCAATGATTTACAAACAGCAAAAACCTAATTTAACAGCCAGAGCTCCTAGGTCAAGCTAGGAGCAGAAAAATTAATTTGCCTTGTAAACAGCAAGAGGGGAACATTAAGAGGGGAACAGCTGAGAGTAGAAAGATGAATCAATAATATGAATTTTTTTACAGTCAGCATAATATAACCTTTGAAGACATTGTCTCTGTCTGTATTTGCACTGTAGCAGAACAACTTGTGCTCCAATGTGTTAGCCAAACAAAGATTTGTATAAGCTGTGTCCACCAGTCATTGAAAAAAAATCCTACTGAATATTGAAAGTGTAGAAAACTATTTAATGTACTCTCTGAATATACAGAACTGACAGCCCAAATCCTTTATGTTTGCGTTTTTTGAGGGTTTTTTTGAAATGCATGAAGTTTTTATATGCATAAAACTACAAAGGATCACTTCCCAGAAGGAAAATATCTAGCTGAAAAAATTACTCATTGCTATTTCAGCCATGGATTCTTCTTCAGCACAGCATGGTGATAAAAATCAGTTGGGCAATACACTCATGATTAGTGAGTCAGTGGGAGCTGGTGGCAGCCCTGACATTGATCAATAATGTCAAGATTTTGAAACAGGTTGCAAAATAATAGCGGGCTCTGCAGATGCCACTGAATAAGCAAATATATTGGATGTAACTACCAACACACCCTTTTCTGTAAGTGATCCCTCATGATTTTTGTAGAAAGGACAAAAAGAAGCCAAAGAGTTGGTCACTGGGAGCAGTTTTATATGGAATTCTTAATTTATGCACTCTATCATTTAGTATGCTCCTCTTACATGAATAGTTTTGAACTTCTCAGCACTTCTTCCTTTTTGGCAGTTTCCAAACTCTTTGAGAATGTTTTGCAGTGGCAGCAGAGCCTTTGTATCTTGATTTTACAGGAAAACAGAAATATAATGATGATAATGTTTACTTTACTGGTGACAGTAAAAATCATGAGCTGACTGGACAGCTTGATCTATACTGCAAGGAGTCACCTTCCTTGTAACCTCCATTGCAAAAGACAAAACTCCTTGTAAGCTCAAATATACTTCCATTTTCTTCCAGATTCCTGTGTTTTCTGCTGTTTTCTGGGGGAAGTTAAATAATGGTAATGTGTGTAGAAATCTTTGCACATAATTTTAACCCATTATGTTACAGCTAGTAGATCTCTCAGTGACATTTCTAAAGCAATTTCTTGGATACTGCTTTGTCTCTTAACACTGAGAATGCATTGGCTGGTTTAGTAAATCAGCTAGCACTGGGAAAATGTGCAGTTTGGTTCAGTCAGTCACCTGAGTTGATGCGTTCCTGTCCTGCTGCTGTCTTAAGTGCACACAGCCATGATTAGGTGAAAAGATGATAAAATTCATGTAAAGGAATTATGAACCTTGTTGTTAAAAAACAGTAGAAGACTATTCTTAGGTTTTCACTTTATTTTTAAAAATTGAAGCGACAGCTTATGGCCTTGCCACATTGGTTTGCCTAGCTGGTATTTTGTCAAAGAAGTAGGACCTAATGTATTTTTCTGTTGCAGGCATAAAAAAAGAACCCATGATAGCTGGAAGCACAATGTATTTTCTTAGTCTGAAGGTGTACAAAAGATGGGTCAATCCTCTTCTGTCTTGGAGAGCAGATCACATAGCTTGTCCTCCCAGCTCTGACAAAAGTCTTCTGCTGGCTTTAGTTGTCTTTGGGTCAGATTCAAAACCTGCATCTCTTATTTGCAAATTGGAAATGCTAATAGATATCTATAAATGGAGAGTTGCAACAGAAAAATTAATTAATATTAATAACACATTTTGAGGTCATTGCATTGAATAATTAAGTGATGCAATTAAAAATGTTGTCTGCTTTTTCACTCAGTACAATTCAGTTCCTCTTTTGCTGTTGAGCTGACTGTGTTTGCTTTTGATTTCTGTGTTTGGATATCTTAAACACCCTGACTGTACAATTCTAGCAGTTGCATTGTAGGTCACACACACACAAATTTCTCCAGATGAAATCAGTGGTGTGGTATAGTGGTGTTTCTGCTTTGCTACCAGTGGAGAAATGGGTTTTAGGTTTTTGCCAAACTGGCGTGTTAATTGGAGCACTTATATGAGTATTATCCCAAGCATTTTACTTCTATCCTTATTAAAAAAGTCTTTCTGGACTTCAAAGCAGGAGGGCTGTTAAATTAACTTAGACAGATGAGAGAGTGGGATTTTCTTTAAATTGGGCTGCAAATCACAGTATTGAAGCTTGAGGCAAAATGACTTGAATGTAAATCATCCTCCAATGTTCTTCCTACTGTTCTCCAGTATGTGCCTCCAAGGATGCATATGTTTCCTCACAGGTGACAAACTTGGCTAGGCAAATAACACACAGGGTGTCAGCATAAAAAATTCCAGTCATTTTATCTCAGCCATCTGTAATTTAAGTGTTCTCACAGTATATACACTGTAGTGGGAGAGTATCTGCATTTTGATACAGATTACCCAGGGTAGTTGTGCAATAAAGATCACTGGTTGCATTAACCAAAAAAGGTCCTAAATTTGAAAGAGACTTTGTTTCAAGGAGTGTAAGTTTCAAAATTTTCCCAACACTTCAGATTTCATTATTATTTTATAAGAACCCATAGCTTGAATACATATGCAACCTATTGCATATTACAATTTCCAGAGCTGGCTGGTAATATTATTGAAAAATATGTTTTAAATGCACATGAATACTTTTTATTACTTCAAATGTGGACTTGAAATATTTGGATAACAACCATTTTCTCAGAGTTTCTGCACTTCTTATCTGAGCTAATCTGGAAACTTTATTTCAGACCCACAGAAACAAGTCCCCTGAAGCTCACTTATGTCAGGACATGAAGGTTCCAGCAGGTTCATGGTTTGACCAAACCAGTTTGTGTTTCTTTTAGAGAGAAAAAGAAAATACTTGGACTTGAGGACTTGAGCAATACTGATTTTTTATGTTTGTGTACATATATATATATATCTATATATATCTATACATCTGTATATATCCTGGGCTGCATCAAAAGAATTGTGGCTGGCAAGTAAAGGAAGATGATTTTTTTCCCTTGACTATGCTCTCATGAAACCTCACCTGTAGCAGTGCATCCAGCTGCGGTGCCCCCAGCATAAGAAAGACATGGAACTGTTGGAGCAAATCCACAGGAGGGCCATGAAGTTGATAAGGGCACTAGTGCAACTCCTCTATGATGACAGGCTGAGAAAGTTGGGGCTATTCAGACTGGAGAAGAGAATGGAGACCTCATGGCAGCCTTCCAGTATCTGAAGGGGTCCTACAGGGAAGCTGGAGAGGGACCCCCCTCCATCAGGAACTGCAGTGGTAGGATGAGGAGTAATGGGTTCACACTGAACGGGGAAATTTAGGTTGGATATTAGAAAGAAATCCCTTACTGTGAGGATGGTGAAGCACTGGAACAGGTTTACCAGAGAACCTACTGATGAACCATCCCTGGCAGTTTTCAAGGCCATGTTGGATGGGACTTTGAGCCACCTGGTCTGTGGAAGTTGTCCCTGCCCATGGCAGGGTGTTTGAAACCAGATGAACTTCAGGGTCCTTTCCAAGCCAAACCATTCTGTGATTCTATGATTCTGTTTCATGAAGATACTACATTCCTACTTAAACCAGGCAGTGCTTTAGCCAGTGTAAAGGGTTGTGACAGAACACAATTTAAATGCATTACACAATATACTTTTCACTTAGGTGGTTTTCCCATTGCTAATGTTGTACAGAAGTTATTTATACTTGAAACTGGGAAATTGTGATTCAAAGTGGTGCGAGTCACAGCAAGAGTGTATTCGATTTGAATCGTGAAGCCATTTTAAAAGAGTTTCCCTGCACAGTCAATTTATTGTGTAGTGCATATGTGCTTGGCACTTCTGGAGTTGAAAGCCTGCCCATATTTTTACATCTCCAGCAGCTGCAGAAAAAGCAAAGGACTAATCCTGAGCCTGTGTCACTGGTGTAATGTTAGCGCTCTGAGTGAGATGTCTTGTGCTGGTAACTCATATTCCTGACCGGAACTCATATAATATTCAGCAGAGTTACTGAGACTTTGCTATAGGATATTATGGAGCTACTTGACTGTAGAACATCCTCATTTTTATTGTTTGATTGTAAAGCATGCACACACTGCAAAAGATCATTTTGATAAAATTACTGAATTTATTTGTTTTTCTAATCTAAGTAAGTGTTGTAGAGTAGATCATGCTGGATCTCTTCCAGTCGGGCCAGACTTCAACCTCTTGCTCTCTGCCAATATACAGTCTACAAGTGTTCAGATTCCTAATACTTAGATAAATACTGGAATGCATACTTCTTCTTTTCTATTCTCCTTTCTCTGTATAAAAAGTGAAAGTCTTCTCCAAGGGCCAAGAAATTTGGCTATGTGTGGAACAGTATTCAAATGTGTTGCTTAGATCAACCTCAAAAATGACACTGTTGAGTCCATCCAGACTGGAATCTGAGGAATTTTCTCAGGTTCTGTATAAACTTCCTGCCAGATGGTATGGAAAGTTTGGATAGTGTGTGGGATTGACAGTTTATTTGAGAGGTAGATTAAAGTGATAATGGTATGTGCTATAGGGTTTTCTGGTATTTTTTAACAGCTCTCAGGAAAGTTTATATGCTTCATTTAATGTTGTTAAAAAACCCTCTCCTCTAATTCCTTAGCTTTTCCATTTTTATAATCTATTTTTTCAATCCAGAGGAGACAACATTATGTTTACCCTTTTTTTTTCCCAAGAAAAGCATAATGTAATCCCAGAAATGCAGAAAAGCATAATCCCAGAAGCATAATGTAATTTAATGTTTACATGAATTAGCAATTTAACCACAGTGTAATAATATTTTATTTATGTAATTGTTACTCAACTCCTATTTTCAAGAAAAAACAAAGTGAAATATATTTAGGTAATTTCCATACTTCATAGAAAAATTTTTAAACTCCTTCAGCAAAACTCTCTTCTCCTCTCCTTAGTGGAAATACAATTTTTGTGAGTAAGCATCCTCCTCAAAAATAATAATAATAATACTGTAATATTTTTTCAAGAATAGTGCCATTAGCCAGTTAATGTTTTAGTTACAGCATGCATGGCAAAGAGGGAAAGACTTTACTGTTGTTTTGTCAACTATGGTATTAATAGGATGTTTCAGATTTGCTTACTCACTTTCCACGAGCTGTTGTTGAAATTTCAAGTCTGAGGATCATTTCTTTGGTGTTACTCCATATTCAGTATGTCATGAGATGGAATATCATCTCAAAGACTGTTTAAAATCTGGGATCTGACTCCGTGATGTCTGGGTCTTCCATGGCCTCTGGATATTCTATCTTTGTCTCTCCAGTGGTCTGACACAGAAAGCAACGGCAGATGTGGTACACATTTAAAAATTGCTTAAGCACCTGTAGTGTGTTCAGTGACTATAACACACCTATCCATGGGCTGGCATTGCCTTTGGTCAGGATACCACTTAGTCATGTGCCTATTCTTAATGGAGTTTGGGATCCTGCCTTCTTTTGCACCATGTGTCCCTTGATTACAGCAAATTTATCCTCCTATTCCTTTAAGCTGTTTCAATTATTTTTTAATCTGTGTATTGCTTTAAAGAGCTTAGCAATAGCCTGCATGAATAACCAGTATAATTTTCTCCTGTAACAAAGCTGCCAAATCCTCACAATATATTGCCCAACCATCGCCTGTTGTGTCCCAGCTAGCTCATGGCCTTTCAACATCCAGGCAGCCATGCTAATCCAGGCTGCCTTTCCAAAACCAGACACACCGGGATCAAGCCTACACAATGCTTTCAGCTTTCAAATTTGAGAAATAGCATGTTGGTTTTTTTGTTTATTTATCTAAGGGGGTGTTATTATTTTGGTATTACGGGATATAACACTTGTTAGACAACAAGAATAAAGGGAACATCTGCTTAAACAACTTCCACGTTCAACAGTTTTTGAAAAATGGTATGACTTTCTCTCTAAGGGAATTCCTTCCATACCTTTGACATCCTGGAGAAAATCCTCAGTGCTGTTCTTGCACTTATTTCCCTAGGATATCCCAGCTCTGGATCATGACACTGAGTAAGTGGAGCTTGATCTGTTGGAAGAGTCTGACTCTGCACTTTAAGAAGTAGCTTTAATTTGTACTAGAAATAAATTTGCGTTCCTTACACCCCAAGTTTGATAATGAATAGTCTTGTGCCCTGTCTCTCTTAAACAGGCCACAGCATCATGCCTCGCTTCTCCCAAGCAAGACATAACCACTCTACTACCTTTTCCCCTGCTTCGCCTTTCACAATCTTCTACAGCACATGCCGCAAACAGGACAGATCCTTACAGCCCTTCTCCTTCCTCTGCACATTGGGACCAGCTCTCCCAACCAGACCTCCGTGCTTGTGTCCCTCTATTCTCCCTTTCAGGCCCATAACTTTATCCCAGCTAAATGTGATCTGGGTTTAATTCTATTAACAAACCCCAACCTCTTATTTGATTTTTTCTGGTTTTGCAAAAAGAGGAGAGTTTTTCTGGGTGTAAAGCCTTTATTATACACAGTACAGTGGAAAGTAAAGGAATACATTAACATGCTCACCAAGGTCATGAAAAGTCTGTGTTTTGCCTCCTTCTCCCAGTAAGGTCCCAAGGCTGTTGCACTATTTCTTGTCTAGCTAAGACAAGTTTGTGCATCCTTCTGAACTTTGACTACATTAAAATAATGGGATAAGAATTTAGAAATTTTGTTTGATAATTTTCCATAGCTTTTATTGAAAAAAAATTGTGATTCATTTGAGGAATGACAACACAACACTTTTATCCTGGTCTACTCTGGAAAGACATAGATTGATACCAGAGTTTTCTGCATCCCTTTTTCTGAATTGTTTGTGGATCAAGCTTGCCATGGTGTGAAGAGTTGCTCAAGAAGACTTCAGTTAAGCCAGACCATCTCCAGCTGTCAAGCTGAAGGAAAGGAGCTGAAGAATCTTAGCCAGGTCTTGAGTCTTTGCGCTCCAAATTTTCTTCTGCCAACCCATTTGCACACAGGTTACCCCATCTCTGCCCCTTAACTGTGGCCTACAAACATAAACAGCCCCACTCCCAAACTTTTACATGGAAAGCTGCATATTGTCCCCCAGATGCCACCTAGACTACCTCTACACAAAGCCACCCAGTCCTCTAGGCAGCCAAAACATTCCATGAGCTGGGGCAGCCTTGCAGTTGCCTGCACAGCACAGTTGAGAAGGCATGAGTTAAAGTAGAGGTGGGTTTGAGGGCTGGGTGTCAGTGTGGCATTTACTAAGTAACCAGGTTCTCGCTGGGAGAAGATACAGGACATTAGAGACAGAGACACTGCTTGGAAGATGAGGGAAATAAAATCTTGTGGTCCCCTTGCTTCCTCAGTTTGAGTGACACAGATAATCTAGATGTTGGGGACATGGTGAAGCACACTGTCATTGTCACCCCAGCATGTTGTTACCTGAACCCTGAAGGCAGCCTGGAACTCAAGCTCGGAGTTGTGCCAGCCTCTCCATTCTCACAAGGGTGTTCTCTCTTACACATTTGGTGCTTCTGGCACAGAGAGAGTGAGTGCTCCATTATGCTCCACGTGGCTTTTAATTTTACTTTCTTCATACCAATATCCAAGTGCAAGTCTGAAGTGATGGATCTGCTATTTGCCACTAACAGCTCAGCCTCATGGCTCTCTTGGGAAAAATTGTGCATTTGGAGCACTGCTTTGTTTTAATAGGTTTTGGTTTTCTTTTAATAGGATCTTGTTTCTGTTCTATATATAAATAAACCAAATATGTGTATATTTGTATGTATAAATCTGTGCAAATGTAACTAAAGTTTTGGGATTTTTTTTCCAGAGAAGGCAAGGCTCAAGAGGAATATCTCTTTTGAAAGGCAGGGAGGATAATATTTAAGGTGGTTCTTGGTGGATGCAAGAGTTCATTCTTCAGCCTGAGGCACTGTCCTGAAGATGATATTTGATGGGTGGACTTTATTCTCACAGTGGAAATTGTCACTTTTTCTTAGGAATGGAGTTTTAATGGCACTCTTTATGTCTTATACAAATGCATAAGTAACTGTGCTATTCTTCCCACCTGCTTTTCAACATCAAAAGCCCCAGAATTACTGTTAAAAAGTCTAGGCCCTTGATAACCATCATCAGCTGGGATGCTGCCAGTGGTAAAAAAGTTATCCGCAAGCTCCATCAGTAAGCTGATGGAATTGACTTCAATATGAGTTAAATGAATTAAAAAAAAAAAAAAAAAAAAAAAAAAAGCAGGTTTGCATTTGAGGCATAAACTACCTGGGAGTGAGAAAAGATTACTGTAATATATTAAAAGAATAGCTTCCTATCTGCCCTGATACATTGTAATTAACCTACATGAGGCCAGAACTATGTATTATACATGAGCTAAGAGCATCCAAGCTCTCTGTAGACTAGGCAACTTACCTACTTGTGTTAGCACAGGGCTGTGGTTTGGATTTGTGCTGAACACAGGGTTGATAATACAGAGATGTTTTTGTTAGAACTGAGCAGGGCTCACACAGAGTCAAGGCCTTTTCTGCTTTTCTTACTGCCATGCTGGCCAAGATGCTGGGGGGACAAGGGAGGTTAGAGAGAGAAACAGCCAGGACAGGTGACCCAAACTAACCACCAGGGTATTCCAGACCATATGACATCATGCTCAGAATATAAAGTTGGAGGGGAAGAAGGAGGAAGGAGAGACATTTGGAGTGATGGAGTTTGTCTTCCCAAGTAACCACTGCAGGTGATGGGGCCCTGCTCTCCTGGAGATGGCTGAACACCTGCCTGCCCATGGGAATCAGGGAATTGATTCCTTGTTTTGCTTTGCTTGTTTCCAGCGCTTTTGCTTTCCCTATTAACCTGTCTTTATCACAACCTGTGAGTTTTCAAGCTTTTAACCTTCTGATTTTCTCCTGAATCCAGCTGGTGGGGGAGTGAATGAGCAGCTGCCTGGGGCTTGGTTGCTGGCTGTGCTTAAACCATGACCATGCAGTCATGCAGCACCTCTGAGTATAGACTTTAAAGTCCTTCATTTTAAACAATAGTCTCGCAATCTGCAATTGCGATATACTGCTGTAAAATATCTTTACCATGCTCTGTATTACCTCTGTGGCCACTCATACCTCAGTCGGCTCTGAAAGGATATTGCAAACAAATTTTGTTTAGTTTTGCTTTATACTTCTTCAGCACAATAATATGCCTTCTTACCAGGTTAGCAAGCACTCCCCGCTCTTCTGGTATTACTAACATTCCCTATTCAATTCCAGTTATCTCTGTCAATCTCCAGCTTTTCAATCACACTCAGAGATCTTTCCATAATTCCTGGCTGGGCCACTGCTTTTAATTCCCTCCCCATGGAAGTTATACTGTGCGCATAGGATTCCAAGACACAAAATATGGATGTTAACACTTTTATCTGCACTGATGAAGATGCAGATCTGCAGATCTGATCCAGACCAGGTGCAATAACTATAATGTTAAAATTGCTTATCATTGTCTGCAAATGGAAGTGTGTAACTACAGGATTCATAATTCACATTACATGAGAAGGACATACAAAGTTGATGCAGTGTGAAATAATCAGGTTTTATTTCTTTATGCTTAATAAATATGTTTTAGAAATACTTTGACTTGTAGGTAGGCCATTTTGTGTACTGTGTTTAGGACACAATGTGAATGAAAATCAAAAGGTGACATCTCTGCATCTCTGAAGTTCTGAGGAGAAATTATATGGAGAATGCTCTTCTAGCTTGGGTAAGTTTCCATTACTTGGATAGTCAGTCTTGACAGGAATTGAGATACAAACTGATGTGAAAGAAACTTGCAGTGTGCCTTTTTATCTGCTTATCTATCCCTCTGTAAAATTCCTTTTTCCTGACACTACCTCCCTTAAACCCCCAGCCATGCTCACAAATTCCATGCAGATGTGTTGCCAGCCTGTGCATTGTCTCATGGTTGATGGGGTTTGGGAACAGGAGGCTGCAACCAGAGCCAGCCAGCTTACTCCTCCTACAGTAGCACACAGGCAATTTCTTAAAAAGAGTAATAAACGTGCAGTTTTCTCTGATTCTTAGTAGAGTGCATGGAAATGAACAAAGAAGGACTGAAGTGACAGAGGTAGATGTAGATCTGTACAGAAAAGAGAGTAGATGAATGGTGAAGCCCTTTCATTCATAGGGATGATTCTCCTTAAACACACAAAATATGGACTATATTTACTATTCCAGACTGAGCAGTGACACACTGAGGTCTAAGGCCAACTTCAGCTCCCTGCTTTATTTTAAAAACTGTGATTGTGTGGTGTCAGCTGGCACTGTCCCCTCTAGATGTGTGTATGCACAGGGGGAGAGGCCCTGAGCATGCAGAGGTGGTTTAGGCTGCATCCCCCAAAGGGGCAGGTACTGCACAGGCTCCTGTGTCAGCAGGTGTCAAAGAATCCTGATGTTTCTAGGGATGCATTTGGGGCCAGACAGGGGCCATGAAACCTCTGCCCAGTCCAGAACACCTTTATGTTAGGGAAGAGCAGAAGGCTGCTCTGCTGTGGGGAAGAGCAGAGCTTGCTGGAGGTGCTTTACAACTCTCCCAGGATGTCTCTGTGATTTCAACAAATCTAGCTGCCCCAAGCATAGCCCCACTACATCCAGCTGCACATTTGCATGCTGGCCCACAACAAAATGAACCACATTTTTATGTTTTCCTTGAGTTATCCAGTGTTATGAAACTCATTTGGATTTTGGAAAAGGCCATGGACTTCCTGGAGATCTGGAGTAAGGAAACAGCCCAAGTATGCCTTAACCACAGATTTTCATAACTGTAAAACACTCAGGTGTAGATCAAAGAGATTGAAGGAGAGGCATCAAACGTGCCAGTGCCAAAAAAAAAAAAAAAAAAAAAAAAAAAAAAAAAAAAAGGGGAAGAGCGTTGCAGACAAAAACTGGAGGAAATCAACATTGCCTCTGTCAGTGTATTTCCTATCAGTACTTGCCTTCACAAGCTGGGCAGATCCTGCACTACAAACCACTTGAGGAAATGCATGTCTGGCTTTGAGGGTGTGTCCTAAGCACAGGCAGCCATACCTCATACCTCCACTGTCTGGGCTGCCAGGCAAAAACACACTGGGCCTCTCCCATGGACAGGCACATGGCCTTCCTTCCAGGCAGCACCCAAAGAAAAGCACAGATGGGACAGGCAAGGGGGCCTGGTTTGCATAAACCAGTCAAGGAAACAGTGAGCAAAAGACTCAGCATCTTCCACTAGTGAGGCCCAAACTAAAAGGTAAGCCAAAGTTAGGGTTTTGGATACTTGTTTGCACCTGCTTGGTAAACGATGCCCTAGATATGAAGGACAAAGTCAGGGACCCTTCTGTTTTCTCCCTTTTGAAAGTGAGGAGTGCAGCACAGCTCTCAAGTGGCTGAGTCATGAATCAGAAGACTTAAGCAGCAGAGTACAGCAATAAAACATAAAATCAAGCAATTGCCATCTCTGAAACAGGGACTTTCCAGAATGGTTGGGAATCTTCATTATTTATGCTACACAATTAAATATTCACCATTTCCTGCTAAATTTAGGTTTGTTGAAGTAAACAATGATGCATAAGGGCAGAACTGGACAATTCCATTTTTAGGTATTAATAATTCAGAACCATATTTGAAAACAACAGAGGCATATGTACAATACATCATAGAGGTTTTTATTATATCCACCCACTACTTACCCACCCACACAGAGATCTGGGTACCGTTTCTACTTGGAAACAATATAGCATCATCATATCTTAGGCTTCTTTTAGTGTACAGATATACAGGATACATTTACAAGAATGCAGTGTTTTTTTGTTCAGCTGGATGACTCATTCTTTTTTCCTGCAACCAAATCATCCTCTTATTACTTAAAGTTGGTATTGACAAACATTCATGCTTAGGATAACAGAAACTATGTTTATCAGATTACATGAAAATAGAGAAAACTGTTTTCTGCAAGGTGGAAAATATTATTCTGGGATAAAGCCCTGACAGGGAGCTCTCAGTTTTAGTATTACCCTTAAAATCTGAACACTTTTGTTTATCACATTGTCATTATTTATCTTGCTGTCACTTAAGGGCATGTAAAAATTTTATTGCTTTGGGACATATCTGATAAATTCCTTATGCAACACTGGCTATTATCTGTACGGTCTGACTCTGACACCAGTCCAACCACAGCACAAAGAGCTGTGTGGGGTGGTGAAAAGGGCAAGAGAAGAAAAGGAGAGACAGTGGATGCATCTCTTAGGGATGTATTTTTACTGCAGGGTGGAGTTGTAGTTTTTGTTTAAGGACTGATACCTTTGCTGCCCAACAACTTCAAGACTGATTTAGCTCAAATTAAGGAGGTTTCAGACTTTCTGCTTGCCCATGGTGCCAAGCAATGCCTGCAGAGACATAAGTATCAGCCCTGCCTCAGCCTCAGGATCTCTTCATCCCAGCTGCCAGCCTCAGGATGCACAGGGATGAGGAGAAATTAATGTAAGAATGATTTCAGCTTTCTGGTGGTCTAGATAATGCTTCATAGCTGTATAAGAGATTCAACAAGAGATTTAATAACATAAGGACCCAAATTCAAGCTAGAGAAAGATGATGAATTTCTAGCAAGTAAATCCCAGCATGAGTCCAGATTAAGCAAGGACAAAAGATACACCTCAAGTGAAAGAGGTAAACAGCTGGGTCCTTTCAATGAAATTTTTTCATGTTTATTTAGGTGAAATGAAGATAAGAACTTGCCTGGAAGGAGCTTGCTTTATTTAACAGCTATCTGGTTATTTTTTCTGCTTCCCAGACCATCTGTTTCATTGGTGGGTATGTCATCATTCGCACACCCACTGAATGCCAAATTAATCCAAGTCACACAGCTTACACCTCCCTTCTGACTTAGACCAAACTATATTTTATTCCAGCATAAAATAGGCATCAGAGCTAAGTTTGCCTCACTCACTTCCAAGGAGGAAACAGTGAGCTTTGGGACTTACTGTGATCCTTTAAGGAGACAACCATAAAACACCAGAACTTTTATAGTGGGTTCACCACATCTCATCAGCACTGGGCAATAATGGATGCATAGCAGAAAAAGGGATGGAGAAACAGTGCAAGGACACAGCTATGCTGCCAGATCCCTCTTTCACACTCACAGGGTCTGCGTCTTTGGAAAACTCTGAGTCTCCGTATCCAGGAATTCTCAACAGATTCCCTTTTTGTGAGTCTTTAAGCCCACAAGGACTTTTTGTGCCCACAGCCTCCTGTGGCAATGAGTTACACAGCTGAACTGTAGTTTGAAAAGTTACCTCCTTTTACTTGATTTGAAACTACCTCTACTAATTCCATTATTGGAAGACAGGGAGAACACTTTTTCTCCATCTGCTTCCTTCTAGGTACTTAAGATTATTTAGATATTTATCATGTGCCATCCCTGGTTTTCTCTTTTTCCAGACAAAGGTTCCTGATCTTGTTGACCATTTCTAACACCAAAACTGTTCCAGATTTTGCAGCATCTTTGTTTTTTTTCTCCACACACTTCTTTGAGCTAGGAGGATGGGGACAGAAGAACTCACACTATTTAAGAACAGTCACACAGTAAACCTATACAGCAACTTCATGCTATTTTCTGATTTGGTCTTAATTTCTTTCCTAATATTTGGTTTGCTTTTTTAAATGCTACTGAGCACTGAGCTGACATTTTCATAGGCCTCTCTATAATAACCTCGAGATTGCTTTCCACAGCAGTAACAGCTACTTTGGTGACTATCATTGCATTTGTATAGTTGGGGTTTTCCTCCCATGTGCATTACTTTACATTTATCAATATTGAATTCAACTGCATTTTTATTTCCAAGTCATTCTGCATTATGATATCCCTCTGCAGCTCTTAGCAGTTGGCTCTAAATTTACTTCTTTGAATAACTCATTATTATCAGCAAACTTTGTTCCTTTATCTCATCCCACTTTCCCCGTCACTTAGGACTAGATCAATCAGCACATTCCTGTGGGAATACACTGTATATAATGTATAATAATGACAACATGTAATACAGTGGGGGTCCACTGGTGATCTTCCTCCAAGGACTTTTATCCTTTGTGTCCTATCCTTTAACCATTTATTTCTCTTCTCATGAGAGTATATTCTTTTTTATCTCATTGCAGCATAAGTTCTTTACTTTCAGGTAAGCTTTGTCCCACTGAAAATGCACCTTAATGATTTTGAAAGGAATTTGAATCTTAGTTGTATCCAAAAGCAACTGAGTGAGACTCTATGGAGACAGAACTAAACTCACTCTGTTTTGTCACAACTCAAAAAAAATTTATCTCTCCCAGTGATCATGAAAGGGTGCCTGAGACAAACTTCTGCTGCACATGCAAGACCCAAGGACATTCACACTCCAACTGAAGATGCTCATAGACATCTACAGAAACAAAGATTGCACCTGTTGGCAAAGATCTAGGTTTGTTCCACATTTGATTCACTAGCATGTACTAGAGCTTCCTGGCAGTAGAGCAGTATAATTATCTGTGCTTTAGGGGGTGGATTTGTTGATCTGAGTTTATGTCAAGTGTGAGAGAGACTGTGGCCTGCAGAGATGAGGTCACTGAAATGTGTGGCTGGGAGACAATTTTGGGAGCTGCTGGCAGATTTGCAGACCTGGGAGGCAAACAGTAATGATGGCTTTGGGAAGAAAGGGCAGTGGGGGCAATTGCTGAGTGAGACATTTCACAAGGCACTTCTGCACTGAATGCCACAGCAGCAGTGATTCAGTGTTAGCGGAGGTCAAACAAATAGCAACAAAATATATTTAAAAATAGGGAATTGTGAAACTAAAGGGCAAATACATAACTGCCACATAGAACTCCTTGTTACAAGATATTGCCAAAATGACAGTTTCATTAGAGTTCAGATTCAGCATGGACTAAATCAACTGTGGAGTGGCAGGTCTGTCTTTTCAACTCTGCTACAGATGCTGTGAAATAGCTTTCTCTAGTGATTTCTCTAGTGATTATTCCCATCCACCCTCCCCGTGTCTCCTTGCCTAGTCCTAACCACATTTTTTGTGTGCCTATTCATTTGCTGAAGTCTATATTGCTTTCCAATGCCTTTTTTTTTTAACCTTTTCTTGACAAAAAGATGTTCTATATCTGATTTCATCTTTTACTTTAAAAAATGGGGAGTATTTCATGCTTTCAATTCTTTGAGATTCTTGGCTGAATAGCCTTCATCTCCTTGATCTCTGGAGGTATCAAAGTTGGCTTTTTAGCTGGGAAGAACCTTAACTTCTCCTCTCTTTCTGTCTAACTTAAAAGTAGGTTCTTCCACTCAAAATATTGATGCACTTAAAATAAAATGTCATCAGGGCATGACAGGATTGAACTCCCTGAACTGGAGCATGAATCAGGGAGGGTTAACAGTGAGTAAGTCTGGTGAAGGATAACCCACATCTTGTAAATGAGCCAGCATCTGGAAGAAGCTGTTGTAACCTGTAGTAGAAAATTTTGACTAAAACTTCTGATGGCTGAAAAGTGGGTTGTAAAGCAGAGACAGCACAGTGCTGAGGCAGGGAGCTGTGGCATGGCTGTGAAATGGCCTCCTAGATCATGGCAGCTCAGCGCTGTATCTGAGACCACGGCAGGTAGAAAGGGAGCCACAGTAGTTGTCCTTCGGGTGCAGCACTGCAAGGGCAGTGACTACTGCTTCTGAACCCAGGGAATGGGGATTTTCTTGATTCAGAGCCTGTGCTTCACAAGGGAGGTAGTCAGAAGGAAGCTGGGAGCCTGTGGGTGGAAAGGTGGGGAATTCCTGTTGCTGGAGCTGCAGGCAGGCATGATGCAGTGCACTTCCCCACTGCAGCACCAGTCTCTCCAAAGGCAGGACTGGGGGGCTGTGCAATTAGGCAGTAAAACACGTGTGTCTCAAAGAGATGGCTGCTTTATTGCCACTAGTGAGCAAGTGTGGTCCACAGTGCGTTCCTACAGCCAAGCAATGTCAGGGAGTGCTGAGGGAGAAGGAGCAAAAGACCATCGACATGTCAAGATGTGAGAAAAGTCTCTGAGAACAGAAATTTGACAAAAAAATCTGGTGGCAGGGCCCCAGGGGCACCCCCAGCCCTGACTGTCCCTGACAGCCCCAGGGGCTGCCCACAGTCCAGCACCCCATGTCAGCCCCCAGGGCTGTCAGCCTCTGCCCAGCCATGGGCCCCACCAAACCAGGCCCTGTGCCCATCCCCTGGGAGACACCCAGGGTTGGGGCTGCTCCTGGCTGGGGGTGGGATGGAACCCAATGGAGAGGAGAGCTCCTGGCCAGGTGTTTGCTGAAGCAGGATTCATTTCTGGTCAAGCAGCACACCCCAAGCAGGGCTGGGAGAAGAATTTCGTAGCATCTGGGCATTGTGACCATGGCAGTGCTGATTCACTGCCTGTATCACAGTTCTCAAGCAGAAGACAGACGTGGTTTTGTGCCAGGCCAAAAAATGTCGGGTTGATTCCTGTGAGCATTAAAGCTTATGGCTGCACCCATCTACCTCATCCCCTTGTTGCTCCTGAGGAGAACCTTTCCTGGTCCTCATGCCACCATAGCTTGTGTCTGGTGAATGCCGGTGTCTCTCTCCACCTTTGGGAAATTTGGTGGGTGCCTCTTGGGGAGTTGTGGGGGATACACACACAGGTGTCATTTCACTCTACAGGAGCTGCAGGGATAAGCAGTCATCCCTGATAACCCATTTAGTGTGTAGGCAATACCACAGAGCTCTCCTAGGGCTTCTGGAGCTGGGATAACAGTGCAGAAGAAGTGCTCCAATCTGAAAAGCTGGCTGCAAGGCACTAGAGTATAGTCACAGAATGATACTTCAAGAGCAATTCTATTAGGCACTGCCTGTCTCCACTCCAAGCATAACACTGAACAGACTTTTTTGTCAATAAAACACAGGTGTTCAGATGTCTAGGCCTTTCATAAAAAAAAAAAAAAAATTGCAATTATTTAATGCTTAACTTGTTTTTGTTTAACCAGCAAGATATGTAAGACAAGAAGTTTTTTGGGATAGACTTTTTATCAGACCTTTCTGAACAAAACACAATATGAAATAATTTCCCACTGAAAATGGCCTGGAGTATTTTTTGTCATCTTTGTTTCCTCTCAGGTATCACCAGTGTTCTTTGCTGGCTGAAGGGATTTGAGAAGCAGATTGACACAGTGGCAATTCAGTCAAGCCAGATGAACATGCCTGCAAGAGAGGTCATGAATTCTGTGTTACAAGGATAAATGAGGTCAGGATTCATAAAAGACAAGCAAGTACCATTGAGCCATGGACAGGCTGGTCCTGTTGCCTTCTCCTTTAGCCTGAAGATGGTTGTGTCGTTTGCTCCAGCCAGGACCAACTTCCACTGCATGTTTCTGGAGACATGGGGAGCTAATCTGTGTCTTAGATTTTGTAGTGGGTACTGTTCTTGGAAACCTGTTTGCACCTTCTAATTTTCTTAATTTCAGTGAATTTGGATGCTGCTTAAGGGTTAATAATCTCTATAGCTTCAGTGAGAATCTAGACACTCTTTGTTGAAGAATACCCACACTTCCTACAGTACAAAGCAGCACAAATAATGAGTATTTCTCCAAGATGATTTCTGTGATTTGAGAGAGGAATTTATAGACATATTCAAGAACAACATGCAAAAAGGGATCAAGACTTTCGTATGATCAGTGCAGTAATCTAAGTATTAGGCAGTCACTTCAGAGAGCTGCAGGCAATTAGGTTGTGTCTCCTTGAAGAAGTCATTTTTATATATCAGGGATTCCTTGAGTGGAGAAAAAAAAAGAGAAAATGCTTGTGCACAGAGAGCTCTAAGCCAGGAATCTTCAAGTTTTATTAAAGAAAGGCTTTCCATGGCCAGAGTATGTGGCAGCTGGACATATATATGTCCAGTCTTTATGATCAATAGATGTAACATTGAAAATAGGCTTTGGGAAAGGTAGCATGTAAGGTCTCCCAGGGGCATATGGTCCAAGGATTAATAGTCTCTTTATTTTCTATTAATGTGTTTCAAAATGGCTAACTGTGGGTTTCATCCTTAGCAGTGCTGGACCACTGAAAGCAAGTGGTGCTTTTGTGAGTCTTATTTTATCAGAAATCTTGTGCTTTTGGACAGATTGAAAATGGAAAGAGAATTGCAAATCTTTTTTTGTAATAAATGTTTTGTGGCTCTCAAGCTGATTCTCAGTGGGTGGAGACAGGTAGCAGTGCAGAAAATAATCTCCTACTGGTAACTGATCAAATGTAAATATAGATGTGGAGTATAAAAGCTTTCTGGCAAATGTAGACCTAGTTCCTATGATAGAAATGGTAGCACAGAGGAGTAGAGCTCCATGCAGGTGTGCTATTTCTGACAGAAGTCCAGTATCAGCAAATTCATCTGTAGAGAGCAAACAGAATGGCTTTCTGTCCCTGCTTCAGTCTGTGTGTGGGCTATTAAGACTGAAGGGGGAATTATGCGATTCAGGCACAATATGGAGCTGCCTGACAGATTGCAGACAGATGTAAGCTTGCTTTGCCTGAGCTCTGCACTGACTGAAGCTCAGCTAATATATTCTGTTTCTCTGTCAGGCTTATTGCATCAAGCTCAGCATTATGCTGATAATGCAGTCACATGGCCTCTGCATCCAAACTGGCTCGCTTCCCACCAGCTTGAAGGAAACTTGCATCTGTCTTCAAAATAGGATGTAGACATAACCTTTTAACAGGCCAGCACTTCTCAGCCCACATACTGTGGAGCTGGGACATGCTTAAAGCAGAAGGGAAAGGATCAGAGGTTGTTCAAACTCTTTGAAGTAGAAGGGATTTGAAGCTATATGGGGGTACACAGGAACCTGGAAGGGGTTACAGGGAGTAGGAGCAGATGGTGGCTTGACTGACAAGTGGAGATGCAGAGTGTCTAAGTATACCAAACTAAGTGGGTCCCTGAAAGCAGGAAATTGAACAGAATATGTTTTTTCAACACAAGCTTGTTACTGTGGCTATTCCCCGACTAGCAGATTCCACCTGTGTGTGAACGTCCCTCTTTATTTCTCTGATGTGTTCCCTACTTGTGATACAGAGCAACCAAGCAATTTGATTACTGCCATGCTGATACAGATGCTTTGAGAGATTTCATTTGCACACAAGATGTCATTTTGTCATAAAAAATGGAAATATTGATTGCTCCACAAATTATACTGATTATAAAGGAGAGCACAGCAGGGACTAGTGAGATGGCTAGAGAATGTCAGAAAGAATGCACCTACTTCCTTCTGAGCAGGAAAAATTATAACTCTTTTATTTACAGTATCAATCAAGAATCCTATATGTACTCACAGTTGGTTAACTCTAACTGCTTTTTGCTTTAAATTTGAAACTTCAAGTAGGAGCTCCTTTTTTTAAACTTTATTTTAAAAATCCCAATGAAATAGAGAGTAAGATTCTAATGGGCTCTAAGTGCCCTATTCTGCTATAAGTCACCTTTTGTTTATATTTGGAAGAACAGCAATTACCATAAAGACAAATATACTGTGCAGACTCAAATTTCCCTTTTTTCCTAAACAGTCCACATGACTCCATTAAAATGCAAATGGATTTTTAAAATATTATTATTGTCCTAATATGAAAAATATATATTCTTTCCTGTACAATGGAGATGTTTTCTCAGCTTTTGTTCAGTGGCAAAACGTGTATGTCCATCACTTTCAGCTAATTTTCCAGAGAAAAGGATGTAAAAAAGTAAAAGCATTTATAATCCTTGCAATCGATGGAAATGAAAACAGTATTTCCTACAACAATAGAAGTGTGTGTATGTACAACCTCACCACTAGTGAAAATATTATATTATTTGTATACTAAGAAAGAATGACACAATTTAGCAATCATTTTATTTTTGTAATGTTAATATGAAGTTGCAAATATAGCTATTTACAAGGCTCTATATTTAATCCTGTGTTTAGTTTGCCATTTACTGTTTAAAATTAATACCTTTTATGCCTCAAAAAGTTTGCACACAATTAAGCTTTCTCCAGGACCTTCACTTATTGACAAAATATCCCTGTCCTGCCTTCCACTGCAGCAGGACTGGCTCCTATGTCTTTTGCTATTCTGACAGTTCTAGTGTTGAGATGCTGAATGTTTTTACCTCCAGGTGACATCTGTAACCTCATGTGTTGTTTAGACAATGGGCCTTTTCAATGAATAAAAGACTGTATCAGTCCTATGAAGTTAACACTGGTGGTTTGGGGCTGAGGAGAGCATTCAAATAACGTAACTCTTGGGTGCTCTATGTGATTGCTATTACATTAAACATTTTTCTTGTTTCAGTTTTTATGAAAACCTTGAATATGAAGATCTAACTTGAGACAACTCTGAAAACCCAGAAGGACTTCTGATGGTTTTACATATGATTTATAAAGCAAAAACTTGCTTTTCGTTTGTTTTAATTTCCTCAAGGCTCTGATGTGGTGTCTCATGCTCAGTAGAGTGTGAATATGTAGTTTCAAGACTTCAAACCCACAGAATAATTAGCAATGTTTACTAATCAGCTGAGCAAGCCACTTCCCACCTGAATTCTGGAATAACTGTTTCTCCACTTAAGAAAAAGAGTGAAAGGTCTATAGTTTGGCCTCACAGAACCAGTAAATGGAAAGAGAGCCTGGCCTGCTTCAGCAGCGGTCAATTTGTTGTGCTGAAGACACCTTCTGTGTCTGCCTCAGAAGGTCCCCTCTGAAGGCAGTTGCCTTTCTGAGTGGCGAGAGATGGATGTCATGGAGATACACATTTAAACTGTTAATAATCTTATGTCAAGACCCCTATAAAAGCAGTGGATTTATCCCTTATTACTTCAGTTAAGTACTCCACTACTTCCCCAGTGGATATTCCAGTCTTGAACTGCCATTAACCATTAGAGTGATTTTCCAGAAGGTCATCTGAAATTTCTCATGCTGTAGCATAATCCGTTGGTTTTCCCTGTCTTCAGTCACATAGGAATTGATTCATTCATGTTATTTTGCAATAATGTTTTAAATATTGAAAGGCTTCTCACATCCCCCATTTTCTAGACTAAACAACCTCATTTTTCTCACATTTCCTCTTCTTGCCCACCCTGGGCTTTTTCCAGATGATCTGCATCTTTCCTAAAACATGCAGAATTCCAGTTGGGTGCCACCCCTGTCTCTAAGAGACCGTCTTTTTTCCTGAAATATTCAGCTCTGAAGCTACATCAGTAAAATACATACCTGCAGAGCATAATGTAGCAAAATATATAGCAAAATATATGCTGGAGATTAAAGTAAGGTTGTGTAGGAATCTAGGGTACAAACTGACTTTGGTGGAAAACTGGTACTGAGCAAAATGTGGCAGCGGGTTTGAGGTGTTTTGTAAGACCCTGGGGCAAGTATAAAGAAGTAGAATACAATGAAATAAAGCTAATTAAAGGACTTAGAGAATTAATATGCCTACCTATTTAGTACTCAACCCTTTCTGAGCACTCTGGGTGATTACCTTCCACCTCATGAAAAATTACATCTGTTATTCTTAGCAAAACTTAAGTTAGTGAACTGACTGTATTTTCACTAGCTTCAAAGCGGGAATATCTAAATACTCAGGACCTCAATCTTGCTTGCTGACAAATAGCAGAGCTGAGGTGTAGACAAAAAGCCTTACACTTGCCTTGCAGTGAGTGTTTACTCCTTGAGCCATGTTTTAGAGTAAGTGGACATCCCTAAAAGTTCAAAAGCTTCCTAGCACTTCATTTGGGTGTATGTTAGGAGGTCCTAAACTCAAGCCTTTCTGAGTCCAAATCAAGAGGGAAGTTTCCTGTCTCTGCCACTGAACACTTGAAAAGAACTTGTAAATCTCAAGTACTTCTCATTTTCTTAGCTAATGAGGTGAAATCTGACCAATTGAACAAGTGATGGGAGAGAGAGAAAGTGATAATTGTGTTCAGAAATGGAAAAACAGTGGTGAAAACAAGATACAGTCACTTTTCCTGGTGGGTTTTTTTTTTTTGGCTTTTGTTTTTTTTTTTTGATGCAAAGCTATTTGTGGAACAGAGAAACATAGTCTAGAGGGACAGACTGACTCAACAATAGCTTGCCTGAAAGGAACCCACTGCTTGCTTTCCCTTCTCTCACACTTTCCTGACAGTTCACAGATTACTTCACTGCTATAAGAAAGAGGTCATCTCAGCAGTGCTGTAGCAAATGCAGCAGAGGAGAGCGGGGGCTTCTGAGCCTTTCCAGCTCACTCTGGGAACCAAAGGCAGCCAGCTTTTCTCCTGGCACAGCTCAGTACCCATCGCTTTGGGAGCAGTGGTGGTCAGGGTGGCAATCGCTAGCAATATTAATCCCTAACACGTTTAAGGGACTCACGTCCCTTAAACGTGTTAGGGAACGATCAGGAACCCTTGCTGATTTTACCCCAGCTGCCTCTTTGATTCACCCTGCAGTTAGGCTTCTTTACCTCCTCGAAATGGAAGCTTTAATTGCCCTTGTGTTAAACCTCATTGCGGCTACAATACATGTAATTAGATGACCTCAGGCAAAAACGGAGTCTTTCAATAAATTGGCATTATTATTGGCTGCCAGTCTACTGACCCACTGCTTCTCATCTCTTGCATTTACTCCAAAAACAGCAATGATCTGGTTTTGTATTTCAAGGGTGTGCCAAAGAAGTTTATGTTAAGACTTCTACATATGGCCCTATAAACTTTTTCTTTATTTCACATATCCAGTAGGCAAATAGTAGAGTAGGCATTAAATGTAATGTTCAATACATATGGCCAAAGGAAGTGTGTTTAGGAAGCATGGCTAATAGTGTAGGGACAAATTCCATTTTGTTTCCCATAGATATTAAGGCTGACAGACTGTTAGTTGCATGATCATTAGCTAAAGTGAGCTCCACAGCAATGCTTGAGGCAAAATAATAATAATATGGTGGCAGATGAAGCAGGAACAGCACAAGTCAGCAGCACCCAGCCAGCAGTTAGCAATTCTTTTGCTTATTAGCAGAGTGTTTAGAGTCCAGGCAGAATTGTTAGATTGGGATTTTTTATTAATTTGTCTTTCTGAATTCTTCCTATCTTCAGATCTTTTTTCAGATCTTTTCTTTCAGATCAAATTTTCAAAACAATACCTAGAAACTATGAATTTAATTTTCTTTGAACAAGTATATGTCTAAGGGAAGTTTTTTATGGCCTACAAGACATGTTTTATAGCAGCATGCATTTTTCAGGTTCCTAATTACTATTGCATTTAAAAATAATTTATGTGTTTATTATTAGGACACCCCAAATGATTTTTATGATTTTTATTATTAGGACCCCAGATTTTTACAATGTAAAAATCTGTGTCCTGATGTCTATCCCTAAGATTGGAACACAAAATTACACCAAGAATCTGTCCTTAAAAAACCCCCCTGTGTTTTGTTGTCTTTTTACTTGAAATGCAGAAAAACTCAGGAGGATAGTAAGGACTTAAATACATTCTTCATGATCTGTGTTTCTTACACTGACTGTCATAACAGTTGTAGATTTTAAAGGTTTGCTCAAAGTCAACCAAATGTGAAATAACCTATACAGAGTGTTGTTTGGTCCCTGAGGGACACATCCATGAAGAACCATGAAGTCATATTTCATAATGACATATCTGCAATGCATGGTTAAGCCTTCAAATTTCAGAGGCACAGCAAGTTATTGTAGTCTCATTTTATGTTTTACTTTGGTTTCCAGCTGAAGTCAGCCAGTTCTCCACATTACTTAAAACTTCTTCAGACAGTGTCTGGTCTCTGGCTGCCCTCTCAAGAGTGAGTCAGTTCAGCAGCAGCACTCTGACCACCTCAGTGTTGTGCTGTGCTGGGAGGAACTCTGAGACACTCTTCAGAATGTGGTTGGAACAGGGCTACAGAACCCAGAAAACTATTCTAGGAGGTGTGCGCACACATTTTTCAGCCTGGAAAAGGGAAGGCTCTGGGAGAACCTCACTGCAGCCTTCCCACACTTACAGGAGGCTTATAAAAAGGGAGGGAGAGTGACTTCTTGCATAGGCAGACAGTGACAGGACTAGGGGGAAAGGTTTTAAACTAGAAGAGAAGATATTTAGAAAAAATGTCAGAAAGAAATTCTTTACTCAAAGGGGAGTGAGGCACTGGCACAGGTTGCCAAGAGTAGTTGTGGATGCCCCATCCTGGAAGAGCTCAAGGCCAGGTTGGATGGGGCCCCGAGAAACCTGATCTAGTGGGTGGCACCCCTATCCATGGCACCTCGTCTAGTGGTTGGAACTAGATGTCCTTCCAATCCTAACAATTCTATGATTTAAATCAGACTTCCCCCCAGTGACTGCTTCAGGCATTAGAGTTACCTGATTCTTTACTAATAGATGTCTAGTCTCATAGATGTTGAGGAATTTTTTGCACTTTTCCCTTTTAGGAGCATGTCAGAAGTCCTTTATCTTCTGATATTAACCAGGGTGCCTGCAGTCTGGTCTAAAGAGAAAAAACCCCAATGCTAGACTAGATTGATTTTAAAGTACTGTTTGACAGAAGGGACTAAATAATGGATGCTCCCTAATTATAGCACATGTACAAGCACTTGTGATTTCTCTCAAGATGTATTATTAGAAATTTTTTAACCACTTGTGTTTATGTTTTTATGAAGTTTCTGGGCAATAGCATGGTGTCAGCTATTTAATCTTACTAGTCAATAAGTCATACGGCACCCAGTCTCCACCTCCCCCAGTCTCATTACAGCTTCATTTCTGGGGTCCCTCATGCCAATAGATGAATTTAAACTGAGCCTGGAGGAAGGCTTTGAGATGGAAGCACACAGTTCGATACTGCCCACAATATGGAGGGATTTACCTGCTCTCCTAAATTCAGAAATGCGTGAGCATTTCTAGCAAGAGTAATTGCTCATGCTAATGCAAACTCATTAGCCATGAATACTTGCATATGCAGCTTTGTAAGAAATGAAGTGTAAATACTGCTGTCAATCAACACTTTAATAGACCAAATGTTTGTGGAAAACCAATTCAAGATAATATGAACATGCTAAAAATGAATTTACTCTGATATTTCGGCACTTCATTATGAAAGCATTTGCAGTATTGACCCATCTCCACCTCGAGCTTTATCATTGCTACAATTTTTTTTTCTAGTTCTAAAATTGGTCTTGTAATAATAGAAATGTGAAATTTGCTGACAGATTTTCCAGTGAGCTACAATGGGCTGAAGATGCTATTTTAAGCACCCTTCTGAGAAAAGTGATTGGTGGTATATGTACTGAGCCCTGATTCAGCAGGAATTGGTGCAGGATCCCTGCTTCATGTTCAAGCTACAAGAAACATTGATGAGGAACTCCACATAAATGAATGGATAGAAACACTGAAAGATGCTTGGAAAAGCAAATTACTAATTATGCTAGTAGTAGAGAGCTGAAGATTACTCACAAAAGTTCAGCTCTAGTCAGTCTCAGCTGATGAAAATGAGCAGAAATTCAATTAATTCAACAAGGTTATAATGATTTTACACTTCCTCAGGATTTGATCTTACATCTAAATGTGAAATTATTTAATCACAATTTAATCACCACTTCTGTCAGTTGAATACCCTTACATCTTGTTGTTCTGCAGTGAAGACAAAACTTCTTTCCACCTCTGTATGCTCAGCTTGAGCAAGCTGGGAAAGTGGTGGAACAGGCAGATCATCCAAACCCTTTGGTAGAAGAGAAACTTCTGAAAGAGATATATTTTTTACATTTAACATCATCTGTGCCTGGAAGTTGAAATTGATTTTAAGGGTGATCATTGAGATCATCGCATGCTAAAATAGCCTGGGAAAAGATGAAGCTTTAAAAGAATGGTTAGTAGCTTTAGTTACTCTGCAGTTGAGATCTAAAGCATAGTGAGCTGAATTAGTTGCATATTTCTTTTCAGTTGAGGCTGGATTTAGCTGGGGATTATCTCCTGGCATGGCATGAAGTTAAACATGATTTAGAAAGTCACTCTCTATAATAACTTTAGTGGTTTTGCGCTTACTTAATTTTATTTTGTCAAGATCAAATTAAGCCAATTCTAGCGCATTAGGGAGGTGTGTGCACGATGAGCCTGGGGATGTGGAAGGGAGAATGAGCCTTTGGCTGCGTGGATGCCAGCCTGGACAGATTTCATACTCTCTTCCCAGGGGGGATGGAAAGAATGATGGAGCACAGCCGATTTTATCTGTGTGTGATACTCACTGTTATTAAAAGGGAATTTCAGGGTGTGGAGTTAACCCTCAGAAGTCGGTGCAACTACCTGCACATGTCATGCAAAATATGCCAGGTAAAATCCATTTGGGCATCCCTGGTGAGTCCTGCTCTTTGTTCTCTCTTATAATTGCCTTTGTCCACTGGTGTTCTCCCCAGTGCTATTGCAAATGGAGAAGTTTAGGTCTTCTCCACACCCCACACTTTTCTCTGTCACTCAAGGAGCATCTCCTACAACTTCTTTCTACTCTTGTCCTGTGTCTAACTCTTGTTTTTCCCTCATCCATAAGAGCTGTATACCACTAACACCTCATTGTTTCATTACTTAAAGGAGGGAAGTGCTTTTGGGTATGCAGCTGTTATAGAAAACAAAAGTAATCTGGGACGGAAAAGTTTAAAATGAGCAATATCCAGTCCAACATGGGGTTTTGGGGTTTTTTTGGTTTGTGGATTTTGGGTTGGTTTTGGGGTTTTGTTTATTTGCTTGGGGGTTTGTTTGGTTTGTTTGTTTTTTGGGGTTTTTTTATGGTGTATTTTACACCTTGGAGTACCACACATTAATTGAGTCTCCAGAGATTAAAAAACCCAGAATGACTGTGTAGATAATACTCTGCAAATGTAATACAGAATAAATGAGTTTAACCTGTAAGGGTGTTTGGAGACAAGAGGAAGAGGCAGAGTTTGTGCTTTTCCCCACTGAGTTTTTCTTGCAGTAAAACTGCCATACCCATTCTGTCATGTTAATTTATCACATGCCCATTATTTGCTCCAAAGTAAAGAAAACATCTTTTCTTTTTCCTTAGGAAGTGTTAAAGAAAAAAGCCTCAGTCTCCTTTTCCAAACCTGCCTGCCTTTCTGGGCAGCCTGCCCACAGTAGAGGATCCTTGTTTATCCCAAGGAGGGCAAAGAGAGGAGTCCTGTTGAACATCCGCAGCTTTCCGGGTGCCAGAGGCCAGGCAGTGCCTGGGCCAGGGGTGGTGGGAGCCAGGGCACGGGGCTGCTGCAGGCAGAGAAAATCACAGCAGACATGGAGAAGGTGAGGGAGAAGAGTGCATCCCTGTCCACCCCTGAAACATGGCAACGGTGGGAAAAACTCCAAAAAAGTTATGTCCTGCCTTTAACAGCACAGCAGAATCCTGGGTTTCCCTGCAGTCACACTGGGAAGAATTCCTCTCTGGGATTGCACTGGGCAGAACACGTCCACACAGCTTCTTCTTGAAGGCTGTGGCTTACCATTTCAGCTAGATCCTAAATATATGTTTGATTCCACATGCTGCCTTGCCTGCCAAGAAGTAAAAATCAAACCTCCATTTCTTTGTGGGTTGTTCTTTTTTTGATCTCTGGAAACTGTACTCCTGAACTGCACTTTCAGTAATTGCAAGATTTATTTTTGTGTTGCTGTACATTAGTCACATTGAAATATGAGGAAAGCAAAAATAGAGAGAGAGGTGCATAATTATTGAGCAGGAAGAATAAAATAAAATAATTCATATCTAATTTTCTAAGACTCTTGAAAACAATGGTGTAAAAAAAAGTAGAAGGAGCAAGCTGCCAAAAAAAGTACATAAAAGCAAGTCAAAACTGCACAAAAAGGCATGATGTTCCTTTGGAAAGCTACATGTAAGCACCAGGCTACCTGACTAACTGGGACATAACATGTTCTCCTAAGCGCAGTAACTCTCCCACTGAGAGAAACAACGTGAGTCAAACAAGAATATACATGCTTTGGAAATACTTTTCCAGAACCATGACACTTGTTCCATTAGTCAATCTGGTACACTTTCAACGGGTAGAAAACTCTTAAGCCTTAAAGAAAACAGTCACACAGAAAATAGAGAAGCCAGGGGCTAAGTTTAAGAAAATTAAACTTCTGCAGAAAAGAAAATATGAGGACAAGCTATGATCCTGTTGGGGTCAAGTCCTGTTAGAGGCCCTCAAAATTTTGCTGTAGTCCAAGCCACGGAAATTCCCACTATTTATCAAGCAAAGATAAAACTGCTATAATCTTGCAAATAAATTAACCAAAAAGAATAAAGAAAGAACTGAAAGCTGTAGCACTTAAGCAAATAAATAAGTTTTCATATCTTTCCAAATGTCTACAGGCCTGTTATGCCTGACTTACTACTGCCTTTGTGGTTTCTGGAAATTAATTTTTCTGGATAGTGTTTTGTTGTCCTTGAGGCAAAAAAAGGACTACTGGCCTAAAAGCTAAAAGCCAGCCCTGAAGAAAGGAGGGACTCCCAGTTAAGACTCTGAATTTTTGCTCCCCCAATGGTCAGTGCCATCTGTAAGGAGGGTGATGGCAGAAGGGCAAGAGTTTTGGTCCAAAGTCACAGAGAGAGGCAAAAAATTGTCCTTCCATGTCAGAGCCCTTTGCAACATTAAGCATGGAAGAAACAAATAAATCATGTGAAATCTCTGTTGCTCTGCAGTGCTCTGTGGTCACATGGATGGCATTCCACGTGGGTCTGCTGGACTGGGTGGCAGCAAGGGGCAGGTGGAGCATCTGGCACTGTCACCTGCTCAAGGTTTCAGTTCCACTGAACTGGGCTTGCTCTGTTTCAAAGCTGCAAAGTGAGCAAAATTTCCAATCCCTTTCCAAATAAAAATGAATGTGTTGTTGATGGGGCCTGAAATATTGATGAACCTTCAAGATTTTTGTTTCCTGCACTCTGATTGATTTCTGGTGCCCAGTAAATGTAAGAAAAGCCCTACACATGTGAAATGGTTCCCAGCTAAAATAACGGAAAAAAAATCTCACAACAACCATCAAGATCTGATACTTCTTCTACCCAGCTGGCTATAGAAGCCAAATTTGCTCCAAATCAAACCTGTTCCATTATTAATAAGAGCAAATGAAGTGCACCTGAGAAGGAAAAAAGTATTACAGAAATCAAAACATCTGCTTCCCATAGTCATCAGAGGCAAGGCATGGGAAGGCATGAGTGACCAACTTGCTGAGAGAAAGTACTGCTGCAATAGAGTAGTTAGGAGGAACTTCCCCTAAAGCTGTCTTTGAGCTGGGCTTTCAGCTATAGATTTCAGTAAGCCTTCAGTGTTCAGGAAAGAATTATGATTTCAAGGATTTTACTGGTGCTTGGTCTAGGTAGCTGCTTTGACTCTACACACTGCATGCTTCTGGCCAGGCCTCGAACATGCAGGATGTCCCCAGTGAAGCACGGGACAAACCTGCAGCTATTGAAGTACAGATTGCTGGCTTTAATGCTATCTTTGGCTGAGACACAAATTGCTGTATTTGAATGCATTTGGCTTTTGAAATGTTGTCAGAACACCTTGATGTTTTGTTTGGGTTCACACATCCCAAAAATTACATATTTGCTCAGTATTTTTCCTGCAGACACTAAGGCTGAATGAGAGCCACTTTGTAGCTCCAGGCAGCAGCTGAATTTCTTCTGAATGGGTGGAATTTTGCTCTTGACTTTGGTGAGGCTGCCTTTCATCCCAAGACTTCACACTGGACACCGAAAAGAAGGAGCAGGGTTAGAATGGATACCTGAAGACTGGGCTGTGGGAAGACTTTTGCCAGCCATGCTGTGACCTGCCTGAGTCCCTGCATTCTCCAGGCATGCCAGAGTGCAGTGGGCATGAGTCTAGCGTCACAGAGAAGTAGCAGTGATTTGCACATCCAAAGTTGCTATGTGGCTCTACAGAGGGGACTGACATGACCTGTCCTAAACCTGCACCAGCACAGCTCTGCTGTGAACCTTCCTCCAGCTGTGCTGGGACAGCAGGACATGTTGGATGTTGCCAAAAACAAGTCAGGAATTAGTTATAAACTGAACTGCTTTTGGATTAATTAATGAAATTCAGGGCCTATGTGTAATTCTGCATTATTTTATTTACTTTCACTTGTTTATAGCTCAAACATTTTGCCCTGTTCTCCCCACACCCAGCTTGAGGCAACCTCCAGGTCAAAGAGATGATGATGCAGCCTTTCCCTCACACCAGGCAGGGTCCTTCTCTTACGTGAGTGCCATAAACCTACTTTTGTCTTTCTCCCTGCTATGCCCTCTGGGAAGCAAAACACAGTTCCAAAGCCCAAAATGTATTAATGAAAACTATGCTTTTATAATGATCCTCAGGACTTTTCTGTCATTTTTCTAAATTGAATGGCTACATTACCTCAGTATGGCAATTAATGACAATTAAATATAAATTGATAATGAGTATCTGCCAACTTGATATGATGTAGTCCTGCCAGGCATTTCAGGCTGTTTCCTATGGAAATCATTATTCTTCAATTACACTGTTCCATCTTTGTCAGCTAGTGTATAACGTGTGTATGTTGCTTTTCAGATTAAAGAAAAGCTTGGCATTGTAACAGGGAAGAAGCATGGCATCTGCAATAAAAATGCCAAAATCCAGGAAGCTGCTCCACAAGCCCGAGTACTGTGTGCAAAGCAGATGGTAGGAAACTGAGCACATAAAAAAAATTCATGAGCGGTGTTACATGTAACTGCATTGCTACATTTTATTAAAGGTAAGTTTACTTCAGTGTGTGCAATATACTGAAATATATGTTAAAGCTCTGGTAATGCTCTCTGGAACAAGTGCCATTCTTAGCATTTATGCAATAAAATAAAGCAGTAGAGAGAGAAAGAAGATTGTTGTGAACCATAAGGATGATTTGGAAAGAACATGAAAAATGTTGCCTGTTCAGCAATGGGGAAAAACTCCAACTACTTCACAGGATGCAGTTTCCAACCTTCATCCTGTGTAATGAACTGAGCCAGGTTACACATGGGCACGAACGCTTATTTAATAAATGTTACCATAGATTTTCCAATTGCATTAATAATCCAGTAAAATAATTCCCATGCTTCAGTTAGACATGTGTGTATTTTCCCCCCCATCTAATCAGGACAAGCTGAATTACATCAGACAGGGCCATCATGCCTCCTTAGGCACGGGCTGGCAGTTGTAAGATAGCAGAGCACTGCATTCCTGGCGCAGGCAGAGGATTATAACCTGTCGAGTCAAAGTCTTAATCTTTTCTCAGCGATGAGTCAGTGTTGAAATGACAGTCAGAACATGCACAGGCAGCAAGAGAAAGATCTGTTGTGGCTAATGGGAACTGTGAGGGAGAAAAATCTTCATCTGACTTTATTAAAAATGTTACAGGGCTCTGCTAAGAAGAACTACATTTATTGACAGTACTCATAAGAAAATTAGAAATAAACAACCTAAACATGCTACGAGATAGGCTTATTTTAAACCTTCTATTAGTTTTTATAAGTACACTGTAAATGTTTTGACATAAAAAGAAACATGTCATGTCACGTTAATCTATGAGCCGAGAGGATTCAGGACTAACAAATCCCCTAGCTAATACAGGAAAGAGTGAGATCAGCTGGGCAAAAAAATTAAACAAACACATGGTAATTTCTGAATTGCTTAATGGAAAAAATCATTACTGCCATTAATACCCTATCTCTTATAAAAATAACAATATTGTAGAGTATAATATATCAATTCAGGCATGGTGCAATAGAGCGGACTATCAGTTCAGAGTAAATTCAGAAGTAATTTCTCCATTTCCCTTCAGCAAACAAGGAACACCTGTTTTTTTAATTTTCACCTGTTTTTGGAAAGAGGTTCCTAAAAATGTAACTTACACAAGCACTGTGCCACCTTCTTTTGAAGGATGCAGGTGTGTGCAGCATCTGTTATCAGGTATATCAGACTAGAGATGAAGCCAGACATGTGTCTTTTCATTGAAGCTTTTTTTTAAACTATGATTTTTTTATTTTTTTTCACTAGGAGACAGTAGGCCAAAATCCTATGGCCCCAAATCTTAGGGTAGAGAATTGAGAAAGCCTAGCAGGAGACACTGGCTTCATCCATGAAAGAGTGCAACACTTCACTTTAAAACTCATAGAAAGGCTGTTTAATAGTATTTTTCATGATAATTGCTGGCAGAAGTTTTTTAGGGTGTGACAGTTTTACTAACAGCTAAGGAGAGGTATTTGTTTTCCACTGCCTAAAGAGAAAATTCATAGTCAAAAGACTCACACAGAAAGATGGAGAAGTTGACTATAGAATTACTTCAGTCACCCTAAAAAAGTGCCTCTACCCAGGAGGCTCCTCTGGTGTCTGCCAGGGCAGCCCCCACAGCCTCTGCTGAAGTGAGGCTCTGAGAAGTGGGCTAAATAAACCCAAATAAAATGCTGCAAGCACATTGCTAAGCTGCTCTTAGCTCCCATTCACAATCAGTGGAGGCAATTCTGAACGAGGCTCACTGCTTCAAACTCAATTTGGGCAGCTTCTGCAAAAGCAAGAGGTTTGTGTGGCTTCCTTTCTTAGATGCCTCCTGTACTGTGTAGAAAATGTAGCTGCCTAACCATGGGCTTGGGATTCAGCTCTTAAGAGGGAAGGCAGTCAAAGAGGATTTATTAACTTTACCTATAACTGACTCATTTCCTAGTGCTACAGAGCTGGACTATGTATCCTAGCAGGAATAATTTAGATGGATGAATATAAATGTACTGTTGCTAGAAAAAATATCAGTGAAGAGCACTTATATATCAAAAAAAATAGTCACAGGTAGATAATTCAGGAAGGACCATTTCACACAGCAACAAACATTGGTTCAATCTTTTTCGTATGCTCTGCCTCTCTAGTTTTTTCAGACTCACCTTCCATTTTCTAGAACAGCTGCTTTAGATACAGCCTCATAATCAGAAAGCACATAACTTAGCAGGTGTATCTTATCAAATTCAATTTCTGACTGGTTTTTCTTTGAATCATTAAGCTTCTATTCTCAGGATGATCCATGGCAGATTGCAATCTTTTCCCATTTACAACATACCAGGGACATTTAATTGTCTGTTCTGTAGAGATGAATTACTAACATTCTCAGCCACAGAAGCTAGCACACATCTACATGTCATTTCTTCAAATGCCAAGGGTTTTTTTGGAGGTCAATCTAGTGAGTTTTTCAGAATCAATAGAGAGTGGCATAGGAATAATAATCATTAGAAATGTCCTAAATGATTAATGATTAATTTAACATTAGCTGGGATGCCATATTTAAAAGTAGAAACATAATACTATTTTTTAAGTGCAAAATATTACAAACATACCTCAATGCCATGCCTTTTTCATAGGACCAAAATTTAAATAGAATTAATAACTTTTTTCTCATAACTCACATTTTATGTAGCAGTGTGTGATGGAGGGGCATTTGCAGGCTGTGGGGTAGATGAAGATTGAACTATGTAATAAAATTCATGCATAAATTACTAATGGTACCCTATCTAAGGCTAACATATTGACTAACCCTCCCGTGAACATCAAACAGGTCAGTGCACTAAGAGGTTACTAACTAGCTAATGCCTGTGGTGTTTTTCTTATGGGGGTTTAAGAGGAAAAGAAAATAACCCTGACTTTTTTCAGATGGTATTTTCACTACTGTGAGAAATATATGGGTTCGTTTTGAAACACTGCTCTGAATTTCAGTTTAGGAAGCAGTTTTATGAAGTGCTGATACCCAGACTCTCAGTGGTGCTTAGAAACATGCACAGCCAGAATGATAAAATAGCTTTAAAGTTGACTACAGTTAAAAGAGAGCAACTAGTTTTTACAGGACCTGACAGCATTTCACTCTCCTACCATTACAATTTGAAAGTTAAATATAGGAAAAAATAGGCAAAAGCCCCAAAATCATCTCTGAGCTACCCAGTTCTTTGAAGCTTGTTAAATGGAGACAATCTGGACAGACATTTAAGAGATTAACCAATATGTATATTTGTGTAAGAAAAGGAAGTTTTGGAGCAGTTATCTCATTGTATAAAGCTTACTAGCTGAACTTCCTGGAAAATTACTTAAGCCTAAGTAGTGGGGGGGAATGCTAAATTGTGCCTTATACTAAAAATTACTTCAGACAATCTCATTTTTTCACTTAAGAAAATGTTCTCACATGACCATGATTTTTTAACCTGTGCCGTGTTTGGGACAGGGAGTATCACTTGCTACAGATTTGTGAAAGTATTTAGGCTAATGGGACTTGGATCTTGGTAATAATGGAATGAATTATTATAACTATTTTGTATTTATGAACATCTTATGCATGCACATGGAATGTTTCTTTTCCTACGTTATTTAAAAATAGCTACTAAGTGAAGCAAAATTGCACGAATGCCCCAGAGCCTGTTGTTGTACACATAAAAGCTAATTCAAATAAATTGCACATGTTTAGAGAGGGCTTTTGGGTTCTCCTTGTTAAAAATAGCTTGCTACAGAAATACCCAGAGAAATTACGACTGGAGGGTACTTTTAGGCTTGTCTTTACAAGAAATGGGGTCATGACCTCTTCTTTCTCCCTAAGGGTAAATACCATGGTGCGGAGGAATACTTTCCCCCCATGTATGAAAGCCTTGTCCATAGTGGATATTGGGGACAGTCTTTGCAGATTATTCCCTCAGGTCAGTGACCAGGGCAGGGCTGAGCTGTAATGGGGACAACCCTGGTGGCTTAGTGAATAGCTTGAGCCTTCTCCTGACCCTTGAGAGCTTAGGGGGGTAGGTGTAGCTTGAGAGACTCCTTCATCTTGTTACCTTCAGGCTGGATAAACTCTTTCTGCAGAGAAATAAGTAGACAATAAATATTTGCCTTTTTCTTTCTGAAAAATCTCTGAAGATGTGGATTACACAGTCTCCCTAGGCAGCATATTTTGTTGTTTCTCTATCCTTACTGTTTGAAATTTTTTGAGCACATTTAATCAAGATCTCGTTCGCTTCAGTTTAGGCTCATTATTCCCTGCATTCACCACATGAGATCCAGAGCACATTATTTTTCCCAGCTTTATCAACACATCTACATTTTATAAACAAAATATTTCTGTTTCCTTTAGTCTTTCCCTGTAGGATATTACAAAAGGGGTATGTCTTTTAGATGTCAAATCATTTCAGTTGCTTCTGTTCAATTTCTACCAAATTGGTCCACTCTCTTCTGGAGTCTCACAGTCTTAACAAGTGAGAATTAAGAGCCCTTACCCACAGAATCTTGCACAGTAAAGTTAGCTCGCGTCTCATATTCATGAAATACTTCTTTATACACTCCACTGCAATGTAGCTTTTTTCAGCACAGCACATTTTTGACTCATGTTCAGTCTGCAATTCAGATCCCTTGTTGGTCCTCGTTGGTAGAACTGCTGTCAAATTCACATTTTCAAATTGTGTGTTTGTGTAGGTGACCACTCCAGATGAATATGGAGTGTTTGCATTTATTTTATTGCATTGGATCCTGTGATATGCATATAAAACTGATGAACTGGTTTTGTTGCAGTTCTACATATTGCTGATCTCCTGTCTTCAATACTGCACCCTCCATGTTTTTCATTTACTAGATTCTGAGTGGCATCTTGGAATATTAAACAACTTGAAAACTGTGATCAGCACTCTTCTAAAAATCTTTCAGAAAGGCACCTAAGTAGTATTGCTCTACTTCTGCTCCTTGTTTTGTTCTCTAGTCAAACTCTAGCTGATAGCTTTCACCAGCAGCCCTTCTTGATTGTTTATGCCTTCTCCTTCAAAATGGCATTTAGCCTGAAAGAGTGTGCACTGGGATGGCATCCATTACTTCATGTTTAGAACATGCTCTTGGCATCTCCTGTTATAGCCAGAGAGGGCACAGACTCTTTCTATGCTAAACAGCCCAGTAGGGCTCCTGCTTTCCCAAATGAAGTAACTAAGGATTTGGGAAGTTTAGCATGTCTATCTTGGTTGTACAACAACCAGGAACAGCCAGGTTTTAGCTGCCAGTTTTCAGACAATCTTGGGGTCACTATGCATACATTCTTCTGCAGAATGCGTTAAGAAGTAGGGGTGAGAGGACCCGAAGGAAAGTAGAACTACTGGCATCAAAATTTCTAAGTCATTACTGTCAGTCTAGCTTTCTTTTTTTTCTTCCCAGGTTCATTCCTAAATTCTATCACTCACCACTAATTGCCAAGCAAAATGGGCAAACCACATTATGTTCCTCCTTTACAGGCTGGCTAAGTTATACAGAATAACATATTATCATTCTTCATTATTTCTTGAGTGCAAGTGAAATGGATTGTGTAGCTGAGGTGACAGGTACCATTCTGGGAGATGACTGATCCTGACAATTATCAATCTAGATATTAGTGTCTTACTCTCTAACCCATACTATCTTTTAATATTTTTGTTTATCTCTTTTTGTGAACTAGTACAAATACTTTCACTCATTTTCTCCCTTTGCATTTTACCAAAGGGTTAATACTTCTATGTAAGCAGAGTGGGATTCAAGGGCAAAACAACAATCAATATTACTAGAGGCTGTGGGATGTTAATTGTCCAACCCTGCTTCCTGGTTTGTTTTGCTGTTGGCTTTTTTTTCAAATCTTTGCCTTTATTGATTCCCTACCTCCCCACTAATCCCTTCCAGAAGAAAGGATGGCTGTCACATCTTTCTAAATAAAAGTGACAGCACGGATGGTGGTGCTCAGGTGAACAATCATAGGCCATTTGTACCAGGAATTGCTGATGTTATTGAGGGCAAGTGCAAGTAAACAGAGGTTACCCACTTCTTTAGTTGCTACCTATCCTCCACACAAAGTGCCATGACAGCACAGTCTGAACATCCTAACATGTCCGAACAGCAGGCACCAGGGATGCTTGGAGGTGTTGTAGCTGACACTTGAGAGCTCTCTAAATTTCTGACTGTGTTCTGAGACACAGTCTCAGTGGGTGCCCAGGCTGCCTGCCTTTGCACACTGGAGCTCTTCCACAGAGACCTCCTGCTCCAAAGGTCCCTGTGTTCTTTCCCAGCACTGCTGCTTCAAGAGCAGCTGGGAGAGCCAGAGCTGAACATCCTGAATGCCACGTAAACTGCCAAGACAGGCAGTCGTAAGGAGCCTGAAGGGCAGGTTTCTGCCTTCTGAGGACAGTGGCTGGGCAGCCATCAGCAGAACTGGGGGAAGGAGAGACTGCTCCTATGGACAGCTGGGAGGGTTCCTAATGAGTCTTCTTGTCTGGAAGCAGCTAGAGAGGTGTATCTTGTGGCCCTGCACCAAGTGAGTAAGGTGAGAGTTTGGAGGAACAGAGATATAGCCACCACTGGCAGATTCAGGGCATTGTGGTGTCTAGCCACTGCTGGTGTAGGGAAGAAGTGAGGCTACAGTCACATACAATCACATGCTTGGATCTCTGCTCAGAGACAGGAAGAAATTATCATTGTGCACATTTTGTAGGAAATAATGAGTGCATGTGTGGAAATTTATTTTTCCCTCTATTTTTTCTCTCTCATGTAGCACTTTTACCTTGTACCTGAGTGTATCTTCGCCAGTGCAACTTAAGCATATCAAACACTCTCCTCCTGAAATCCAAATCTTCCAAAGTTTCATTATCACAATCTCAAGCGATAAACAGATAAGATTATAAGCAAAAGGGACCAGAGCAAACACTTCAATATAACAAATATTTGCTTTGTGCCATTATTTTATCTGACTTACTGTTACTGTTACTATATTATTAGACTTACTGTTTTTACCACAGGTAAAACAGCAGCAGATTGAGCAATGAGCCACTGTTCTCTTCAGAAGGAAGAACAAAGGACAAAACAGCCCTTGGTAACAAACATTTGTATGAGCCAGACTGTGATGAGCTTTGTAATAAAGGCAAAACAGGCCAAAAAAGTAGGGGTTTGGAGCATCAAAAGGATGATGAGCAAGAACAAAAAGTCAGCAGTGCTGAGAGTGATAGATTGACACAAACACAGTGTCTTTGGATTATGGAACATCAATATTACAAACAGATGAAAAGCAATCATAAATGAAAACAAAATAATAATATATCTGGAAAGACAAGAAAGTTATCAGTCAGAGGGAGGGGCATTAATTAGGACATGCAAAGTAGGAAATCACTTAGAGACACAGAGCCCATTAGCAGCTCATAGCCCCAAGCTAAATTCAAATAGGAGACTCAAAAATGACACTTACGCACAGTCTGACACACATGGGGTACTGCTGTGATGAAAGCAAAACTTAGTTCTGGAGTGGTTTATGAAGTATGGTAGGATCCCCCTGAAGTGATGATGAGGCTTACTGATGAGGAGGATGGCAACACTGATCCAGGCAAGGCAATGCTCAACCATGACCCAAGCACCCACGCCACAGAGGTGAGACCTCCTCCCAGCTGAACGGGATGCCAAGGCTCCTCACAGATGAAACACTTTTCTTGCACAAACATACACTTTTCTTACACATCAATTAACTCAGGATAGTGGCTTCAGGCTCCTCAGATGCCATCACCAGGCACAAGACAGACTATCTGGTTGATGGAAGCTTCCAGTAATCATGCAAAAGAGAAGCCCTGCAACAGAGAATCTCACTGGTGAGCCTGGAGCGAAGTCTCACAGCTCACCAACAAGATGCCACAAAGAGCTTTTGAAAGGCAGAGTTAGCTAGCAGGCAAAAACTGTCTGGCCTTGCAAAAATAATGGAGTCTATCATTACACACCTAGAAGATTCCCTGGCAACTCTTGAGTATTTTGTTAACAAGCCAAGGAATACAAGCATGAAATGACTCCTATGATTCTGAGAACATGTAACACAAATGTACATTTCAATAAGGAAATAAAATCACCAACTGGTGTGTACTTTGCGGTTTTAAACAATTCTGGGTTGCTGAAAATCTCCAGCTATGAGTCTTTCACTCAGCTCTTAATTTCTTCATAAATACCTCATCATGTGAGGTAGAAAGCACCAGAACTAAATTCACATGAATCCCTGAAAGACAAATGCCTCAGGAAAATAAAAAATGCTTCAAAAAATATTTCATTACACATACTGGTTTATTTCAGAATCCAGCAACTATCATTTCCAAAGTTGTTCAGAAAAAAACATGGAAAAACATAAGAGAAGTTGCTATGAAACAATGGAAAGCCATGGAGAAGACACAAGCTGCAGGGGTCCTTCCTTTGAGCAACCTCTGGGGAAGGAAAACCTGTGGAGAGCAGCATTACAAAAGAGGTCTTGGTTTTGGCCATTGTAGTATTTGACAGCATAGGAAAATGGGTATTCAGACTATCACTGGAGATAACAAATCTAAAGTTAATTTCCTAAACATGGCCATGCCAAACAAGCTTGCCTGGAGAAGAACCTCTTAGGTACATAAATGAGTCTATGCTGACATTTGTGGCCAGCACTGATGGGAAATATCAATTGTTTAGGAAGAGAATAGATGTGCTGTCATAGAGGGTTACTGAAGGTGAAAAGGTAATTAATGCTCAGGGCCTTGAATCCCTAAGGGTCACTGCCTAAGCCTCCTGAAAAATTAGTCCATATGTTCTGTATTATTTTCTTTGGCTGCAAAACAGATTAGGACTGTACAATATACACATGAGAAGTGGATACAACCTCATGTTGCTTACATTCACAAGAGATCCCCACATCCACTCTTTGGGAAAGAAACATAAGGAAGTGCAGATTATGCAAGTGTTCCTCTGCCTTTGGTGTTTCCTATTTCATGTTGTCTGTTCTTTACTTATCCTGTCACCTGATACAATGCTCTTGTGAGAGAGATCTAGACATGATCATACTGAAAGAACACAATATTTCAGAAGTGTAGTATTTTATCTCCCCTTTGGCTTTATTGATCAACCATTAGCATTAGACTAAATGCTGCACTGTGATTTTGATTCAGCTGCTGAAAAAACCTCATCTATGAAGCTTAAGCTCTTATGCACTGAATTCATTCCCTAAGGCAGGTCTAAAACTAAGGCTGAAGTTTTGGGAAGGATTGTCTTTCCCCTACCACATTCACTCTTGTATTTGTTATGGGTGTAACCATTAATGGTTCCGTTGTGGTACAGAGAAGTATTTGTGAGGAAAATTCTCTCTCCAAGAAATGCTCTCATATGCCTCCAGCCACTCAGGAGTAAAGTAGAGCTTGTGCCCACACTGTACTGCATTGCTCATTCCCAGGATATTAGCAGATCTAAACGTTTTTGCTCAACTTTGACTTTTAAACAACTAGTTCATTCTTTCAAATAAAGCAAAATCACTGCAGAAAAGATTCTTGGCAGCAGTTTTTGCTCTGGCTTCCTGAGGAATGCACTCACTTTAAAAACTGAATGAAAAACCAATGGCACATAAAACTGCCTCATGACAATGCTGGCAGTTCTACCAGTTTCTCATCCACCCACATTTACCAAGCCCTATGCATTATGTTAGAATTGTAACTTTGAAATTATAACCTCTGAGGACATGCTTTTTAATCACCAGTATCTCATTTTCCACTTTCAGAGTGTTGTGGAAGTGTTATTTGAATAGCGGGTACCAGATTTTAAATGTCTGCAGTGATTACAATATCCTGTTAGTATCAGAAAAGTCCTTCAGCTGAGACCTCTTGGATTCTCACACTCAAAGAAAATATTTTAGCCATCTGTTCACCTGATATTTGCTACAGCAGAGAAGAGAAAGCTCAGTATTTTCTAGTCAGCTTAGGTCCAGCATGGAACACCTCAGTGTTCTTTTGGCTCCAGAAAACATCCTATTATGGTGAAAGTTTAGGTATTCCTACTTTATATCTCATAGAATATATCCCAAGTATGATGCTCAATATGACTTTTAAAAGCCTCTTAAGCAAAATTTCATGTTAATCAATTTTTTCCAGCAAATGTAAACATCCAGTCCATAAAGATGAAAATGTTCCTGCTCTGAACAAGAAAGTTTCAAGTTTTGTGGCTGAGTACGTCAGCACCCGACTTCCAACATGACATGCAGAGCTGTAGACCCAAATTATAGGCCACTCCAAACACAAAAGTTTAAAACACAGCCACTCCCCTCTTTCAAAAACCCTTTTGTATTCTTTTTGGTTTCTCTAAGAACAAGTTGTTGATGATGGCATTTTCCTACTGCATTTACACAAGCCTAGAGTTATAAAAGCCAGGCAGGCAGCACTACCCATCTGGAAGCTGATAATCACTTGCGCAATGGCTGCCCTGTGAATAGGGCAGACTTCTTGCATAAACTCAGATTTGTGGGATATGATTTTTCTCAAGCTCTGCTTGCAGCCCAAGCTTCAAGTGTGACCTACACTGGTACCTAGTTGCAATTGCTCAGTATCTCTGAAAACCATGTGGTCCACACACACCGATAAGGAGCTTAACTCCATATGCTTTGCTTTGAAAAACTAGTGCTTTCTTTAGATGAAAATCAAAAAGCTATCATAGCATTTCAGACCAGTAATAAGATTTTATCAGATCATGATCCCTTTAGCGGCACAATCTGTGTTTTACCTAAATAGCCTGATGAGGCTCAAATGCCTCATGCTAGCCTCTTTCTGAGTGGTGTGTCACATGCTGAGAGCAGAAGAAGCTGAAATGTCACTGCTACCACATGGCCATGCCAAACAGCAGCAAGGATCTGACTGAGGCAGATAACACCCGGGCAGATGTGGCCAGTGGTCCGTGCCTCCTTCCCCTCTGCTCCCTGCTGACTTAAGACATTCACCCCCAGGGCAGTGTGGACAGTAGATGGTTCCCACAGCCATACCCAAACTTGGGACACCAAGCACACCAAGCACTTCCAGTCCTAGCTCTGCACATGCAAGAAGTTGACTTTTGCCCCTTGCCACAGGCAAACTTCTTTGCTAATGGGGATGGTTTGGCATCCCTAACCACCACCTGTGCAATGTTGGCTGCTTACTTGCAGTCATAGGCACATTTTGATGTGTAGGATGGGCCATCAGTGATTTCACTCAGCATCTCCTGAGAGACAAGAAGCGGCTGAAAGCACTGATGCTAACCTGGGTGTTTTAGAAAGCCATCTCCACATGGCTAATTGTTACACTGATTGCTGATAGCTTGAAATATCAGCTTTTGGGGTTCACTGTCCTGAAACCATTCACGCGCACCCATGCCCACACAAACCACGAAGAGAAGAAAACTATCGCATTCAGCGTTTTAGTGCTGCAGGTATGCAATGCATATAAACGTAGCGTGCGTGACGGGGCAATACTGCATTTCCTTAGAGAAAAAAAAAAAAAAAAACCAAGTCATAAACCACCCAGCGAGCGTATGCTCCCCGGGAGCGCCCTGCCGTGGGCACAGCCGCCTCCGCCGAGGAGCGGCCGCCGGTGCCTGGCCGGCACCGGGCAGCCCCGCGGCACTCTGGGGGTGCTCCACGCTCCGCTCCAAGCTGCTGACGCCGGGCACGCTGTGCTCTGCCGCGCCGAGCCGCTCCGACCGTGCTGCGCTGTGCCACCGCGACCCGTGTCGAGTCGCGCCGAGCCGAGCCGCTCTGAGCCCCTCCTCTGTCCCCGCCCAGCCGGTCCGGACCCACCCCCGGCGGCGGGGCCGCTGCGCCGCCGAGCCATGCGAGGCTTTAAGCGGCAGGTGCGGGGGAGCGGAGCACACGCGTAAGCGGCGGCTGCTGCGGCCCGGCGGTAGCGGCGGCGGGCGCCTTTCGGCTCGGCGGGAGCCGCGGCGGAGCGGAGCATGTCGGTGGCGACCGGGGGCAGCGAGGCGGCGGCGGCAGCAGCGGGCGGAGGCGGCGGGAACCGCGTTTTCTTCCAGAGCCCCCGTGGCGGCGGCGGGAGCGGCGGCTCCTCCGGCAGCTCCTCCCGGGAGGACTCGGTGTCGGCAGCGGCGGCCGTGGTGCAGGTCCAGCAGCGGCGCCACCAGCAAGGAAAAGTGACGGTGAAATACGATCGGAAGGAGCTGCGGAAGCGGCTGGTGCTGGAGGAGTGGATCGTGGAGCAGCTGGGGCAGCTCTACGGCTGCGAGGTGCGGGGCCGGGGTCGCGGGGTCCCCGGCGCGGTCGCTGTCGCCTCAGTCCCCTCGCCCGCCGCCGCGTCCCTCGCCCCCGACATCCTCCTCCTGCCCCGAGTCGCATTTCGGCGGTGGGCAGGGGAGCACTGTCACCGCCACCTCCAAATGACATTCCCGGTCCACCGCCTCCACCCTGCCGCTGCCCCGCGCCCCAGTGGTGCCTCGGCTCAGGGAATGGTAAAAGGTGCCCCATGTCCTATCGACAGGGTGTCCCCCGTGCCCTCCCGAGGTGAATAAGAGGGGACCGCCCTTTGGGGACGGGCGGTGGCTGCCGCACGGCCGGGCATGGAAGGGTGCTTTTCCTCGGGGGGGCCCGGCGGCTGCGGCAGGTCCGGGAATGCCAGGAGGTTCGCCCGCGGCTGTGGTGGCCGGGAGCCGCTGTCCCCGTAGCCTTCCGGGGCAGGGCGGACCGGGGCTCCGAGGCGCCTTCCACGGGCTGGGCGGGCGTCGGTCTCCGTTAGACGCGATCTGGCCCGGCGCCGGGAGCTCGGCGGTCGGAGGGCAGAGCGGTGTGCTGGGCACAGCAGCAGGAGGGAGCGGGACCTGCGCGGGGGCTGTGCGGAGGCGGCTGTTGGAGAGGAAAGACTCCGGTGCGGGTACGGTCCCCTCTGGATCGTGGTTTTGCGTTATCCCGACCTACAGGAGCGGGGAAGATACTGGCCAGGAAATCTTAGTGAGCAATTCGGAGGTCATTAGGACGAGAATCGAAAACGCTGGGGCTTGTATGTACGTGATTTGTACGTATCAAATGTGTTTTTCTGTTACTCTGGGCAAAGAGCGAGTGTTGCCAGAATGAATTCTCTTTTGTAGAGGGCAGATGAGCAGGAGGATGTTTCAAGATTGTTCAAAGAAATGGCAACTGTTGTCTTCCTTGTGGAGATAACGATGTTGTAAACCTTCTAATCCCCAATGGATCGTATCTTCCTTCCACTTCAGGTATTTACTCTTACCAAAACGTTAACGCTAAACTGAGGTTCACACATACTTTTCCCATCAGTCGTCTAATTCACTTTTGTTAGAGACTTCTGAAGTGAGATTTGTTGAAGCCAGATGTGAATTTTGCAGCTAGCATGTCCAGGAGCCAGCATCTCACTCCTGAGCATGCTGGAGCTAGGAAGACAAGAGCTTGACAGTCCTTAAGGTGTGGATGTGAAAATATAAATAACCTGGATGGAATATCAGCACACACGTAATACAAATGTTTAAAGAAACTCCTTTAATCTCAAAAGTGATTTATTGGCAGATTTGTTAGAATGATACATAAGAAATGTGCATGTCAAGTTAAACCTCCTCAACACACATCTATGAGCTGTGGGAAGGAAAGATACAAATGGAAACTCCAGTTAAAAATAATAAAAATAAGCAGTTCTTAGTCTTTGTCTTGGTGTGACTTGCCTCTCCAGTCTCATGACTTGTTTGGCCCCATAGCCTGTAGGCTGTGAGGGTTTTTCTGAGGCCAGAAGTGTTTACAGTCGTTTGTGTGAACTGATGATTCTGTGCCTGTGTAAGCTGATAATGTAGTTAGTGTCTGGCCTGCTGGATCTGTCCTCTGGTTTGACTCTCACTGTTCAAAAGCACCAGGCCTGTTTGGGCTGTGTGCTTTTGACGTGCAGGTGAACTTGTTCTGTTCATAAGAGAGGATGTGGTATACAGGACCAAAGCCCAATGGAATTGTTGCTGCTCTTCACAGTGTTCAAATCACAGGCTTGTTGGAGGAAAATAATTCATTCTTTTCCTTGCTATAGTTGTTGCTTCCAACTAAAGTGGAAGGATGTATGCTTTAGAATGTCTCCATTAAGGTGGAGACCATATATAGCTGAATAAAAATAATTTGTTAGATGGTTTGGTTTCTGAGGTGACTTTTAGGGGGAAAAGTGGTTTAGCATAACAGAACAAAATGTTTTTAGATTTGAAGGCCAAGGGCAAAATATTTAAGTCATTTTCTGCTCTTCTTTGCTATTATCCAGAGTCAGCACAGATGATGGTAGTGAAAAGGTCAAGCTATTAATATGTTATCAGAATAAAGTTGAAGATGTATGATGAGTGTAGTGATTAAAGACAATAGCAATTTAATGCAAGATGCTTTGCTTGAATCTGCTTGAATTACTTCTAGGCTTAGAGATGTAGCTCTCAGGCTGAAATTTAATCACCTATGCAGACAGTTAATAACCCTGTCTGAGGGCAGGTTGGGAGGGGGTTGGGAATTGCTCACTTCAACTTCTATGGAAGATCTACAATAACTTCCCAATGCAATGACATTTAAATTCTGTAACGATCTAAAATCTTCCAGGTTCTCAGAAATAGCCATTGAATTTTTAATCCTGGAAGAGCTAACCAATGTCAGTGTTTCATTGCTATTCTGATTCAGAGCTCTATTTCTAAGGAGCAGTGCACTTCATTTCTGGGAAGAGCAGAAATAAGTAGAGGGTGCTTCCAGTGTGGTACACTGAAAGTCTGTAAGAAGACTTGCATGTCTCTTTGTTAGACTGCATAAATGTAGAGCCTGCTCACTGTTTTCCATTTAAATAATGTTTGCTATTATGCTGAGATTCATCAGTAAGTGGATACTTGCAGAAAGATTCCCTTTATTCAAAACTAAACATGTACTCATAGTCTCTCAAGTACTTGCAAGTTAAGTCAGCTATAAGCCTGTCTTGGCATGGCGACAAAGTTTAGGAGATGAGGTTGGGAAATAACGAGACAGGTTTGTTTGTGTTCTTTTTCTAGTGGATGTTGTCTCTACTGGTACATTTTTAGTTTTAAAAATTGGATGCCAAGCAATATAATGGTGTCGGGAGTGTGACTTAGAAGGAGCTATTTGAGACTATTTTTAATGCATACCTCAGTAATATGACACAGAGATTAGCTTTAGAAAGGTTACTTCCACATGATGCAGACTCTAGGGATAAAAGACCCTTTACCTGAATGGTAAAGGTTATCAAGGTAGAAAGCTTTAATAGGACCAGGGAGACTTAAGCAGGATTTGCTTGGCACCAGAACCTGCCAGGCTAACGTACTCAGGTCAGGTGCTTCAGGTGAGTATTGGTCTGGCTGTCTGCTTCTGGGACTGCTTCATAAAAAAAAAAAATATATATATATATATGTATGTAACCTGTTTGTTCTGGTTTCTGTGAATGCTGAAACTGAGGTTATAATTGCAGGTTAGTACATTGAAAATGCAATGCCTTAATTGCAGGACTTGAACTGGCTTCAGTGATGACTTTTAATAGGTATCTTGGTACTAAAAATAGTTTCTCCACAGATGCTTTGTGTTTTGGGCTAAGTCCATTATTGGTCAAGAATTGCAAAATAATGCTGCACAGAACTACTTACATCATCACTATTCATTCCCTGATGGTTTGCAACTTGTAGTTCAGCATGAAAGTGGTGACAGACCAGTTTTCCAGATGTATGATCTATGTTGTGTGCACCTGCCAAACTTGTATGACTTTGTATATGAAAAAAAGAGACCACTGGACTTGTCCCCAGAAACCATCCAATTTTGCAGGTGACTTTCTGTGCTCTGGGGTCCTGCCTGTCCAGGATGATAGCATTTGCTATAAGTGGCACACAGATTTTTGCACAATAATGAAGAAAGGTTTTGCTTGTGCTTTGGATTTGTTGCTGAATATTTTTTAATGTAGAGATTTACATGTGCAAATCAAATGAGCCCCTAGACTTTGCACTCTAAAAAGCTTAATATAAGACTTGCATTCTGAGATATTGTTGAGCTTAGCTGAGTAATCAATTATTTTATTAGAGTATGTCTAGTGATGTATGGAAGTCAGTGCTTGGCAGGGCACATGATGTTGGTCTGGAAGTGCCAGAGCATTATGTCCAAGCCTATTATTTTTCCATTCCAGGAATGGAAATACCCTGAGATTGTTTAAAAATTCACTGTACAATAAAATACAGTTGGAAGAGATGCCCATAAAGGCCCTTCAGGCATTTCCTTTAAGAGTACAAATCCAAGTCAGACTGAGAATTGTTATGTGTAAGATTTTCTTCCATCTTCTGGTACAGATACTGCAATGACAAGAGTGGCATGAAGCACTGAAAAGAGTCGGGGATTTCATGTTGGCAGTGGAGTATGGGAGGGAAAGGAGCAGTTTAACTCAGTCCTGCACAGATCAAGAGCTCCCTTTGCCTGGTTGCTCAGTGACTGCAGAGCTGGAGAGCACCCTCTTTGTCTGTCTTCCTGAAGCTGCTGGGATATGCTAACATTTCCCTCCACACACTCTGTCTTTTCCAAAACAGCCTGGTCAGCATGCTGCTAAGGCTGCCATGTGGTGATGTGGACCTGATGGTATGATCAGGTACTACTTATGCCTCAGGCTCTGGTGAGGTAATGTTTGAAATTCATTATTCATTTCTCAGAAAGGCATTTGGTAAGAAAATCCACTGAGCAAAATGCTACAGAAACCAACTTTTGCCTACAGTCTCACTCTTTGAATAGACTTCTAACTTAGACTAAGATCTCAGAGATGGTAATTGCATGTGGATTCCTTTCTCCATGGATTAGAAGGTGGAAAGCGGCCGAGAAGGCTCTGAGAACTAGAGAGAGTGTCACTCCTTTAAAAAGATGCAAGTTAGTAGGAGGCATAATGAAGGATTTCTTTCTTCGGGAGATTGAGTTTTACAGTTCAGATGCATTGGAGTAAAGAACGTGTAGGTCCACCAAGGTGCTTAGAAATTTATTTGGATTATTTATTTTGGACAGCTCTTACAGATCTCCATGTTCTACAGCACAAACTTTCGTGTCCTCTCTTGAGGCAAGGGATACTGTACAACATACTTGTGTCAGCTGAAGAGTTGCTGTGATCAGAGACCTGTAAAGGACACAGGCAAGACAGGTGTAGCAAAGGCTTATTTTATCATGTAGCAGCCACAGAAAGGCATTTGAATCCCAAGAGCAGAAAATGGGAAGCCTAAGAAATGCATGTTGTCTTAAAACAAACCTTGTAAAATGCATGCAGTACTTTTTGGAGGAGTGGGCTTAAGGATCTGTAAGGGTAGCAAACACCTGACTGTGATAAAGCCAGAACCTTTTGTTTCTAAATGAACTTAAGATCTTGCCTTAAGTTCTAAAGACCCTACTCTAGTAGGAAATGTACCACTGTTCAGCTACTGCACTTGCCTTCTTTTTGCATGCAAAATGTGTACAACAGTGCAAAGGAATTCGAGGAGAGAAGTTCATCACAGTCAGGTACAAGGTTCTGCACATGGGTCAAAGCAGTCCTAACCACAAATGCAAGTGGGGTGGAGAATAGATTGAAAGCAGCCCTGAGCAGAAAACTTGGGGTGTTGGTTGACAAGAACCTCAACATGAGCTGGCAGTGTGCACTTGCAGCCCTGAAAGCCAATTGCATCCTGGGCCACATTAAAAGCAGCATGGCCAGCAGATCAAGGGAGACAGTTCTTCAGCATTTGCTTCACTCTTGTGAGACCCCACCTGGAGTACTGCATCCAACTCTGGGGCCCCTAGCATACGAAGGACAGGGACCTGTTGGAGGGAGTCCAGAGGATGGCCACAAAGATGACTGGGGGCTGCAGCACCTCTCCTGTGAAGGCCAAGAGTTGGGATTCTTCCACCGGGAGAAGAGAAGACTTCAGGGAGACTTAGAGAGGGCTGGCAAGACAGCTTGAGAGGGGTGTGTAGTGAGAGGACAGGGTGGAATGGCCTTAAACTGACAGAGGACAGGCTTAGATGAGGGTCTTCACTGTGATGGTGATGAGGCACTAGAACAGGTTGCCTAGAGAAGTTGTGAACTTTGCATCCCTTGAAGTGTTGAAGTTGGATGTGGCTGGCCTAGTGGAAGATGTCCCTGCTGATGGTAGGGGGATTGGAATTAGATGAGCATTAAGATCCCTTCCAACCCAAACCTTTCTATGATTGCAAGAAAATGATTTTTTTCTACTATTTGATCTTTGTTTAGTCTAGATGTCATTTCTGCGCTGGTCATGGTTCATTGTTTTATCTGAATCAGCAGCAATATTCTTGACTTCTAATTTAAAGCTTCACAACACAGATTATTGTTCAGCAGCTATTCATAGCAATTTTTTTGTCCTTTTCCTCTCTGTTCAAGATTCAACTGGTTGCTTTGCTGAAGCAGTAGGTGTGGTTGTTTTATAACAAGGTGAATAAATAATTGATTGCTTACATCACTTCAGATTTTATAATTGTACTTCTTATTAACAGTAGCTTCCAATCTTTGTGGCTACCAAGACTCTTGTGCCTTTAGGCAAATTGTTTTACATAGAGCCGGTACTTGATTATCCAGGGTAACAAAGCAAAAGAGGGGGTGGGTGGGAGAATGTGGATACAATGGAAAAACTGTGGATAAAAAAAAGGTAGTCTGCTACAAATCATGCAGTGACTGTACAGCTGAAGGGGAAGAGGGGGAACTGGTCATTAATCTACAACTTTTAGTCATTCAGGTTTATAGCAAAAATTCATTATATTGCTTTTGGACTTGAGTGTAGCTTGGATGTGTCTGTACTTGTAGCACAATTAAACTACAACATGGATGATCCATCCCCAGATAGCTGACAGCAGGTTATATTGTGCTTTGTTGAAGGTGCTGGGCTGACTTGTGCACTGTTGGTTCCTTGTAACCCTGTGTTATGACAGTCTCTCCTTATTCTTTGCATTAGCTGATCTAACCTGTGCTGTCAAAGCAAATGCCTGAAACAAAAATAACCCTGTTTAAATGAGGAAAATACCTATTTCATGGAATGTTTGACTCCTCTTATAAGGCATAGGGAATATTTCTAAATAGGTCTTGACTGTAAATAAAAAGATGTGAAATTAAGTCTTACTTCAGCTGGAACAAGTAGTGTGATAGCTGACTCTCATGACCACCCTAAACTCATTCTCTTTTGATTCATACCTTGCAAAGACTGGCTGAGCTCCTGGTTGCATTCTCATAATTCTCCCTTTAAAACAGGTTATCAGCCACTTTAAAAACACTGTAACGGGATTTAAAACCCAACCAAAAAAACCTATGTGGTTTGAAGAGCATACTACTGTACATAATGTGTACATACTTTACATAATATTCTGACAGTGCAGGAGATACCAATGGGGGGAAAAAAAGCTATCCCATCTCTAACCTGATTCAGTCTGAATTATGGTTCCCTTGTCTCTTGTCACTACAGGTGATAAAGCAGCAGCAGCAATATCAATACATTCTTCCAGTCTTGTGTCTTGCCTGCAGTATTCACAAGCCAAGATCTCATTTTTCCCTGCCTTACATCTAACTCCAGAAACTTCTATTTGACAGCACAAATTGAGTAGGTTAGACATGGCCATCCATCTTTGTCACTGCAACTTTTGGCTGCCTGTTGTAAAACATTAGCAGCTTCTTTTGCTGTTCTCCCATGTGACACATGGAATTATGGAAGTCAAGATTTCTAGAGCTTATTAATGCTGGAGAAGGGGTATAAAATCTTAATTGTATGCAGTCCCTACAGCAGCAGTACAACTTTATTTCAAAGGATAGAATAAATTTAGCCTGTTAAAGATCTTCTTGGAATAAGGAATTGTTTGGGCAGAGGTACACACTGAAACAAATCAAATCTTCTTTGAAGTGATAAGTATTTAATTCTGAGGATCACATTTCATTAGCAGAACTGTTACCTCCCCTCCCCACCATTCCCTCCCACCCTGGAAGCATGATATCTATTCTAGGAACCAGTTCAGCATGGCATCTTAAATTATTTTCAGGGAACACACAGATTGCAGCCCCAGAAGGCATCTTGTGTATTTTCAATCCATGTGATTATTTATCAGTAGCATAGATCTAGTGGATCTAAATATAGAGAAACATCATAACATGTTACTATAGGTCTTTAATTATTGGAACACTTGCAGATCATTAATTCAGTGCAATACTGTTCAGCCTGTAAAGCAAAGGTAGTATAGAAGGTAGTATTAATTGAGAGGCATAATGATAAGTAAGTCAATGGCTGGTGTGTGTAGTGGTGCCAGTCTAGAAGTGACACTTCCAGTGGTAACTCAGAAGAGTTCAGCATTCCAAATATGCTGCCAACAAGAGGATCACACACACTTCAGTCCTCTGTGTTTGACTTCATAAAGTGCAAATGATGGCACAATCAATGCCTAATGAAAATCCTCTTACCAGACTGTCTTAATACGATTACTTTCCAGAACACAGAACTGGGAAGGATCTCCTAGGTCACATGGTCTGCCTTCTTATTTGCAGATAAGCTCTTTGCATTTAATATATTTTTTTAACAGAGTAACTTGGTTATGTGATGTTTCTTTCCACATTATTTTATGTATTAAAATATTACTTTTAAATCCTTTAGACACTAGAATCTTTCCCATCCCTTCCATAAAATATAGAAAGACATAAACAAAAGACCAATACTTGCTTGGAGTGCGCTTGCTTGGACTTTCACTCTGGGGTGAAGTTTAAACAGATTGTAATTGTGCTTTACTGCCCATTCTTACTCTGGGCATCATCAGACTCAAGTGATGACCACAGCTAAGGGGCAGAAGTATTAAGACAGTGATTCTCCTGTAGGTTACTTACTACCTTATACCAAAATCTGTATTTTGAGTATGTCTGCAGACTCTGGGAGAAATATGCTAACTAATATTTCATGGAATTCATTTAGCACTCCTTAGAAAATATGTTAGTGGCTTAAGATCCTAACTTATTTTAGCACTTGAGTGATAACTTTTTTGAAGTAGATATCTAAATTAATTCTAGCATGATACAAGTAGTTAGTTCTACTTTAGGTGACTGGTATATAACATTTCTTACACGCTTTAAACACAAAGCCTGAGCCTTTACAATTGGTTGCTTTACATTTTAAAAGACAGTACTGAAGCATGTAGTGCATTTTTTTTTTTTTTTTGGTCAGAAAAGAATTCCAGATGTTCTGGAATAAACTGTTGCCTTTTTGTTTTTGTTGTGCTGGTAGCAATCATGCCATTTTAGGTTTATAGTCAGATTTTGTACTTGTGTTTTAGGTGTGTTGAGGTAAAAACTGCATAGTCTTCTTTCTTAAAACATTAACAAAAATGCCTAGAATTTGGATTATGTTCATACTGAAAACTGAATCCTTTCTGAGTGCAAAAACTGGTGAGGGGAAGGAGTGCTGGTGGTAACTAGCTCACTGGCAGCCAGAAACATTCCAGCTCTTACTTCAGCTTTTGCTGCAGTACTGCCTAGTCTGCTTAGCTAAAGATTTAATCAGCTTGCTTATAGCTAGCCAACTACTTTTTGTTTATTAAACCCAAGCTCCAGGCAGAAGATTTGGCTTAGTGTTGTGAAGTAATTGTGATAACCAGAGAATTCATTTATATGACAAAGCAAAGTATCAGTCTTTCACCGTATGATCTGGAGACTCTCGTCTCAGGTTAGGGGCAACAGAGGCTTCCAGGTCTAGTTCTGTAAAAATCAACACCTAAACAACATCTCTGCCTTTTTTTTCCCCCAGTAGGTCTCTGAACACTTTTTCATCTTTATTATTTTTAGGTTCTTATCAGATTTCACCTTAAAATATGTAATGACTACATTTAATATTAGATTTGTTAGCTCTTACTCTTGGTTAGTAATTTGCAGTACATTTAATGTAGCAAGTGGAAGGAGGCAGGACCATGTGCCAGAATACTTTTCTGGGAATCTGACAATGAGATTGGAATAAAATAGGGGTCCTATATAGTCTTTAGCTCCCTTTTCTTTTTGTCATCCTTGGTGGGATAGTCACAGCAGGTTATGCCACCTCCTGGATCTAGAGTTGTTTGTGAATTCATTTTAAAGATCCCTCAGGCACTTTTCCGTGTTTTGCAGTTCAGGGACTTGCCTGTGTGGCCAAGTGGTGTCTCTGGCCCCCAGGGAAGAGGAGTGTCTGCTTTAAAGCATGTTAGAACTCCTGCTGATATTTCTTGACACCAGTGGACCAGAGCCAAAATGCATTGACTGCCAGTCCCTGGCCTGCCTGCTGCTCCAAATGAGTATCTGGGGGGAGGGAGAGTCATCACTGTGTAGAACACACTGATATGCCCAGGCACCACTTGGAGGAATGACTTGTTACAAACCATGAGAAACTCTGTGTATCTCTTGCATGCTAAATTTCTTCAAAAGGATTACATTGCTTCTAGATTCTGCAGGATGTGAGCGCACTTGTTTTGATACCACTGAATGAAACATTCCTCCCGCAGAAAACAGACTTCTTGTCTCTCGTGTTAAATCTTAAAGAACCTAATACTTCTGGCTAAAGAAATTATAATGATTGAAAACTGTCATCTGTTCCAATCAGTAACACTTTAATTGGCTAGTAAGACAAAAATGTGGTGAGAAGACTTTGAGTGTGTCAGATACTTGATGTACCCATACTGTATGACTTTTATTGCAGAAGTCAATTTACACGCAGCTTCCCAGTGTAAAGGAAATCAATACTGGAGACTAACAGATTGTTTTTACAGGGCTGCTGAAACTGAGATGAGGAGAGCCATTTAGAGGCCTCATTATAGCACGTGCTCTTTCCTTGTGTTCTTTCAAACAATCTGATGGAGTAATTAATCCTTGAAGTGCCCCAAGAGGCAAACCTACTTAATTGCACTGCTGTTTAGCCTAAATTCCCGGACTGCACAGGACCTGGCGTTGATCCTGTTTGATCAAAATTTTTGCATGGAGTATATATTCCTTAGGTTTTTTTCATCTTCTCTCAGAAAAAAACAATCAATCTGTCAAATTTTACCTAGTGCAGCATGACCCTAGACATCATTTCATTCTTGCTGTAGGCAGAATTATGTACAAGTTGCAGGGAAGCAGTCAGCTGTGCCTGTTGTTGCTTGGAGATGGAGAGTGACCTGTTCTTGTGAATCACAGAAGGAAGGTATGCCCTGTGACTACTATGTGGGAAGTCATTCCCCTTGCATAGTCATCCAGGTAGCAACATTTAAGCCTTGTGGCTTAAGCTCTGTGCCTTTCAAGAGTGGCTAGGTAACGGTGATTTGGTGTACAATCTGTATTTGCTAAACTATTTGCCAAACTATTTCTGCCTGATGTGGAATTGGATGATGACAAAAAACCATGATGTGTCCTTCCTATCTGCTTTGGAGTGTTTTGTTTAACATAAGTGACATCCCGGCATAGACTTAGCACGTCCTATTTTTGTATTGAGAACACAAAGCATTTGTTCTGTCGACAGCACTTGATTTTCAACAAATGTCTTGTTAAGATTGAATCTATGTTATGGGTATGGTTAGGAGGTGTTGAATGCTTCTCTTCCACTGCTCAGTATAGTCTGTGATCAATGCCTCTTCTTCATTTAGCAATTTCACACTCTAGTGATTCCTTCAGACTTCTGTAGAGATGCACAAATTCGACAACAATTCCTTAACCAGCGTGTTCTGGATATATTTGGATAAGTTGAAGTAGTTTTGACAGTTCAGTTATGAAAACAGCAAAATAGCGGTGTTAGTACTGAAGAAGATTAAATGAAGTCTGTGACTGGGTATCGGTTTCTTCTCTAGGCTTGCTAGTGACACTGAAGCTGCAGAGTGCAAGGTTCTTTGAATAATGAGCAGAGATTTAATTTTTTTAAAAAAATTAACAAACAGAATGAGACAAATGGGATACCTGGTATGCTCTACTATGACTGGAAGTTCCTTCTTGGAAAAACAGGTATTTTGGTATCATAAAATCTTTTCCCTGTAATCACATCATCTCGCCAATAATTTTTTTCTCTGTTGTGCTAAAAGCGATAGAGCTGCAGCCATTGTAGCAAGGGATTGACTTTAATTATTAAAGTTATGGGCAGAATGAGGTGGAGGGTTCTCAACATTCAGAATCTTGTGGCATTTGCCCTTGTATTTCGTGTGATGCTTGTTTTTCATCGTTTAGTAGCAACGGCATGAATGCCAGAGAACTGCTCTGCCTTGTGTCTTGCCCACACCCCCACCTGCTGGCTATAACCCCGTCTTCACTGCTCGTGGCTCTAGGGTAATTTATCCTTTTAGGATGCATAGCACAAAGACACATCTCCTGCCTTGAGAACTGCTCTGAAATATAAGTGCTTGAGAAGTTGGAGTTGTTGGTAACTTTTAAAAAACCTTTGTCCTAGCAAGTCATAGCTGTCCTAGCTGTCATAAACACCATGCCTTTTACTAGAGGAGAACAAATACACCTCTCCCCTCTAGAGCTTGCTGCTGTGTCTCTGCAATAGACAGTAGGATATCCACTGCCTCTGAATGGGAAGTGCTGGGTTATCAGGGCCAGGCGGGAAGAGATTGGAGAAGAAAGTGGAAAGTTGTTCCTGGGGAGGTAGAACTAAGGTAGAGATGGTAGTAGGCATGTATAAAGTGTATAGTAGGTTGCCTACCTCATTTCCTATTTTACCAAGTTATTTCTTCCACTAGGATGTGCTTCAGATCCAGGTGTGTAGGTGTATGTCTCTTTGGCTGAATTCTGCTGGCTTTTTTGTGCCAGTTTGATAAATATAAGTAATTTTTCTTCTGCCTTGCCTTCTTCCTGTGCCCTCAAGTTCCTGATCAAACTTGTCCCCTCTGTCTTTCTCTACTAAAGACTCACAGAAATACTCATGGTAGTGAAAGAGAGAACTACAGAAGTCAGGGGCTGTAGGGTCAAATGAGATTGCCAGTAGTTTGCTATAAGTTTGCTTCTCTTCCTCTAGATGTTGCTCTTTGGACAAATAGGAACTGGAATTTTGTATTTTAGGAAGACTTGTTTGAATAATGTTTGAAGCAGTGCCAGTATTGGTGAGTCCGTTGGGGGTGGATTAGAGGGAGAAGTAATATGGTCGCTATCAACAACTGCTGGTATTTTCTACAACTAGTAAGAATGTCTGTACATTTAACTCTGAAGACCTATGATGCACTGAAATGCTTCTAAAGCATTTGTCCAGTGTTTTTTGTAACTTGTACATCAGATCTGGGCACATCTTCTTTGTACAGTCACCCTATCACTCCAAGTTGTTCATGGCCATAAGGACTTTCTTATGGATCAGGAACCAGGTCTAAAGGTCTGAGGTGCTAGCTGCAGCAAAAATGAAATAATAGACAGGTTTGCATTGATGTTCTGCACTCTGTACCTCTTAAAGGCATGTTATGAGGCAAATTTTTAATAGGGGAGATTTTCCATTCATGAAACTCAGCTATGCGCTTACTTAATTTTAGTACTCCAACTCCACCTCTGATACAGATGGTTAGTGTTAGAAAATTGCAGCCTTCCACCATTATTGTTGAAGTGACCTGTTCACCCTGTCACATTATGGTAGCTGCTTTTATTACAGAATACCACTATTTTCTCATTCTTTTGACTTAAAAAAAAAAAATTTACAAAAAGCAAAGCCTGAACAATATATGCAATTATTTCCATAGCACTGAACAGGAGAATTAGGGATGTATTTTGGAAGCATTGTAACAGACTGGCTCGCTATGCCTTGAAAAAGCATATTTCTTCCCTTTTCATTTTCACAGCTGCAGTGTTAAGCATAAAAGCAGTGAAGTTAGGGTATGTCTGACTCTGTCCTCCCACACTGGCTTGTTTTTCATGTCACATGTTTGTAACTTTTAGGACTCATCCATGTTTATGTGGGTTTTGATTTGGATTTGATTTTCAAATGGTCAGTTAGCAAATCAACATTAAGAAAGTTGCATGAAAGCCTAGCCTGGGAGTTTCTTGCCTTGGAAGATAAAATACATTGACATACATAGACAAGGCAAAGGAAGGGAAGCCATCTGTGCGTTAGCAAAGACTGACTTGCAGGGTAGCTGTGTACAGAGCAGTTGGCTTTCAGCTCTGCTGCTGTAGATGAGGAATCTGCCTGCTGTAGTCTAAGGAGAAGGGGAAGAATAATAGCAAGTGGAGGTTGTGTGTTACTGGAGAGGAACTAATATATGCAAAGATATTCTCGTTTGACATTACTCTGACATTGTGTTGGAGATATTGCAGGAAATGAGACACAGAGTGGAAACTGGAAGAAAAGGAGTGTGACTTCTTGTCTCCTCTGTTCTGATATACAAATTCTCCCCTCTCAAATCTTCTAATGCTCAGTATAGAGCAGCAGTGATGCTGGAGCTGACTTCTGATAAAAATGCAGCTGCAGAGCAGTGGTATTGCTGGTGAGGTTGTCTGGCACTGAGGGAAGAAAAACCTGAGCACCCTTGGGAAAGGAGGATAGCTGTGGAATCATAGAATTGATTAGGCTGGAAAAGACCTTTAAGATCACGAAGTCCTAACATTAACCTAGCACTGCCAAGTCTGCCTCTAAACTGTGTCCCTATGTGCCCCATCTACATGTCTTCTAAATACCTCTGGGTATAGTGACTCAACCAATTCCTTGGGCAGCTCTTTCAGTGAAAGACAACCCTTTCCATGAAGAAATTTTTCCTAATATCCAATGTAAACTTTCCCTGGCATGACTTGAGGCTGTTTGCTCCATTCAGTTGTTACTTGGAAAAAGAGACCAACACTTCCTTTCAGATACTTGTAGGGAGCAATAGGGTCTCACTGAGACTCCTTTTCTCCAGGCTAAACAACCCCAACTCCCTCAGCTGCTTCTTGTAAGACTTGTGCTCCAGACCCTTCAGCAGTTCTATTGCCCTTCTCTGGACATGCTGCAGCACCTTGCTGCCTTGTAGTGAGGGGCCCAAAACTGAACGTAGGATTTGAAGTGTGACATGAAGAGCTCAGTACAGGGTGATGATCACTTCCCTTGTCCTGCTGGCCATTCTGTTTCTGCCACAAGCCAGGATGCCATTGGCCTTCTTGGCCATGTGAGCACATGCTGGCTTGGGTTCAGCTGCTGTTGACCAGCACCCCCAGGTCCTCTTTTAATCAGCAGCTTTCCAGCCACTCTTCCACAAGCTTGTAGTGCTGCATGGCACTGTTGTGACCCAAGTGCAGAACCCAGTACATGGCCTTGTTGAGCCTCAGCCCAACAATCCCACCTGCCCAGATCCCTCTGCAGACCCTTCAGCAGATCAACATTCCTTCCCAACTTAATGCCATCTGCAAACTGACTGAAGGTGCACTCAATCCCCTCATCCAGATCATCAGTAAAGATATTGAGCAGGACTGATCCCAGTACTGAGCCCTGAGGGACACCACCTGTGACTGGCCAATGGCCAGCAGCAGTGGCTGCCCTGTTGCTGGGCAGGAGGTGTTCCTTGCATGAGCTCAGCTAGGGATGCCTCTGCCAAAAATGACTGCAAGAATGGTATTTGGTGGAAGATCTGCTCTTCAGTGTTGGTTTATGCAGTGGTCTGGCAGTGCTGCGTGGGGCTCACTGCAGCGTGCAGCCCTGGGCCCTGCTGCAGGTCACCCAGCTGCCACACCTGTTCCATGGGCTTTGCCTGGGGCAGGGAATGGCGGCCAGGGCCTGTCCCACCCCCAGCCAGGAGCAGGCAGCCAAGGGCACTGGGGCAGCTCCAGCTGTGGCCATCTCCTTGTGGCTGAGCCAGGGGCAGGCAGGGATGTGTGTCCGGCTCAGCAGGGCCGGTGGCTGGGCAGGGCTGGGGCAGCTGGGATGTGGCTGGGGCAGGGGCTCATGGCCCCAGGAGCTGACATGGGGGGTCATGGGGACAGCCCTGCAGCCCAGGCTCTCAGTTTGGCTTCCTGGTCTGGCTTGCCTGTGGGCAGAGCCCGTTTTAGGATACATTTTTATAGGAGCCTTTGTGCCTGGTGTTTCTTAAGGCTGTTGAGGGCAAATAGAGGAAATTTGTCCTTGAAGGGAGAGCTCCAGGTCTGGATTGCAGGCTGTAACACAGGGCTGTGGATTATGTTAACATGTGTGTCTGTCATGACTGAGTGTGCGAAGAGGTCAGTGCAGACCCGGCTTTGTTATCATAGCCAAAGTGGCCATATGGACCCTGATGGGAAGGTGTGTCTCGCACCATTACTTTAGTTTTTATGTAATGACTTGTTTTTTGAAGTGCCTTTGTTCAGCCATGAAACCCATTTAAATGTCAACTTCTGAAACCGCGTTTCTTATTTTAATTTTGTCACATCACAACAGTTTGATATGCTGAAAGATTTTGCTTGCTAAAGTCTTTGTTGCTGAGGCTGAAATAGCTGTAAAAGGCAGAGCAGGAGACAGGAAGGGAGAAGAAGGGCAGGCTAAGCCCGGAGTCCATCAATGCTGCTTGGAGGCCCTGCAGTCCTGTCGCGAGCTGGGGGCTGGCTGGAGGTGTTAAGAGGAGGAGAGAAGGCAAGGGCATGAGTGCTGTACCTGATCCACTGAAGCTGGCCATGCACTCTCCTCCCATCACTGTCATGCAAGTGCAGTGGTAGGTAACACAGGATTAAAGAAAGTACGGGAGCTGATTACTTTTCTGTTTGTACCTTCATAACATTTGGAGTACTACCTGACCCGTGAAGATTTCTGCAAAGATTCCTGTAGGTAAGAAACAAATGATTAAATTTGCTGGATAATAGTTTCTTTGCAGCACTGTAAGCTGGTCTTGACTGATGCTGTGTTAATGGTGCCTTAAAGAAAACTATCAGCAGGCTAATGGCAGCTTTGAAAACAAAAACTTACCTTGCTTCATCCTATTCATATCCAAAGAGATGTGCATTTCCAATCCTAATGATCCATTTAACTGCCAAGATTAAACACAAGAAAAAAATTATATGCAATTAAAAAGGAAGAGGCATGTTAATGTAACATTGAGGCTGTGTGTTTGAGGGCGGTCAAGCAACTGGAAGACAGATCTTTAAAACTGAGATTAGTTTTCATTTGGCTCTTAGAGAATTTTATTCTTCCTGTTTCCCAGATAAATATTTACATTGCTTTAATTCTGAAGCACAGTCTGAAGTGCTCAAAGGTTAATGAACAAAGCTTCAGCATTAAGGGCTAGCTAAGTATTTCCTTCATGTCAGAGATGGAAACAATCACTTTATGACACACATACTTGATGGTAGATACTACTGGAAGGTTGTTGGAATGATTCATTTGTTTAAGCTGTGTTCAATTGTAGGATCACCTCCATTTACTTTTGTAATTCCTGTTTCCTAAGAGTGGAGGTCCTCACTCTCTTCAGAAAAAAAGTTCCTTGTGAATTGCAAACTTCTACAGGATAGCAAGCTTGTAGTGCACAAATGAATTTGATGCTCATCTGGCATGTTTCTTTTGTGTGCAAGACAGCCTTGCATGTAAAACAGTTGGATGCAGAGCAGGTGCACTGACCTGGGCTCCTGGATCCAGTGCACTCGTGAGCAGCATGATCACTGTGTACTTGGCCACTTCAGTCCCACGTGCCTGTTGCTAGGACTGCTGGTGTCTTATTCCCATGGGGTTTTTTTTTCTGCATTAAACTGAGCTGCTTTTTATTTCCCAGGGAATTGTGGGAGCTTGTCTGTTCTTGGGGCATGTTTTGAAGGGGAAGGGAAGAAGATATTGTGGGAAAACATCAAATAACTGAATTTGCTTTAGGGCTGAAATCAAAGGGCTGTAATCATCAAAAGGTGGAAGAGAGCTAGCCCACAAGAAAGCGGCAGTGAGGGTTTTGCCTGTAGCTCCAAATAGGCCGGGGTGGCTGGGAGTGGAGCACTGAATGCAAGGTGGACTGACTACTTATGTGAGTGAGTGAGTGAGTGGGAGCTGGTTTGGAGCAGTGCATTAGTAAAGGCCAAAGCTGACTTGCAATAAAACAAAATGTTACAAGAAGGCCAGAATAGTTTCCCGTGAATAAAAAAGTTAAAATGAGACAGGTACTGTTGCCTTGGCTACTGGTGCGATGTGAAGATGCTTTGATGTAAACTTTGGCCCAGTGCTCCTCTCACCTAAGCCAGATTGAATGTGTAGATAACATAAGCCACCAAGCTGCTCTTACTGAGAGATTGGTAATTTTTAACTGCAGCTTGTTTCTCTGTACATTTGGAATCTTGTAGATTGGAAGCTCTACCACCTATTATTTCTCCTTTGATTCTATCAGAAGTGTTTCAGGGCTTCATATAACGATTCCCTATTTGAGTGCATACATGGATTTTCAGTTATAAAAAGTAGTTATTTTTTCTTTGTGTGTGCTTTCTGTTTGTTAAAAACAACAGCATGAGAGAACTTAAAAATTAACCTGCATTCCTTAGTGTATTTTCATAAGTAGTTACCCAGATCCACAGCAGAAACCACAGTAGGAAATGAGCTCTGGTCTGTATAGAAACAAGGTGAAACTGATGTCCTAATTTTTCTAATTAACTACATAATTGTTTAATCCCTTTGGAAAATGGTGGTGTAAATTTGTGTACTTTGGTTTTGAATATTTTTGTTGTACCAAGTATCTTATGCCTTGGCTTGTCTTATTCAGTGGTAGATGCCAAAGGCATTATATGAAGCATCTTCAGCATTTTTAAAGTGGAATAAATATAGAAGTACTCTTGGCACAGCTATCTCCTTCTTGCAGCTGAAGGTAATGGGGATTTTAAACAAAGAGATATTTGGTATGTTTGATTTCAGTGATTGACAATGGATTCTGTTGCCTTCTTTTAATTCTGCATTCCATAGGCCAGGTAGAAAGCTTGTGTTGGCCTCTTTTCTGGTCACACAATCCTACCTGGTTGCCTGTATTTTGTTGTGCTGAAATGACGAGGCAAGGACTGCTACACCCACTCCATATTCAGTGGATTTTATCCTGTGAATTCTTGTTATGGAAGGCAGCACTGTTTATTATGAATGTAGGATTTATTAATGTCCTGACGGCTGTGCTTGGCACCATGTGTGCAGAACGGAACCATTTGTGCTTTATCTAAGGTACCTGCCTGTGGGAGGAACATGGGTACAGTGTCTTTTACACATATCTTCTACAAGCTGTGAAGATGCATTTGAGGGGGTTGCTCCATCTTCTGTCTTCCAAACCATCTGGGTTTGGAAGAATATGAGAAGGATTAAAAGTAGATATTTGGCAGCTTTTGGCAGTAATGAGAAAGTGGGGTCCTCAAACAGTGTCCAAATGTAGCTTCTTTAGAAACATCTCAACCTTTTTTTTCTTCTTTATCTTCAGAAAACAGTTCTCACTCCTCCGATCCCGTATGTTGTCTTTGAACCAGCAGATAGGGATCTCATAAATGGCCCAAGCTTTCTAAGCCCTCTACCAGAGAAGTCAGATATTTCCTAAGCTGTTGCTTTGACAGTGAAGTTCAGAAAACAGGGGCATGCAGGGGTGGAAAGTGTTTGCTGCACTGGAGGGATTTCTCATGTTTAGACGTGCTGGTTCTGGAGACATTCTGAAAGTGGTGAGGTGAACTTTAAACTCTGCTTGCATCGGCCATTTGAGGGATTAAGAGGACTGGCACCAAGTGAAGGTCAGTGGGAAGGAGCTGATGATACCACTTTGTGCTGACTGGTAGGTCCCTGTGCCAGCCACTGCCTTCTCTGAGCTAAGTTTCAAATGCTTTGATTTGGTTTGCTGAAGCAAAGCTTGCCTGTGGAGGCTGCATATGTGTGCAGCCCAGCTCTGCTTAGTTGGAGCAAAAAGTCTATCCAGGAGCTTGGATTCAGGCCAATTGCTGCATGAGAAAATTCTCATTTTCCTCCTGTGTTTTCACATGCTCACTCAGCCTGACCAGCTCTTGGAAAAGAACTGATGTTTCTTTAGAATTTGAGGGTGTCAGTCGGCTCATCCAAACTTTATAATTTGAAACTGGGTGTTCTATTATTAGCTGTAGCCTGAAGTGATTTTTGGAATGCACCTGTCATTTTGATTATGCTTACTCTTTATTTGTTTTGTTTCCTTGTTCATTGATATGAGAAAATATTAAAGAAATGTGCATCCCTTGCGGCTTGTGGCTAATGTGGTATGCTAGAATGTTTTAGAATACCTGAAAAGAGTTTTAAAGGAATCTGGTAATGTAAGTTGGACAGAGTGATTACATGCAACCATGACTATGCATGGGAGTCAGCTACGGCTCAAGGTTTTGTTTGAGAGGAGGGAAAAGATAATTTGGAGCTATCTGAACACTGATTTACCATTACCAGTATTAAAACAGGTCCTCTTCCATTGCAGAAAGTCAGAAAGTCTTCTGAACTGGTGCTACATGGTATTTAAAAGCTGAGCAGGAGTGGGGTTTTTTTTGGTGGTTGTTTTTTTTTTTTTTTTTTTTTTTTCCAATGGGCACAAGCACTTTTTCCAAGCTCAGGACAGCTTGCTGAGCTCTCTCAAATATAAATCCTGAAACCTGCTTCTCTGACCTATAAGAGTTTGGATTGTAACTAGATCAGGATTGGCTGCATTTTAAAGGCATTAAGTTTATTTTTTTTTCCATTATTAGGCTAAAATGACATGTTAGAAATGTTTGGCAGAAAATTTTGTCTGTGTGTCTTCTGCCATGCTCTTATCACCCTAGCTTGAAATTGGCTGGAGAGATATTGATATTGTAACACAATGATACCTGTAGGATTAAGCTGCTTATTTTCACAAAATTTACACAACCTCCAAGTATCTCCACTAAAGCGAAGAACTTCATGCTCTTTTAGTTGGCAGTGAATCCACACAGGTAAGTTGTTATAGCTTCTGTTGTATTCTTGAAAAGGAAAAGCCTTTATTTGGGCACCTGAGAATCAAGATATGAATTACAGGAAACCCACATTTCCTTAGCACTGGTGCTTCCCAATGCATGTCATTGTTTCTGCTCCATGTAAGAACAGACAGGAGGAATTCAAACTCAGATGTGATACACAGCCTTCTTTTGAGTAGTTCCTTTGTTGGATACTGACAGACTAATCATGGCAGATTTATCTTTGTTTGTTTGTTTTTTTTTTGTTTTGTTTATGGAAGACTATTCACTCTAAAGTGTATGTTTTATTAAAGAAAATTACCTGCTAGCAGCAAGTCCCACACTGATGTGAACCACTGTCAAGCTACCAGTTGTTCCCTGGATCTCCTTTGTTGATGTACCATTTCATTGCTCTTTGGTGTGCCACGGTGCAAAATAGCAAACCACAAACAAAGAACAGAACAAAATGATCCACCTGAAAATACACCACCTCACTTCCCCAAGCCCCAGTGATCCTGGATGGTACCCTGGGAGTACCAGCTTTCGTTTACAAGAAATCTTGTGGAAGTCAACTCTTTTGGGATGCATTGGATGTAGTTTGCACTGAAAACTCCTTTGACAACTGAAAACTTTTAAAATGGAAAACAACAGAAACATGAGACAGTAGCAGCATGGAGCTTCCTCTCTTATCTTTTTTTTCCCAGGGAGGGAAAGGGAGTGCCTGACTTTGATCTTATTACCTTCCTTCCACCTGATTCTCCGTGTGTGTTCATGCAGTTTCATGTCTGGAGACTTGATTATCCTTTCTGGTTTTCCTGAAATATCTCTCATTTGAGAAAATCTGTAGGTGGAGGTGGAAAACCCTGTGAGAATCTGGAGGAACAAAGATTATAGGAGTCTTCCTCATTAACATGTTTGTGTCCAGGCTGATCTCTACAAGGGCTTCAAACCTTAAGACTTTGTATATTTGTAAAAAAAGTAGCCAGTTAAAAATAACTTTATTGTTTGTTTAACAGAGTATTATACTTTGAATTCCAAGTTCCTTTGAACTGGCTATTCTGTATCATACATAGACTAGCACACAACTGGTACTTTAAAAACGCACAGGAGTGCTTCTGGATTCCTTTTGATGGCAGCAGTTCTGTAACCCTGACTGTAAGGTCAGGCTCAATGTTTGCAGAAGGCGTGCGATGCTTATGCCTATCATGTTGTCCCCAGAATGGAAATAGGCTGCTGCAGGTATTTGGTTTACATGCAGGTGTTTTGTAGGCGTGGACCAAATTAAGGAGGAGTTCTACTGAAGGACTGTATTTTGGATTCCTTGGAATTAGTTCCTCAGCTATGCCCTGTAGGATAACGATGTTATGTTTCTTACATGTACTTCACTGGTGCTTGAAACTCTGGGTTTCAGAGTATATGCCAAGTACAGTGTCAGTGAGAACACTGCTGTCCTTTACACCTACCATTTTATCTTAAGTTGCAGTGTTTAACTGCTTGAAGTTTTCTTCTCCTGTATTTCCAATCCTATCTTTTATTTCAAAGGTGGAGTAATGTGAAAAGAATGCAAAATAGTCAGCTCTTTGTCTGACATGTACTGGTGATAAAAAGCTGAACTATGTTTAAGAACTGGAGCAGAAAGGATGCTCAGATTGTATTAGTTCCTTCTCTTGGCATCTGAAAGTAGAAAATAATTTTCTACAGAAAGGACTACTACACTATATTGAGTAAATTAATTAAATCTGTCCAATTTGAATGTTTGACTTGAGAAAGGTTGGGGTTATGGTTTGTTTGTTTGGGTTTTTTATTTGCTTTTTTTGTTTGTTTTGTTTGCTTGTTTTGGGGTTTTTTGTGGGTTTTTTGGTCGCTGAAATTACCATTTTTTAAGTGTTCAAGGTAACCAGCTAGTAGTGCCCATCTTGAGAGCTTTAGATGTGGTAGTAAAATAATTAGTCTTACTTTTTCCATCTGTAACACTGTATTTTAAGTTACATTAGTTGTGATTTATAATATGTGTCTTTTGGTCAAGCATTATGAGCAACACAGTTAGACAGCCTTTAAGACAGTCTGTCCTTAGTCCCATGTCCTGACCCAACCTTTGTCATGGTTCACTGGTTAACTTTATCAAGGTCTGAGGGAAAGCACTGTGTCCAGATTTTCTGGTCTAGGATGATGCTCTATGTTGCCTTCAGGATCAAAAACAGCAGCACTGTAACAGGAGGATGTAGGTCTTCCATGTAGCTATATGAGAGATACCATTGGTAAGATTTATCTGCTGGAAGACAGACCTCTGTGCTGTAGTGCTTGATGCTCTCTTACCAGTCTCCTGTTGTTTGCTGCAGATGGATGGGTTGAATGGACCTTAGAGACTATCCAATTCTAATCCCCCTGCTGTTGGCAGGGACATCATCCACTAGACTGGGTTGCCCAAAGTGCCATCCAGCCTAGCCTTGAATACTCCAGGAATGAGGCATGATACTATTTCTGTGGTAGACATAGAAAGCCAGGTGAGAGAAATCCCAACTTGTGAGCCCTGGGCCTTGGTTAAAAAAAAAAAATTAAAAAAAAATGTTGCTTAGCTTTAAAATATTTTCCAACATAAGTGATTTTGACCAGATGAAATTCTCATTCTGGAAGATATCTGCTCCTAAGTTAGATATGAGTCTTTACATGTTAAGTGGCTTTGTGTGTATGAATTTTAGTTGTCATGTGATGAATGTGTGTATTTGATAGCAGGGAAGGTGAAGAACAGAGAAGGCTAACCTCCAAGTGTTTCCAAGAAGCAAGATAGTTAAAGGAAAGTGAGACTCAGGAATGAGCAACTGAAGTGTGAATCCAGGTAAATTCCTTGAATGGTTCCTTGAGAGTGTGCCAGAGGCTAGAAACTAGCTAGCATTGTCCAGAAGGACAAAACACATGTTAGTCTCACCTGATGGCTTGCTCAAGCTGTTCTGGCTCCTTGCTGTAAATGTATTGTATTGGCTGAATTCCAGATCTAGAAATTTTGAACCCATATTACAGAAATCATGAAGTAAATTAGAAAAACAAAGTTGTCTTTTTATTCTTAATTGTTCTTGCCAGCAACTTCTGAATGATGCCCAAAATCTTATTAAAAAGGCTTTGGCAGTTGTTACAGGTCCTTTTGCAAGACAAAGTTACCATTATTAGAGTGCCCTACTGTGAGAGGCACTTAGTGGTAAATGCAAGTGAGATTTAGTACTGCCTGAAGAATGTCTAGTGATGGTGACTGCAATGCACCCAAATGAGATGGTGTTCAATCCATCCAAAAGCTGTTGGTAGTCTGCAGCTCTCATCTGAGGTGGCTGGCCTCAAAATAGGATATTAAAGATAAGCATCATTTTGGACCCTGAAAAGATTCCTGGGAAGCAGAGGATTAACTAATAATACTTTGTTTTTGAACACAAAGGTGGTTTTCTAGAAGGACACTTCAAAAGGACACTTGCCTTTCATGAGCTTGCAGAGACAGGGAAATCAGACACTGGACATCATCTCAAGACTGTATAGTAAAGTTCCCAGTTTGTCTGTTAAGTAAAAAACTGCATTTTAACTTCTAATCACAGTATTTTTCTGATGCACTTTCATGTGTTCTGGGGCATGAAATACATATTTAAGCTTTTAACCTCTCTTTATGGGGATTTTCAGAGATTTGGACTCAAAATTTTTAACCCTAAAAATTTTAGCTCCGGTAGCTAGGCATACTTATGAAGCAGGATATGTGTTGTTTTTAGCCACCATCTGGCCAGGGAGCAGTACACATAGGCATAGCCTGGGTTCCTTGTGGTCCTGTGAGCAAAGCAGGATGGAATTTAAAAAAAAATGTTAAAACACTTAGTTCTAGAGATGGCTCAGAACAAGGCCCCTGCACGATGAGTAGGCAAAGAGGCTACTGTAGTACAAACAGATGGATTTCAGCAGAACAAAACAAGATGTAGCTGTACATACTACCAGTAACACATCCTCTCATCTGGCAAAGCTTGTGCTCTTTGCTGAACCAGACTTCAACTCTGTTTGGTTATTTGTTTGGAGCATGTGTCTTTGTTGTGAGGATCAAAGTACTGCTGGAGGTACATGTGAGGTAAAGTGTCTGAGATTGTTTCAGAGTTTATATGACAACAACATTTTTAGTTAAGAGAATAATGTATTTTGAAATTTGACTTGTTAAGCACTCCTTTTAATAAGACTTGTGCTGTGTTGGTTTTCCTGTTTGGAATTCAAAGGCTGAGGAGTTAATATTCAATTTCAATCCTAGCTCTCCTGATTTACTTGCTACACATTTTTAAATTTTTTATTTTTTTAAGATGCCAACCATAAGGTTTCTTGGTGTAGTGCAGATGATACTGGCTGTTTTCATGTTTTTGTGGCTTTTAATGAACTTGAGCATCTCTTAGCATGGTGCCTGGCATGCTCTGAATTTCAAGACTGGAGCCTTGAGAAAGTTACTAGTTTAACCTTGACTCTTTTGATGCCAGCTCTTCTAGGAAGAGAAACTGAGCTGAGATTTAGCTTAAAAATTTTGGAACTAGCAGGGAGCTGTTTTGTGTCTCTTCATAATAGCTGGCCCTGACAGTTTAACAGAGCTTATTGACCATCTGTTTTGTCTAGTTTGCCACATGGCAGAGTAACAACTAAGCCAAAAAAACTGGTGGGACAGTGTATTAATTAAACAACTTTCTTGTGAACACTATCAAGATACTAATTTGATTGATATTGTACAGTTAACTTGAAGAGTTTTGTCCTTTCTCTTGCTGCAGTTGCTGGGTATTTAGCTGAAGACCAGAGGATGGTTGGTGAGGAAGGAGATGTTTGACTGTATATTGGAGTCCCTGTTTGTCTCCTTGCCCTCTGTCTTCTGTTAACCCACTCTCAACAGATGGAATCCAGAGTATATTACAGTCTTGTTCCCCTGCTGCTACTTCTGACTGCTGTTCTTTGCCTCTCACAAAGCTGGCAAAGCAACAGCTGTTTCGTAAGTTTTCTGTTTGAAGGGAGAAACATAGCAATGGGGGGTGGGGGGAGAGACTGAAAGACCAGTCATCTTGCTTGCATAAGTCTAGAGAGAAATATCATTCTTGTCTCTTTTTAGAGAGCCAGTAACTCCTCTGTGAACAGATTTCCTGTTCTTCAGTGTTTGTGTTCCTGGAAATACAATGCATCTTTCTGCAAGGTGAGAGGAGAAGTTGAGAGCTTTAAGCAAATAGCACTGGTTCTGTCTGCATGTACCTAGCTGGAGGAACCTGACTGTGGGCTGCTTGTTAGTGTGACTAATTCTGCTCAAAGGCACAGCCCCCTGGGAAGGCAGATTTAAAATCCAGACTGTGCTGGTGGCAGAGATGTGTAACATGCTCTCTGAAAGGGATGTGGTAAGACTTTGGCAATATCCAACAACTGTCTTCTTGATCAAGGAACATGCTGTAGGTAGCATCTCTGCATCTAGAGGATGAATCCTGTTGAGCTTGTTATAATGAACAGATGGCTTGTTAATATGTTCTGCTATGCTATGGCAAGCCATGCTTCTTCAAGGCATTGCTAGCTACACTTTCATTGCAGAAATTTATGTACGTTCTTTTTCTTCTGATAATTTTCTGTAGCGACGGGTAACTGTTCATGCATATGTGGATGTTGGTGTATATTTCTGGTCTGTTAGCATAGTCCTGAAGTGTATGTGTGTGTGTGCACTGTGTATATACTGTGCTCTTGGATGGTGTAACATGAAACAGTATTGCCATTCAGTGCAACATCAGTCTCAATGAAGCTACTGTTTGGCTCTATTTTTAATATACCTAGGCTGCTGGAAAGGCTTTGCTTAGTATGGAAAGACCTTCAGGAGAAAACTGAAAGACCGCTGCACACATTTGGGCTCTGTCTGAAAAGCTGTGTCTAGCTGGCTGCAGACAAAGCCTCTGATAACACACCCGTGTCTTGGCCTCTGGAAACTCAGTGCTAACCACAAACATTGCTCTGATTGTGTTCAGGACTTCCAGGAGTTGCAAGACTACACCCAGGTAGTCTTGGTGTGTGCGTTGCCCTACAGAACAAGGAAACTATTTAAGAAATGAGATCTTGAGTTCTCTCCTTTCTGGGAATCTTTGGTATTCCTGATAATTGAAAGTGGCGCCTTCTGGCATTTGAGGTATACTTGAGAAAATGACATTCCTCTTAAAAACTTTTTCTCCTCCTCACATATTCTTTTTTTTCTTTTTTCCCCCCAGTGTGTTAATTAAGGTACTTAACAGTAATCTGTCACTCTTTTGTTAACTTGATAATGTGAGGTTTATAGTCCCTCTACTAGGGCTCCAGCCCTGGAAATGAAGGGCTAGGCTTGATACAGCTTAAAAAAGGTAATATTATCCTGGAGCCGTAGTTCAGTTATAGGAAACAGTTTAAGCAGTTGTTTTCTTTAGCACATACATGGGAGTGATACTGCTAAGAAAGGGTGGGGGTAATAAGTGCTCACCCTTCAGCAGCCTGTTGGAGTTCTCTCTCCTCAGTTCAATTGCAATTGCAATTCATTGCAATTCCAATTGCAATGTCTCTGTTTTGGTATTGCCAGTCTGCAAAGTCATCTATTTTAAGGGCCCTCATCAGCCCTGGACTTTCTTTGTTTGCCTACATCATCTTTCTGCCTCAATGATTTGTGAGGACTAGCAGCTGTTGCATGAGCATCTGGAATTTTTATGGTCGTGCTGGAAAATATTGCCTGTTTGTGTATCAGAGGAGCAGAGGGACACCTCAGTGCTTTGGCCCCGTTCTGTTTTGGGATTGCTAACTCTGCCATGATCACGTATCTCAGCGCAGTTTTTCATTATCCAATATGAAAAGGTCTGTCACGTTTGCTGCTGGCGAGAGAGTATGTTGTGGAAGATGATAGGCTCTTTAGCATTTAAAAAGTAAAGCTGTAAGTAAATTAGAAGCTTCAGGAATTATTTCAGTTTTCTACTTTTATACAAAGCCAAAACAACAAATATCTTGCCTTACATTATACTTTTCTCCTTCTGTATGCCTTAAATTACTTCTCAGGCTATGGGTATGAAGCTACAAAGCTTTTGTTTCTTAAAAAAAAAAAAATTAAAATCTATGCATATCATCATAACTTACTTCTTTTTGAATGCCATATGGAAGAAAAACACACTGTTTTTCAGCCTGTGACAATTTCCAAAAATGCATATGATTAGAGATTGCTGACAATTGCTGACTTTGCATGTTGGTTTCTCTGAAAAATGGGTGCAAATATTTTCACATATATTTGACATCTTCTTAAGAAAGATAAATCTTGAAGTGAAGTAGGAGATGAGAACAAATTTTAGGCTGACCACAGCAAAGTGAGAGTTCAGTTGAAAAAGTGTACTGTTTAGGGATCAAGGGAGCTGAAATGGGAGTTCCTGCTGCTATGGGCTTTCTTGGAAGGCAGTTAGGCTGATATCTGTTCTTAAAACAGTTGTTGCAGATCATCTGCAGGCTCTGCCAAGGGACACTTGCTCAGTCTGCATTTTCAAGATGGCAACACAATTTATAAGGTTTGCTGGCTGTTCAGAGTGCAATTCTTTGGCTGTGAGCAAAGGTTAGCTTCTCTTGGGGTAAGTAAATGTGCCCATAGGGGCCTTTGTAGTGAAATGGGTACAAGAATGTGGGAGGAGCTGGGGGTCGGAAGGATTTGCTGGAAGCTTTTGTTTTACTTGGGCTTTGGACTTCTTCGCAATGAATTCTTCTCTTGCATTTGTGCTCTGGTGGCAAGGATGTGCTCTTGATGTGGAAATAGAGTGTCTCCTTACAACCCGTTTTTGGAGACTCTCAGGAAAGTGTGAATGTGTATACTTGAAACCACATGAATGGCAAGGCATTTTGACAGACTCCTGAGAGTTTTTAAATGGATGTATCTTAAAATGGTAACTGAAACTTAAATTCCTTTCAACCATGCTAGATTTGGGTATAATAAAAGGATTTTGGAAAGAAAGTGAGTGGTTCAAAGCTTGCTGGCAATTAGATATTGACTAAAACAAGATAAAAATGACACAGAACCCATGAGCACAGATGTCAGGTTGTGAAATGTGTGAAGGAAGGGTGGTTCTGCATGATGGAAATCCCAATTAACAAACCAGCTGGGAAGATAACACTTCAGTGCAAGAAAGAGATCTGAATTATTCCATTGAAAATCCCTATTTTGAAAGGAATTAATACAACATTACAATGACGTAGAATATAGTCTGAACTTACATGTTCAGCTTCACCTTCCAGCACTTTTTTAGAGCACATTTTTCTCTATGTTCCAGTGATACAAAATTTTCAGTTGAGACATTTATTAAATCGTGAAGTGGTAGTGAAATTGAGCTTTCTTTGTATGTTTCTTACTGGCTTGGCCTATTTTGTCTGCAGAGAAATGTTGGGCAAAGCTGGCTTTTCTAATTGAATAGAAGCACCTGCATTGGCATCATGATGACTCTGCCTTGGAGGTTAGGCAAGAATTTCCCAGCCAGGAGAGGAAAACACAAAGAGATGTTCTGCATGTTAAAAAGAAGTGGCCTTGTTTCTGTTGTACTGGGCAGTTGCATCAGTGTCACAGTCAAAACCATCTGATTTTTAAGGGCTGTCACAATTTTTGCTGACGTTGTCAAATACATGGTAAAAGATGAGTAAATAAGTTATATCTGATTATCAACTTCCATTTCCTAAATAAAGTGATGGAAGTATTTAAATGAATGATGGGGCCATGAACCAAGTAACTCTTGCCAAACTGTTTTTTTGGCCAGCTAGGGATCCCTATAAGCTGTTCCATTCCAAGTCAGAGTCAGTTTTGGTTACTCAGTGTTGGATGCTTTATGGCAGGGGCTCTGAGCAAGTGCTTCCTAAACAGCTGCTCATACAAGGACTACTGTGTATGGACACACTAGAGTTGGTACTGCAAGTGTGTGACCCCTGACTAGTGTTTCAGTCACCCATTCAAGCAACAGATAAATACCAAACTAAAAATAACAAGTCCAGGGCCCAGGGTAAGTATTTTCAGTCACGGATATGATAGGCTCTTTTGAAACTTGTTAAAACACAGGATACCAAGAAACTGATTTGATTAAAAAAACCCGAAGTTGTGTGTGCGTGCATTTGTTTTATCTTTACAAAATTCCATTTAGCAGTTAATTAGAGGAAAAATTACTCCTGTTGATTCTTTGAAAATTACTCCCTTAGCTTCCATATAATAATGAAATAAATAAATTTAAAAAAACCTGAGAGGGAAAAAATCTTGAACTGAAGTGGGGGGAAAAAAAAAGTAAAAGGATCTGTTATTTATGTTTCTTGGCCAAGGCACCTGCACAAGCCTCCAATGCTGTTCATGGAGTTGCAGGCTGCATCCAACACTGTATGAGTTACCTCCCTGCTGCTGATGGGAGAATGCAGCCGGTGAAATGTGGCAGGCAGCCCAGGCATCTAAATAAAGAGGCATGGTCTTCTGAAAGGGCACAGAAAGCCTTCCTTCCAGCAAGAAAACTTTATGGGTGTGCTGGTGACCAACAGTAGGCAGTGTGTCTGCTAGGCAAGCATGGCCTCAGCTGAGCTGGCAGAGTTAAAAGTGCAAAAAAACTTAGTTTTTCTCCTAACACATTATTCTTTCAATAGCAGCTTTGTGGCCCTGATAGCAAGCAGGTTTGAGAACTGTGGAAAGAGAGGAACCAAGATTTCTTCTTCTGCAGAGGCACTCTAGAGTATTTGACTGAGGTCACCATGTCATCATTTTCATATGGTCTATATAAACACAAAGGCAGCTCTGACAGTAGTGGTCACATTGGTGGAGAAATGTAAAGTGAATTTTAATGTCTAGTTTGCCCATACTGATTAAAGAAAGCCCTTGATCTCTGTTTCAAAATCCCACTGCCACCAGTTCTGGGTGTAGGTAGGCATGAATCTACATTGAAGCAGCTTGCAGAAATTATGATGCTTCATCTCTTGCAAGCTGCTAATATTATAAAGCTCTACCTACCAATGTTTTTTCAACAATTTCTCTATTGTTGTTTGGGAAGTGGTAGCATGTTTTATTTGAAGCTTTGTGTTGGCATAACTGTGTGGCACTGAGGCAGTTTAGGTGTGATGGGTAGCATCTTTCTGTGATGCAGTGGAACACAGTGGCAGGGGAGTGGTCCAGATTTTCCATTGTTCTAATTTGGAAAACCCAAAGTTGCATAGCTTCTATATATTGAGTTGTTCTCAGAACCTGGCCCTGCCTCCCCTTCCCTGAGTAACTTCAGTAAGGGTTTTGGCAGTGCTTGTACTCATCTCGTTGTGCTTTAGCTTAACTTCCCCTTTCCCCTCCTTCAGCTGACTTTTTTACACAGTTGGCTGTCTTATTTTTCCCCTCACTCCTTATGCAGGTTAAAATGTTGTGTTAACCATGTTATGATTTAGGACTTAACAGCTGACTTAAACTTAGTGCCTGTAAGTGTAAGGAGTTTGGGGGAAATCGTGGTGTGTTGCCATCGTTTTTCTGCCCTCTAACCTTCTAACTGAAGGAAAGGCAAAACTGCAGTGGCATCTGCAAAGACAGCAGCTGACTCTGTGTTGAATGTCAGTGCAGGAAGGCTTGTGTTCTGGGGGAGGGTGAAGATATTCAGGGAGGCTGGGTGGGGAGGCTTGTGCTCTGGATATGGATGTCCATTCCCTGCCCTCTTTCACAAAGACTTGCCCATAAAGGGAGCTTTCACAGGAATTGCATTGAGGGATTGATGTTCTTATCTCTGCCCAAAACCCTGATCCCTCCTTGCTGATAGAGGGACCCCACCTGGAATAAGGGCACAAGAGACTTGTGTCCTTTTGAATCACCTGAGTGCCAGGATTGTGCTGTTTCCATTTTTGTGTGATTGCATGGGATTTTACAGTAAAAACTTCGGGGTGCATTTGCTGCTTTAGAGGGGCTGGTTCTTTGAATGGAACTTGTAAATGGAATAGCATCTGTCTGTTTCCTCTGCTCTACTTGAGAGCCAAGAGGAGAGGCTGATCTATCATGTGCCAGCTTGAGACAAACAATGGTTCACAGTGACTGAGGCAAGAGAAAGAGCCTGCTTGGGTAATGAGATGGAAGAACTTGGCTTGAGTGGATGGTTCTCCCCTGATTATTAAAAATATTAGTTGTTAATTGCTTTAATGAGGTTCACAACTAGAATATAAGTGTTTTGTGTGCTCTGTATATCCATTGCCATGGTAATTTATTTTTCACTGCCACTTGAAGTCTGAAGTTGCAGCTGTACCTAACTGCTGGCATGTACATGGGCATTAAGATGCCTTTATACTTAAGGGATTCCCAGAAATTTTCAAACATTTTACACCATGTTTTTTATTTGTAATTGTTTGTAAGTAAGGAAGTTTGAGCTGTTCTTAACTATTGTTAAGTAACATTAACATACAGGATAAGTGTTCCAGTTTGCTTAGGGTGATATCATTATACAGGGTTTGTCCTGCTTGAGATCATTCTGATCTGAATTCCTTCCTCCTTCCCACCACCCAAACTCAGACCCCACAAATCTGTGACCCTCATCACTTACTCTTTCTAGGCAACTTGCAAAAGTACTGATTGACAAGTCATGTCAGGTGACATCTCACAGAGGGATGTCTTACCTTTTGTTTGACTCTAAATCTCTAAATTTGTCATTATGTAGACTGATTACATCAAAACTGTGTCCCTCTTTTTTCTCTAAGGAACATACTGCTCAAACTGGTCTCCTAACTGTGTGACAGGAGAAGATGGTGATGGTTATGGAGGAGACCAAGAATTCCTAACAGTGCTCTTTCAGGGAAGGCTGGCTAGGCTGTGGGGTAGGCATGCTCTTTCAATTGTCCAAGGAGTATGGTGGTATCCTTTTGGCATACAATCCTATGCTTTTTCTTATAGTGTGTCTCTGGCTGGGAGCAACACACACCTAACTTTCATACTGGCCTGGATCTGGGATGCTCTCAGGTTTACATCTTGGAGCTTGAGAGTGCTCCTTGTTCCCTGGGCTCAGACATGAATTTCCAACAAATTTCCTGGTTGAGATTTCCTTGTAATATTATGTGTACTTCCTAATATAAGCTTGGGGCTCTTTCCCACTTATCTACTAACCAACATAGGGTAAATTGGCAGATGCAGGCAAGGCTTTTTACAAGCAGTTTCTTTTTTCTCTGAGCCAGGTGGTTGTGGGTAAGCTTTGGTCTGGAAATCTAATTGGTGTGTTAATAAACTATGGCACTTGAATATAAATGCTCTGCCAACAGGGTTTGTTCTCTTGGTCTGAAAGCTGCCCTAATGCAGCTATGTTTTCTGGACCATGCAGTTTGTGCACACTGGCTGAGCAAGCTGTGGTCCAGCAGTGCCTGCCTGTGTAAACACCATCACTGTGTGTTTAAGTGTCTGTCCATCTTCTCACCTTTTCTGCAGCTTTGTTTCATCCTCTATATTGCTAGACTTTGCAAATTCCTAGGTAAGCTCCCCTTCTGCTTCACAGCAAGGTTTGTAGTCCTCCATGCAGAGCTCTCTAAGCATTGTTCTTGGCATTGCTCTTGATTTAACAACTGGCAAGCACACTTAAAATGTTCAACTTGTCCAAATTGAAATAATCTGAGCTGAGGAAGTTCACAGTATGTACCTGCCTCAGCTGGAATATCCTGAAAAGCTTTTTAGGTAAGATTTCAGTTATTTCTGAGGTTGAGATTAAAATCAGGAAGAAAAAAAAAGTGGCTTTCCACATTGCTTGAGGACTTTCAACAGCCAAGTTGAAACTTTGGTATGTGTGATCTTGGAAATTTTGGAGGGACCAGATTTGCTGTGCGTCGGAGATGCCTGTGGCCAGTTTATGAAAGTGTTTTCAGTTTAATCAAGCAACTCCCCTCCTCTTTCACTTGTGCTTGTCATGTGCCTGAACTTGTTAAAGTTTGGCAATAAGCTCAAAGATTGGCATATGTGAACAAGCTTGCTCTGTGGGTAACTAGAAGGGGCTGGGCTCTTGTAGTTTCATCTTGGCAGGGAGCCCTCATCACGGTGCCTGGGAGCTCAGTTGCTCCTTTTCTGCTTCCAGCAGTCCTTTCTCTGGCCCTCAGTTGTAGAGAAGGGGTACAAAAGATGGATGTAGAAGCAAATACCGAAAAAGATAGGAGTGGAGGTGGTAGGATTTTGCAGGAAACAAGATGTTAAAGTAAAAGCTGAGCGCTACATTTTTAAGAACAGGAGCAGAGGGCAGTGTGTGCTGTAATAAAATTAGACTTGTTCTCCAGACCAAGAATTGTGTGTAGGGCTCAGGAGACCTTTCTGTGCTTTGCCAGCAGCTTCAGGGGCCCTTGTGTTTGCAAACTGTTACCTCCCTCTAGTGGTGTGTGCACAAGGCTGTGGATTGCTAGCTCCTGGGTCAGGGTGTGTCGGATCTGGACCATATCGATAAAACACCATAGCCTTGACTTTATCCAGCCCTTCCTACCATGTTATGTGGATGCATTTGGTGCACCAGTGAGATACTGGGCAGATTGCATAAGCCATTCTGTTGACAGGGGTGCACTTTGTGTCCCTCCTTTGTCGTGTATTTAACTGGATCCACATGATGTCAGACTTGAAGACAGGCTCAGCACAGAAGAAGGCTTCTGTTAAAGAGCCACACTGCCACAGATAAATTATGATTATTCATAAACAGTAGGATTATTGACTCAAAATGAGTGAAGAAATCTTTGCCATGAATGTCTCTGCACTTCTATTCAACAAACAAGAGTGATAGACAAAGATAGACTTGCTGTTGGTAGAAGAGGCTGCTGCTCTGGTTGGAACAGATTGGGTACAACACGGGTTTTTCTGCCTCTTAGTTGGAGCCAAGACTGAAGGGCATGTGCTCAGGAGTGTGAGGCCTCTGTCTCTCTGTTGCCTTTGAGATTTCACGTTCAGTGACTGATTGCTAATGAGATAAGTGCCTGATGGGGGAGAAAAGAATATGTAACTGCGTGCTAAAGATTGTATCATACTGGGAGCAGCATCCTAAATGTTATCTGATTATCAGCAGTACAAACTAATATTCACTGTTGCATGAACTACTTCACCTGGACCAAAAAAAAAAAAAAAGAGAGCTGATTTTTTTTTTTCATGTTCAACATTAGATCATGATGCCTGCTATGGCATTACTGCTTTTAATATTTTAGGATTGGAGAAAACATGCTGTTATTTAGTAATTGGGTTTTACCACTGAGGAGTCTTGTTCTTACTGCAAATTTCATGAACCCTGGCACTTTTGAGTACCTTCTTGCTGTCTTCAGCATCCTTTTCTAATCTTCTTTTCCTCATACCAATCAATAGATGGAACAGTCTTTTTGTCTTGCAAATAGCTTTATTTTAGCTGTGTATTTTGACTTTGCACTTAAGTAGGATTGGCTTTAAACAAAAAAAGAGCTTTCTTTAATTCTGGATTAATAATTTTTGATCAATTAAACTATTTTTTTCTGTTTTCACTTTTATCCACTTTTCCCCTCATGCATAAGTCCCCCAAAACAACAGAAAGCTTTGAAATAAGAAGCACATAAGTTTTTCTTTTGAGTTTTCTAAGAATTACTATTTGGTCCTATTAATTTACCTGGACTAAGTGCAATCCATTCATAATCCCACCAGGTTGCATATGCAACCAATGATTTCTAGTCCTGGTAATTTATGGGTTTTTAAATTCATCATTGTGAGACTTGAACCTCTGTCTTGCAGTGCCATCCATGCCTGCAGATGAACTGGTTTAGAACTGCCTTTATTAGATACCCAGCCTGTTCTAAAATAAATAAATATTTTAATATATGAAATGGATAGTTCCAGAAAAACTGGTCCTATTTTCTACTTTGATTGTGGTCTTCCAGGACTCTGAGAGAAATCCCTGATTCATACAATCTGAAACTTTCATATGTCTGAATTGTAAGGTCATCTTTACTTCCTTTTCCTTAATTTTTCTCTTGTTATCCTTTCCTGCTGTTTCCAAACTAATGATACAAATGATGACTTTAACTTTTCTTGCTGTGTTTAACTTCTCCTTTCTTTCCCAGATTTAAAATCTAAACTAAAAATCAATCAAGCTTATTTAATTATTTCCCATCACTGCAAATGTGGTGATGCACGGTGAATAACAGTGAGGATATGGGATAATAGATGAATTTGTCAGTTGGATTTATAGTGGGAAGTTATCCATAGGGCAACCATTGCCCTTTAAATTTTAAAGCCTCCAATAAATGTTTAATTAGTAGATACTTGGAATGATGTCAGACTTGCTTTTGCTGTACTGGAGGTGCTGTCCTCAGGGTCAGCAGACTGGAGTGTGCAAGTGTTCTTCAAGATGCCCGTGCAAAATCCAGCCCTTTGGCTTAAGCTGCTGTGGGAGCTGGTTTTGAAGACCTTTCTCTGGTCTCACTAATGGATGTTCACCTGTTTCTGTTCCATTCACCACTGCCAGCTGGGGAGGTTACAATGTCTTAAACTGCTACAGCTGTTTGCTACTTAATGCATGTCTGTGCCCAAGGTCTTTTGCCAGTAGTCTGCAAGGAATTAATGCAATCTAAAGACTAATGGGTCTGTCTTTCAATGCAAGGCTGAATTTAAGTTTTATTAAATATCATGGAAGCTGTCTTTGATATTTTCTGACTTTTGAATGATTAAGCAGAAATCAGCTCATGTTCTGCCTACATTGTCAATGCAGACTACAGAGGGTGCTTAAAAGGAGAATGTCCATCCTCCTCTCCCCCAAGAGAGGATGTTTGATAGATGTTTGCACCCAGAACCCCCACACCCCTATTTTAGCTTCTCTGGAGGCTGCTCCCTGTCAGCATGCTGCTAGTGGTTTTTTGCCCCCCCCCATCTGCTTTATGCATCTCTTACTGGAGCAGAACTGGTGGCAGTGTTTGGTTTCTTGCACTGCCTCATGACAGTAGCAAGACCCTTAAAATAGCATCCTTTGGCTATGCACAGACCCTTTCAGGCTTGGCCCAGCCCAATCTGTATCTAGCTGCTGAATTGTAATTGGAGCAACCAGACTAATCTCACCAATAAAATCTGTCAAACAGAAGGCATGACTTTGTCTTTCCTGCCTCTGTCATTACAGCTGTAATGGGGTAGTCAGGCTCCTGACCTAAGGGCATGTTTTTCATGCCTTACATGAAACTCTTCAGATCCTGCAGGCGCAGTAGTTCAGATGGAGAAAAGGTGTTTTGATTGTTTGTTCATTCAGCCAAAAATAAGAGCAAGAGTTACCTTTTTGGGTTCCCCCTCCATTTGTGTTATGTATCAGAGTTCCAATCTGCTGTAAAGTAAAGAAGATCCACATGATATTTTACAGAAAATGTAACTTAATTGAATGCCATTGTGTCAGATACAATTATAGTTCCTTGTTTCAGAAACATTTTTGATTTATTTTGTGTTATCACTTTTTGTGATGTACAGAAGCTGTGTTGCCTCTTATACTGAAATTTCAGTGAACTGCTGGTGCAGTTGACCTCTGAATTTATGGTACTGTGAACCTTGAAGATGTAGGAGAAAGTTGATTTGAATAAGAGGGAAGAAGCAAGGATTTCTTCCATTTGACTGGTACCATTCAGAGTAAAACTAACCTTTCAGGAGCACTCAACTTCGTTGAAGTGTGATCACAAAAAAGCATTATATACCTTCTAAGCAATTTCTCTTCACTGCTGCTTTTCAACATTGTTTCAGTTTGCTAGAATGCCGCTCCAAGGGACAAGAGTTCAAAATGTGTATCTGACAAAATACTCAATGTGCTGAACAGCACTTCTGAATGCAGACATATGCACTATTGCTATTTACACAGTTCAGTGGATGTGTATTATAATAAGTTTACAATATTAGCAGTAACTCCAGGCACCCTGTCTTAACAGTATTTAGCCTGAGCTGCTTAGATAAAATGTTCAGGAGATTTACTACCTATGTGGGGAATTTCTGGTTCTTGGCGTGATATGCGAATTAGCATAGAGTTGGGATTATAAACTACTAAGTAACTGTACCACTGTTATGGATTATTCTTTATCCTTTCCAATTCTGATGGCTTTTACTGAATATATAGCCTATGGAAGACTTCTCTTCCTCTTGTTTAAATTGCTAGTGAATCTGTTGCATTGGGTTAGAAACTCCCATATTGCCGGATTGTGTTACAGTAATTGGTATCTTTGCTTCATCTCAGCCAATGACCACGCTTCCTTTCTGACCAGGCTGATTGGGCAAAGGGTGTGCCTTGTGTATTTTTGTTCATTGGGTCGAACTGCCTGCATGACTGCCCTACAGTGTCCCTGCGCACTTTTCTTCAGAGATGGGGAATGGGGAACTTAATCATCCAACTTCAATCCTTCCTCTTCACATTTTAGCTGGAGTTTAATACAGTTGTTTGCCACTTTGGTGCTTAACTTCATTTAGATTAACTTGAACTAACTTACCGCCGTTGCTAATGTTTAGACTTTTACCCAGCAACAGAATAATTTTGGTATTACCTGAGGCAGTTGCTATTGGAGCTGTTAAATTATTTCACAATTGTTGAAACTTCTGCAATTTGCCAGAACCACCACATTTTTGTAAAAATGCTTCTGTGAAGGATCTTGAGAAGTGTTAGTGGGGTACAAGAAGGCAGCAGCTGCTGCTGTGATCTTTTTGCTTCATCCTGACTTTTAAATGCACCCTCTGCTTTGGAGGCTTTCAGGTCCCAGTTTTCATTAGGTAGGTGCCAAAGTGATGCCACATCAGGGAGTCGATTGATGGCAGTGTACTTGTGGGAGAGGAGAGTCTTGCAGTGCCCATGTGTTGGCTTAGATGGAGGAGGGGCAACAGAGGGGCTGTGTGCCATGGCACTGAGGCCGCTGTCAAGGCTGGACTTGGTGTGGAAGAGTGGCTGAGACCAGAGTTTTTTATGTGCAGCAGGGAGCTGCATAATGATTTTGATGAGAAAATGTATAAAATAACCAGCAGAATGTTTTTTGCATAACTGAAAATGCTATACATGGTGATATCTGCGGATGATGAGTTCTCATTGAGATTCTAGAGCTTAGAGGTCCTTCAAAATGGATGGACTGCTGCTCTGACTCAGAGAGCAAGGCATCTGATGTGTTGGTGATGCAAAGAGAGAAGTGTGTGGGTGGAGGAGTGTAAGACTGAGTATTCTGAGAGTATTCTATAAAATATTCTATGCCTTAGACTTTGTGCTTCACTTCAGGTACTGAATATCTGAGTTCTTCATATGGAGCATGTATGTCATCCTTGTAAGCCAACTTTATGCAAGGGAGGTGGTCCACAGTGTTACCAAGAAAAGCAGTCCAATCAAAAATACTTTCAAAACAATTTTGTGGCTTGCTGCAGTTATCTACTTCCTCTTCCATCTCCTTTTTTTCCCTCATCCTCTTGCCCAGTTCCGTGAGAGTAGCGTGACTTGTCCTGCTGGCCATGCGTTAGTGACATGTCCTGGCTGAGAGCAAAGGATTTCTTAAGATCTGTCACCTTCTGTGAGGCTGGGGCTTGGCCTGGTGCTGGCCTGGGAGCAAGGAATCAAGCCACCATCCCCTACTGATTTCCTTGTCTGGCCCCAGGAAGATGGGTTTGTGTGCTATCACTAGGCTGCTTTTGGGGTTAGTTAAAAGAAGCTCTATGGACTGAGTGGGTGTTTTTGCATTTCAGGAAGAAGAAATGCCAGAAGTAGAAATTGACATTGATGACCTTCTTGATGCAGCCAATGAAGAGGAGAGAGCTCTCAAATTGCAGGTAATATTATTTTATAATTTTAAATCGGAAGGTGGCTGAAGTAATGCGTCTGGATCAATACCTTGTGTTTGATTGAATCCACTGTAAATGTAGAATTACAATGGAGAGATTCCTAGATCAGTCTAGCATAGTCTACCAGGCTGTTCAAAGTAATCAAAATCCTTTTCGATAAAAAAAATTTGCAAGGTAGGCGATAAGCCTAGTAAATAAAAAGAGAAATATGCTAAGCCAAATTAGCCTCATTCAAATTTGTACAATTATGTAAAATAAAGAAGAGAAAACATGGGAAAATGAACATGAAACAGCACATGGAAAAAGCTGTGTGACTGAGAGTCAGTTATGATGACCAGATAGTTTCTGTGATTCACTACAGCAATAGAAATGTGTATACAGACCAGAAATCTTCCCTTGTGCTTAGCCTACTGGCAATTATTTCTGCCTGTACTAGAAAGAAATTGGAACCCATCAAAAAGTTCTAAGAAAGGGTAAGATGGTCAGGAACAGGAATTAGGAGGGAAATTCAAAAGCTATTTGATGAAATTAAACAGTTTAAACCCACTCTCTAAACTTTTGAATCTTGTGTGAGGTAGGAGTTAATGAATGGAAGAATGAGGAGGAAAAGAAATATCATTGCCTTAATATAAATCTCTCTCTAAATCAATATATAAAACCAATAGGAAATGTCTCCATTTATGATCTTTTCAGATGCAGTAAGAAAAGGAAAATTGTTCTAGAGTCATGGCTTGCCCTCAGCTTGCTCCTGGGAGGTGACTAATGTGGTGCCCTGATGCAGCACATCTCATTTTAGTGCCTGTTAGTGCCCTTCTCTCAGTGCCTGCTGGCCAGCCACAGAGACGTGGGGCATGGCCCCAGGCTGTTTGCTCAGCCTTCATAAATAGCTTTGCTGCTTCTGCCTAAACTAGCTGCAGCAGGCCCCTGCTAGGAATGCCCTGCTAGGAATAACTAACGTCTCTATTTCTGCATTGCAAAGACTCTCATGTCCTCACAGAAAGCTGCCTTTCACATGTCTGTTCCTAGGAGAAATCTTCTTGGATTCTCCTCCTCTTCTCAGTTTTCCTTGGAGACAGGGAGACTTGTAACTTCCTACCTGGAGAAAGAAGCCATTATTTCTTTCCTGGTACAAATAATTCTGATCCACATAGGGAGCAAAGGTGACTTGTATAACTTCGGGTTTTCAGTAACATCTTCATTCAGTGATTCCTGTTCTTGCTTCTTTTCTTTCTCTCCTCCCTTGTCAGGTTTCATACAATGCCTTGTTTATGTTCACTATTACTCTGTATGGATACTGACCTTTTCGTATTTTGCTTCTAGGAAACTCTTGTAGATTGCTACAAACCAACAGAGGTAAAAGACTTTTTAAAAATGTTCTTAACCTGTGGAAACTGTAGTTATGTTCAAGCTAAAGTAACTTTATTTTTATTCTTATGATAAAGTAATTAGATTAATATTAATGGCTATCTAATCTAGGTGATAGACTTGGAGCTTTATATCCTGAAAATGTTTGTGCCTGTCACTTGGCTGCAGTAGGAATGTTATTGTTCCCTGTGGAGGAACTGCTGGTCATTCCTGCTGAACTATCAATATTGTTTACTGTAATGTCCTTCTGACTACACTGAGTTTTAAAGCTGCTTTGTTACAAGAAAACTAAATATAGTTATCATCAGATGGCTAAAATATTTGCATGTTGGACTGTACTCTTGACTGTGAAATAATTTAACTTTATCTATGACAGTAAAATTTATTCTGAGAACTGTTATGCAGATATGCAGCTTAGCTAATTGTTTATGTGAATGGACTTGAATGAAATTGTGGGATCACCTGGATTTAGTTACTCAATTTTCAACTTGTGTATCCATTAATGTGTCCAGTGCCAATATAGCCTGCTTTTCATGTGTGCTTACTAGGAGGAGTAAATAATGTAAAAAAACCCCTTTGACTCACTGTAAAAATCAAAAGTCTAGGTCATGGGTCAGTGAGTTAGTTTCATTTATCTAGTCAGTTCTTTCCCAGAAGTGGCTGCTGCACAGTATTTAATTGAGGGGTTGGCTTACAGGATTCTTCTTGTCAGAGACCTTTCAGCTGTGCATGACTAGAAGCCAGGTGTTTGGTTTTGAAATAAAGCTTCAAATAGGTTGGTTCTTCTGTAATATCTGCAGCTGTAGCCATATAAACTGGTGGGGCTTAAGAATAGTCAAACTATCAGGAAGAACTGCTGGTGTGGTTGAATAGGCACTTCACAGTCCATGAGATATTTTCTTCAAGGCTTTTCCATTTTTATTGGTTCCTGTGGTAGACTGGGAGGATTCTCCAGAATTGCTGGTACAAACATTTTGATAGTGAGGGAAACTGACCCAGAAAGACTCAACTGATAACACCTGTAGAGTTTGTTGTGTGTTTTATCTCGGTTGCCTTACAGCAAATAAAACACATCTTCCATTATGGAGATGCCATAATGCCAAGTCTTCAGCTGTCTCACTGTAGTAATGCTACACCAAAAATGACCCTGTCAGCCTTCTCCAGCCTCTAAGCAAGTTCCATTGAACCTTGGTGCTTCTTCTTAAGATAGGTGTGAAGATGGATACAGCATGTGGAGCCTGGTGTGGCTCTTGTCACAGGCTAGTAAGAGAAAGCTGGAGTCATGACTAGGTGAGAGGAACAGGCTGCCAAGGGCTTAACACTCAGTCATGTGCTGACCTCTTTTCTCTGTGTTATCTGAAGGCAGAGATCAAATAATTACTCTTCTTCCTTCTTCATTAAACATGCCATATGAATGATTTTTTTTTTACCTGTGAAGTCTGACGCAGTGCAAGGACAAATTTCAGAGAGCTGATACGGGTACATGACAGATGTCAGTGAGTGTTCCACTGGAAATCTTGGTTGTAGAACTACAGGGAAGATTTGTGTCATACTGGTAAATTAAGTTGGTGTGGCAGTTCTCAGGAAACAACATCCTGGACACATCCTTGTCTGCCTTCAAGGCACCTGGATCAAGGTGAGATTTTAGTACTGAACTGGTGACCTGTGTCTTCAATTCTTTGTGGATGGGATGGAGGCAGCTCCCTTATCTGTAAGAATTTTTATCTTCCTTGACAAACTATAGAGATAGCCAAGTTGAGAGGGTACTTAATCCACTCACTCTCTACACTAGTTGAAAGGAGGTTGTAGACACATGGTGTTGGCCTCTTCTCCCAGGAATTAGTGATAGGACAAGAGGACATAGCCTCAAGCTATGGCAGGGGAGTTTAGGTTAGACATTAGGAAGAAATTCTTCACAAAAGGATTGGTAGACTGGAATGGGTTGCCCAAGAGATGGTGTTGTCACCACCATGGAGGTGTTCAAGGAAAGGTACTTTGTGCCATGGTCTAGTTGACAAGGTGGTGTTTGGTTGTAGTTTGGACTTAATCTCAGAGGCCTTTTCCAACTTAATTGATTCTGTGAGGATAGTTTCCAAAATGAGTCACATCCCAGGACTGTTTTACAACAGCAACTTTTCTTCTTCTATGGCTTGGTGAGCCCAGTAATACTGCATTGACTGCTCGCTTAGGCCACTTAAAAATAGTGATTTTTATCCTGCCATGTGTGAACTAAAGAGCCTTTTAGTTGGCTTAAACTTTCGATATGTGGATCCACACCTTGTCTAGAAAATCTGCAATCTTTTTATATTTGCAGACCATTCCAAACTATTGAGGTACTTGGCTTGTGGAAGGATTTTTAGAAGATTTGTGGAGAATAGATATGAGCTAATGGAATTTCTCCTGACCAATGAAACACAGTCTGTCAAGTGCACTAGGGATTTTATCATCAAGAGTTATACAATTTGCAAAAGGTAGTAATCCCTAATTGGGGGAAAAGTTGTGTAATATGATGTCTCTGCTATTCAGAACATAAAGAAAAATAGTACAGGCAAAAAGGTTAATAACTCAAAGCTCTTACCCAGCTGTGAAAAAAACTCTGTAAACCTGCAAATGTATATCTTAAGTCAGTTTTGGTCAGTATCTTCCATTTAGACTAAAGGTTAAGGAAAGACTGAGGAATGTTTGTATGTATCCTGGATTTTTTCATCAGGAAGCTGAGTTATCCAGGTCACTTAAAACATGGAGAGAGTTCCCAACCTCTTTAATAATTTGACCAAAGACAGTAGCTGACAGTAACTAATGAGGAACTGTCACAAAACCTTTCTTCTAATGGAAATACAGCTAGACTGTTGAATGTGCTTTAAAATATTAAAAACTTTTCTTAGGTAGCACTTATGGCTGTTTTAATTTGTATGGAAATATGCTTAATGTGGGACCTTCATGTAAAGAATTATTATGTACACACACTTAAAGGATTTAGTATCTGCTAAATCAGTGCCATAGTTAAATTTTGGATCTGAACTTCTATAATTGAAGAGGAGCAGGGAGCAGCATCCTCTTCCTGCATCATCTGTGTGCCAGTCAGTCCTTCATACAGTCCCACATGTCACTTGTGGAAAATCCCACTCTGACCTTTGTTGAGTTGCTGTCTCAGCTCTGTCTGATGTTCTGTGTCATCATCTGATGGTGGAGAATTTTAATGTTCTCAGTGAATAGAACAGATTTCAATATAATCTGCAATCTTGATGATGATCTTTAGATATTTTACAATAGATTCTTATTCAGGATAGGAAGACAGTTGTGACTGTGAAATTCATTAGGTTTTTGCAAGACACATATTTTGAAGAAGGCTGACTAAATCTGTATTGCGGTTATTTCTGCTATTGGTAACAGCAAGGCCACTTGTTTAGACTGGGCATTGGAGAAAATTTGAAATATTTATGGCTGATGTGAATTAGCCATAGTGGGACAGTCAAAGTAAGACAGGAAAAATTACAAGGAAACTCTTAAACTGCTATGGGAGAGAAATCCAATGAGTGGGCAATTTTTATGCTCACTGGCTCCAAAAGATGCAGCTGAGCAACACAAGGTCTGCAGATAATGAGTGTTTGAAGAGAACTGAATAAATTAGATTTGCAGTTTATTTACTTCTTTCTTTTCTTATAGAAATATACAAAGCTTCAGATGAATGAGCTGGAGATCTTTCCCATTCAGGCAGGATTAAATCTATTTTGTTAGTACAATTCTTCACTTAGTGCAAAATGGGAGAAAAAGAAGATGAAATTGCATCATAAAAGGAAGTTGCATAGCTGGAAGCTTCTCATAACAATTTTTAATATGGTTTGCAAACAAACTATGTTGAATTGTTGTGCATATTTTCTGGAGAACTTGGGCAGAGATTTGATTACTGCCTACTCAATTACTTCAGTGGTTGGACTATTTCAGCAGCTTCTAACACTTTTGAAAAAGGTAGAGTTGCATTTGCTTAACTGTATGTTTCTCCAAGTTTAATTCCTAGTTGGCGCAAATGACAGGCTTGTGATGCAACTTTTTAGATTGTCTAGGCACTGTGGTTTTTAAAGATAAAAGCTGTTTTGTGTATGTATTGACATATTGTATGTTTTTAATATACAGGCATGAATAGAAAGCTCAATGCTTCTGAAACAGAGTCCCATAACTTTTGAAGCACCTTATGTTTATTTTGGTCCTAATATGTTGTCAATTATTTCCAGTTAATGTTACTGTTTGCTTTTTTCTATTGCAAGGCAGCAAGATGTAGGATACCCTCAAGAAGCAATAGTCACTGCAGATGTGTCCTAAAGCCTCAGTGCAGTATGCTGCCTTACATCTGGGCAAGCCAGGGCACCTGATGGGTGGTAAATTATTAAGTCACAGCAAATGTATTTTGTGTCCATGTTACTTGAAATGAAATAGGAGAATTTGTAGAGAAAAAAGGTTAGAAAACATGCTTGTTTAAAAGCAATGCAGGCAGATGCATTTCAAATAAAAGATGCTTTCTTGTTCATCCATTTGACCGCTGAATTCAGTGAACTAAAACTTTTTATGTGCCTGCTGAGATCTGCCCTATATTGTACTACAACGTTGGAGGGAATTGAGGTTGCATGTTTTCATTTCTGCAAGTAATCATGAACACAACTTATAAATACCCATAGCAATATCAGAAGGGAAGAGCAAGTGGTGATTTGACAAGAATAAGCTGTGCTTGTTTACGTGCTGCCGAATTGGAGAATAATTGGGCTGCAAGTCTTAACTGCAGCTAAGCTTTGTGGTGTGTAGTTAGTGCCTTATACAGAGCTCACCAAGAAGCTGAAGTGCTGCAAAAATTTCATGCTCTGGACACTGATGGTGCTGTGGCCTCACTGGAGAGGGCGTGGGGCGTGTTGAGGGCATCATTCATTGAGGCTACAGAGATGCTGCACTGGCTCTTGCTAATAGAAGGCATCTTCTGGCCCTGCTCTCCCAAAGCAGCTCCCTTTTCTCTGTACAATTGGCTTTAGTGGGGGTTGAGCCTGTGTGGAAAAGAAAGTATTTGGCGGTGAGATGGGTTATTATTCAGGTTCTTTCCCAATCAGCTGTGGGATCGCTCTCCAGGCTGACTTTAGTTTTTACATCCAACTAATAAAGCCATCTCCAAGAAATAGCCTTGGGCAAACAGTTAATCTTGGTTTTTGACCTGGCTACAGGAAAGTAAAGCCATGAAGGAAAGCTGACTTAGGATTCATTTCATGCTCTAGTGAAGCAGGAGGACTAGAAACTCTAAATTTTAGTTTAAAAACTAGTCCTACTACATGTGTACTGTTTGAGGAAGAGAAATATGGAGAGGCAGAATCTAATTAGTCTCCAGAATTAATTGGAAGACTTGAATAGGAAGCCTGGAATTCATTGTCTGTCAAATGACCTCATTAAAACAATGAGTCACACCACCAAAGCAGAGAGGTGAAGTGATTTCCTCCCCTTTCCTGAATTATCATTTCACCTTTGTTTTTTGTCTTTATTTTTTCCCTAAGGCTGAATATAGATGAGTTCAAATGAACTATAGATTTAGTCTGTCTCTCATTAAAATTTGCCTTTAGAATTAGAGAGATGTCTTCTAGAAACAATGGTTTAGTATTACAAATTAAAAAGATTCTCACTACTTGTAATAAGGGTGCCTCCTTGCAGAAAATCTGTAAAAAAGAATTTTATCTAAATCTGCATACATTTTTGCACTTTCTAAAAACTTTATTTTTTATTTTATTTACCAAGGCACAAAGTGCTGGTGTGAGGTTTTTCTTGTATTAGAAGTGCATGTAGCATGTGTATTCCTGGCTATAACCCTTCAAGGAATAATGAATAAGTTTTTGAATCCTTAGCTGAATTATTCCTGTTTTTTAATTCCATGAATTAAATCAATATATATAGATAAATAATTCAACCTGTGCTGCAGAAGTGCTTTTAACATAGATTAGTCCATGATCAGCTTTCAGACATCTGACACTAAATTTCAGCATATCTTGTTAGGGGGGATTTCAGTAAAATGCTCTGTGTACGATGACTTTTGTGTACAAGGTAGAGACAGATGTGGATATTAAGTCTTGACTCAAATGGCCACAAGGAACAACACTGCAACCTTTGAGCGATGGCTTAAGAAAGCAAAATGTATATTGCTGACGTAAACTTGAGTTGGTTAGTTGTAAAGAGAAGGTTTACTGAAATGCTGTGAAGTCTCCTTTCTTGCCTTCATGAGGGAAAATGTGCATCTTTTCTAGAACACTGATTTTCCTTCATGGGGAAGGAAAAGCAAAGCAAAAAAGGCACAAGCACCAGAGCACAACTGTGTTTATGACAGCCGGCTCCATGCGAGTGTCAGATGCAAAGTGATACTTAGATCAGAAGTGTGCTGAACCAGTGCTGTGGTTTGGGTGTCTATGGGAAATGCACAACAGCACTACTGTGTTATGCAAAATGTCTGCCACATGCAAAATGCTCTTGTTGGGTTTTACTCTTTGGTAGTGCAGACCCTTATTTCAAGCGAAAAAAAAAAAGTTCCAGGGGGATAAAGCCTTTAAAATTATTATATGTACTTCTTCAAATGAATGCCTTCTCTACCGTAAGAATAGTTGCAGTTGCTTCAGATCTCCTTCAGGGGCTTGACCCTACAGTTTGGTTTATTTTGGCAGCAGTAAGAAGTTTCTGGGTAGTGTTAAACTTGCCTGAAAACCTCAAGCACATATCTTGTTTTGCAAAAGAAGGCACTTCTGATAACTCTTCAAAATTAACGGGAGGAATTCCTCTCTTTTGCTATAATTTCATATTAAAAAGCAACTGACCCTTGGCTACATTTCATATCTAAGGGAACCTTGCTTCAGACTCTACTGAGCTGTGGGAGAATGGGCAGAGGAGTGGCAGGGTGGGATGTCCCTAATGACTACAGAGTACCATAGGTGTTCCTGTCTGCAGATGTCCCTTCCCATAAGGCTCTTACTTCTGTGAAGCTGATGGAGGCCAGATGCATTGTCTTCTTGTAGAGTATTTGTGGCTTGAACAGACAATTTTAAAAGTTTTTCTAAGGGAATAACTGCACGTCAGCCCGTTCTTCTCCAAAGCTGTCTTAATCTGATAGGACTATAATTTTTTGGGTTTTTTTAATGGAAAGACTTGTTGAGAGGCAATACAAATGACATTAATCCCAAGAAAGACTCTTTTAAGATCACTTTAGTGAGTTTATTTCTCTAATGATTGTACTGAAGGGCTTTATGTAAGTTTGACAGTAAAAATCCTAAAGTGTGTTTATGTGTTTCAAGCAGCACCATGCAATATAGTTTTCCATTATCTAACAGATCCTTTCAGTGATGATATGGTGACACAAAACTAATGCAATTTTCTTGAAAGCTGTGAATTTTTAGAGTAAGCATGTCTTTCTCCTTCTGATTTTTTCAGTGGAGAAGTACTGGACTGTGACAAGTATAAAGTTTATATTGTTCCAATGGCTTATGCCTTTGTGAAGTAAGACAGCCTCAAGAGGATGGAGGGAGATGATTTGAGGGTCTTAAGAAACCTGTTTTTCTGATCATCTGATTAGGCTGTCTGTCCAGATGGGGAGCATGATATTGATATGCACAGATGTATTCCTGAAGTGGCCTTCACTTAGTTCAGGGTGGAGATCCCACTGTTGTGTAGCTGCTCTGCCTTTGCTGCTGTGCAGTGCAGGCACAGGTAGTGTGGGTGCAACAACAGCCATGGTGCAACAGTACATGCAGTTCACTGTAGATGTGCATAATCTGTAAGGAAAGGAAATTGGTCTGTTGGGACCATGGTGCTACCAGAAAAACCCGACATATTTCTTATTTAAAATACACATTTATGCATACTTTCCTTACACAAAGTGTCACATCTTGTAATACATGTTTCCATGTGACCTTTTTTGAAAGGTATTGTGTTGTCATTTAAGTGGTAACTTTGTTCACTGGAATTTTTAACTTCAAGCATTCATCCAGGAAATCACGCTTTTAGTTGTTTCATAAAATCATAGAATGGTTTAGGTTGGAAGGGACCTTAAAGATCATCTGGTTTGACTGCCAAGGGCTGGGACACCATCCTTTGATAGGCTCAAAGCCCTGTCCGACCTGGCTTTTCACATCAACCTAACTGAATAATTACATTCCATGTTTACAGCTAGCTGATTTCATAAGAACCTTTTTGTAGGTTCAAACACAGTACTGTGGATAAACATTATTTTCCCAATGTGACAGTAAGGAGGTCATGTAGCTTTTCATGCACCTGCAAGAAATTTTATACCAAAAGAATTTCAGAGAATGGTGCAAATATGTAAGCTTCTGTTCTCCCACAGTTTAAAAAGAGGAAATCTGCTGAAACTGGGGAAAATACCACTGTGAATAAAGGCCTAGTCCATTAATCCGTTTGTTGTGTTTTGGGTTTTTTGTTGTTTTTTTTTAGGGGGGGTGGGGGTTGGCATTTGTTTGTTTGTTTTCAAAGTAGTGTCATTGACTTAGTTCCAGCTTGGAAAGTAGCAGGGCAAGAAGAAAAACAGCAGAAATTTTTAGCCAGATCAACTTTCTTGTACAGCTCAGCATGCAGCCAACCAAAATACTAGTTCCAGCATGGAGAGTGGCAAGAGAAACACCTCTTTTGGCAAGAGTGCTGGTTTCTGTGCAGGCTTAAGCTGTGGAAGTCTGCTTTGACTGTCTTCCTTGCATCCAGCCTAGGTTTTGCTTCGTTCAGTAGCTGGTGCAGTAAAAGCCTGAAAGATGGGTTATAACTGAGCTGGCACAGTCACAAGGAAAAGCTCATTGTTCACACTTCTGCTGGATGGGAAGGATGTGTATAAGGTTCCTGGCAATCAGGTCAGGGAAATTCCATCTTAGCAGTAAAAGCTTAAATAAAAATATATAGTTTGCATTTTTTTTAATTGATTGTAGTATTATGGGATCATTAAAATTGCTCATATTTTCTGTTTTTTCCCTAGGAATTTATCAAAGAGCTGCTAACTCGGATAAGAGGAATGAGGAAACTCAGTCCCCCTCAAAAGAAGAGTATATAAATAACTCAAAGTAATAGCACTCTGTAAAAGACATGGCAAGGGAAATGGGACTTTGAATACAAGACCTTTATTAAAATAATTGTCTTTCTCCACAACTTTTTTGATTTTATTCAGTTTTGACTCAAGGAATTTTTTTTTTTTTGGTGTGTTTTAAGGGTTCTTTTTTAAGTGTCAATTATTTTTTATCAAAAAATATCAACAATTTGGATGCTGCTCAACTTTCACCTGAGGATTACTGAAGCAAGTGAAGAATCCAAGATTTAGAGATGAGGGGCAGCAAGCCTGTGTGGTGAACCAGAAGATCTTGTAAATTTACAGAGCTAGGAGACTTCTCCTTGCAACTAGTTGGATAACGTTTCTTAAGTTGGTTGTACATTTAACTCATGGATGTCAAGTTTCTTGTGCTTGTCTGTACATAAATTTTAAAGTGGGTTGTGAATACTGTTTCACATGGATGGAAGGAGAAGTTTGTCGTAGTAAATTATTTAAATGGTGGTTATTGCAAATTTGCTACCAAAAGGTACCAATTTAGATTACTAAAATGAATGCTGCCATTTTTCTAAATACCCTTAAAGCAGCCCAGTGAAGAATCTCATCATATCTCCTTGTTTAGACTGCAGCATATGAAAATTGGGAATTTTTAAGGGCTTAATTTCTAGACTTAAAAGTTATTTGATTGACTTTGATGCTTTGCCAGGATCACTTCCTCTCCACCTCATGGTGTCTTGGAGCTGTGCTAACCTATACTGAATATGGGTCTGGAGTGATATCTAGAGAAATGTCCGTGAGCATTTAAAAGCTGGTTCATGCTGGAGGAAAGGCAGTGATACCAAAATGAATTGCAAGTACTGTATTGCATTTAATGATGTGGTCTTAATAAAATGCAGATTCCTCTCCTATAAAGGTAGGCAAAAGTAATACAGCCTTTGTTTATGGCTCTGCCCTGAGAAGTGGGAGACTTCTTAACTTGGGCTCTCGTAAGAGCAAGGGCAGAGATCCCTGCTCCCTTCTGGAAAATGTCCTAACTAGAATGTTTGATAAGCTACCATTTACTGGTAGGTGACATTAGTCAGGCATTTTATACCAAGGGTGCTCTGAACATATTTTATTTTTCAAAAGAAGTACATGTTTGTGAATTTTATGTATACTGGCAAGCTTTTTTAATGTATTTAATTTTGTAATGTTTACTGATGATTTTATTTACCAGATATTTACTCAAATAAATGGAACAACTTGTGACTTGTTACATGTACACTTTACAAGACTACTGTTGCTGAGTAGGTTTGTAAACGGAGTTGCTTGTCAAAAAGAGAAGCCTGTAAGGTGGTAAGTACATGTGAACTCAGATGTATTGACCCGAACTGGCTTTTAATGTACTCAGTATCACTCACACTCCTGTAACCTGGTGCACAGCTTCACTTTTGAAAGTCTTCTCCAGATGAGGCCTTTCTTCCCTGTGCCCTAGGGAATTTGAAAAGGGGTGAGGAAACAAAGCTTGGAAATTCTTTCAGATAAATGCTGATAAATTCAGATTTCTTTTTGTCCACCAGGGATGGACTGTAGGGGAAGGCTTACACTGGGTGGCTCTCAGTTTCCTAGTGAAGGTGTGGCAAAAGGGGATCTTTCAGAAGGAGACACTCTACCTTTCTTCCTTTAGGCACCTTTTTGGATCCTCAAGAAATTCCAGCATCCCTGAGAAAAGACTCACCTGCAGCACTTTAAATTTAAATCTTGTATCTTGCTGAAGTTGCAATTTATCTCTGGTTTGGACTTGGTGGAAATTCTCATATTCAGAGTTTTGAGATGGAGTCTGAAACGACCCACAGTTTGAACTATAAGGGTTCTAATAATTTTCACATTCACAGATGCATTTTGTGACTGCACTGACAATTTCAAGTATCACTTTTTTTTCCTTTATAATAATGGTGTGTCAAATCAGATGTCAATTAATGGCAACTGTACCAGTTCTCTCATTACCTACAGCAAAAATTACTATCCACAAATATTTTTTGTTTAATGTTTTTTGACTAAAATCTGCCCACCCAATTGTACTCATGACATATTTGTGTCTTTTATCCTATTCATTTTGCACTGAGTAGCTGTGGAAAGTAGCAGTGTACCCCTTCTAAAACTAATAGGTTTGGTGGCACACTTAGAAGTGGTGAAGACTGGGACAGTCCTTACTGTTTTTTTGTCTCCTGGAGATGGGCTAAGTCACTTCTGAGAAGAGTTTCCTCCAGCACCACCGGGTTTGCTGTCTTAGAAGTGTCAGTGAGTAAAACCAAGCTCTAAATAGCTTTTGTTTGCAGCTGGCCTGATTTTTCTGGGGACTTATGAGGTCTCATTCTTGCTAAATTTTACTTAATGGAGCTGCTCTTGGCCTTGGTGTTAGTGAGGGGGAATTGACCCATTCACTAAAGATTTAATTGTGCTTTATGTCTTTATACTGCATGGGTGTTCTTGGCTCTGGGGCAATATTCAAGGAGCATATAAATAGCACACTGTTACTGAAACAACTTGAAATTAAATCTTACAGCCCAGTCTCTTTACGGTCTTGGCTGGACATCTTTCATGAGAAGGGCCAAGTTGCTGCAATGAGAGCTTCCTCTGGGCTTTTTAAGTGGCTAATGAAAGAAACTGAAGTTCCTTCTTATAAATACATAGTGAAGCTGAGGTTTTTGTTTTGGAATTGAAGTGCCTTTGCAGTGTTAAAAAATTGCCTTCAAGAGCATGTGTTTCTGGAGTCTGCTTCATGACATAATTAGCTTTTGCATGTTTTACAGCAGGACATGACAGTTGGCTTAGAAAGGAAAGCAAAGTGCTTGTGTAATCATACTTAGTGTGCCTCAGGAGGCTGCAGTGACAGGGTGGTGTATTCAGTGGCACAGAAGAAAGGACATGAACCGTTTGCCTGCCAGCCTTATTTTAGTTTCATCCCCCCAACAATGGGGAACTTACTCCTGAAGTTGCCATTCATGCAGGGAACATCATGCAGAATGTGAAGGGAAAGTTTCTCTATTCTCAGAGAATATAGCCAAGAAAAGCAGGAGCAAAAATCTGCCCTGTTTGTGTACTTGAAACTCTTTGATGCAGAGTCTTAGTACGTTAGTACTTTATGCTGGTAGGTAAAATAGCATATGTGAAATTGAAATTACTCAGCAATTTATTTCTAAATGGCTTTTCAGAGTCAAGACAGTCTTAATGTAAACATGCAGCTCCAGGGTAAAAAAAAAAAAAAATTGCCAGCCACATCAACAGAAGACCTATTTGAGTGGAAGTTAGAAGAAACTGCAGGTCTTATTCTGAACAAACAGCTGAATGGAAAACTCTGGTGAAGTGCTGTAACAAAAGGAAAAATTGCTTCTTGGCTGCATAAGATTTGTCATTGTATACTGCACGGATTGTGTACAGGTACTGAGTAACCACATGCAATACTTTTCAGAAGGTGTTGAGATTTAGGGAGGAAGCCAGAAAAGAAAGCGGATGTTGGGAAGTCCAGGAAAAAAACATCACTAAGAAAATTGTCTGTTAAGAAAACAGAAGAGTCTTGTGTTACTGCATATATTTGTGTATGGAAAGAAAATGAGAAGTGTCAATGCTTTCATGTATTGGAGAAAAGCATGAAGAGGAGAAATACCTGGAAGATAAAGGAAGGAATCTTGAAGTGTTGAAGAAGATACAGAATCCTGATGGTGATGAGCCCTTTGAGCTTGCTACTGTGGGAATAGGTGAGATTGACATCTATTGGTATCTCCAAATTGAAATTGGATGCTTTTCTAGATAAGTTGTCATTGGATAAGTTATTCAGTTTCAGTCAAGGTAATCAAAGGCCTTAAAACTCTAGACTTCTGCTTCATTGGGTTTTGTTTATTTGTTGTTTTTTCTATGATTGTTTTTGGTTTTGTTTTGGGTTTTTGTTTTGTTTCTTGGTTGGTTCTAGATTTTTTTAAAGCAGAGGAAACTAATAGGAAATTGATTTCTATGTATTATGGCAAGTTAATGACGTGCTTATGCAGATTACTAATACTAGCTACATATTTTATATATAACTCAACTACTTTTTACTTGAATTTCATGGTGCAACTTTTTGTTTTTTTTTTTTTTCTTGAAGTAAGCAAATAGGAATTGTGAATGTAATTAAAGTTACTGTTGAAAGCTAGAGGGAATTGAAGTGAAGAAGAAAAAATGTGAAAAGTGCTTAGTCACATAAAATTTTTGCCCCTGGAGGATTCTGTCATAGGTGTGTAAATAGAGTATTTCTGAAGTTTTGAAATCGCCATTTGTAATAATCAAACCTAGAGCTGATGGGGTTTTATTTGTTTTGTGGGTTTTTTTGGTGGAAGTAATGGCTGAATTCTATGAACTTACACTGTTTACTGACTTCTCTGTTTTCCAATAAAAACTGGCATCAGTTGTTTAAGAAACTAAGCTATTTAAAAAATGATCCTAAAAAATGTGTATAAGACTGAGAATTCTTTTGGAGGTGCAGCTAACAGGTTTTGTTTGGTAGTAAACTCAGATGTCTTATTGAATTGGTATTTTAGTTAAACTTTTTACCTTCTAAGATCAAAATGAAAAATATCCTGTGGTAGCCCTTAGCAGAGGTTTCAGTCTGCCTAACTGTATATTACTGGGTTGGACTCGAAGCCCATAATTACTTGGCAAAAAATGTAGCAGCTGTCCTCTTCAAGGACAGAGATTTGTTTTACCACCCCTTCTAGGGTCAAAGGGGATGAGAGCACAACAGGTTTTCCTGCCTTCCTAAAGGAGGATCCTACAGTTAGTGTCAGCAAGGCTTGGCTTTTGCAACAGTTTTGTACCCAGTTTCTGCCACTAACCATCCCCAATGAACTGAGTGTTTTCTGATCTGACTTTCCAGACTTAATTTCAAGCCTGCCAAAGCAATAGTTACTAAATCAGTTTTGGTGCCCATTGTCTCCTGTACCTCATGGTGTGTTTGCCAACAGTCTGCATTATTTTCGCCCATTCCTTAGTTTAACAGCTCAGTTATTTCTCTTGGGATCGTTTACTACTATATGGAAATGGAAATGTGTCATGGTGCTATTTCTGCCACAGTGTTTCTGCTGTCAGTACCAAGTCAATCCAAAAGACTAGAAAGGATGCTGTAAATTTTAGTGTCTTCTGATTTATGGCCTCATACTGCTGGGGTTTACTCACTTTTTGCATTATTTCTTTATTTCCTTGAGTAAGTTTTTATCAGTGTGTGCATGCAACTCAGCCACAGGCTATAGGAAGAGAACAAGGCTTCTGGAAGTAATCAGTTTCTTTTATGTTCTGAGAAAGAAATATAAATGTGGTTTTTACTTTTTTTTCCCCCAAAATATCTGGAATATGCATTTGCAGAGCCTCTGAGAAAGAAATATAAATGTGGTTTTTACTTTTTTCCCCCCAAATATCTGGAATATGCATTTGCAGTGCTACAGAAATGTTCTTGTTTAGAAACCTCAGGGTGTAGTGTAAGTGATGAAACAAGGGCTAAATGGTGGCAGACACACAAACTCACCAAATGGACACATTCCTTTTAGGAAAAGGAAAAATAAAAAATAAACCCACATTCATGTCTCCTGAGCTCAGTGTTTGTCAGAGACTAACCTACTTCTCTTAGGCTCTGCTGGGCTTTGTGCTGGTCCAGGCAGGGACCCTGGGGTGGTGGGTGCTGGTCCTTGAACAATACTGCAGATAGGAGCGCATTTCTGTAACTGCAGGTCGGCTAAATTGCTTCATCCTGAATCCAGTGTTTGGGCTGTTAAGAAGCCAGGGTTTCAGGCAGTGTTGGTAGGATGTGTCATCACTCTTTTCCATTTTGCAGTGACTTGTGATGTGTACAGTCTCTGCTGCCACTGCCACTAAGGAGTACTGCAGTTTTTCAGGCATTAAATTAGGAAAGAGCATGTTTTCATTTGGGAGGTGCAGTAGTTTGTTACCAGCCCACACATACCAATAACTTTGTTCCTCTGATGTAGGTACCTAAAAACATGCCTTTCAAATAGGAATAGCTGTAAATACACTGTTACCAACTGGCAGTGTCTGGTTTTGTGAGAAAATGAAGCTGTTCAATGTTCTTTTTTCTGAACTAATTTAATTTATGCATCCTAAACTCCAATTAACTTTTTAATACAGGTTTCATAGTCATAAGAAAAGCTTTAGCACCTTTGGGGAATTTTTCTGGTGCTGGTTTAGATTTAGAACCAGGCAAAAAATGATCTGATATTGGAAAAAGGCTATAACTTGTTTGTAAGATTCCCTTCTTTAGAGTTGTCTCAAAGGTGTGTCTGTTTCCATATCAACAATGTACCACAGTAGTGCTTGTTTTATAATGGTAAATCCTGAGAATTTTAATAATTTACCTCATGTGTTGGCTCTTTCTTTTGTCCTCTGATGTGCCTTGGCCAAGAGTTGATATTTAAAGTATTGATTATTTCTTCATCTATGAAGCTGTATGTTCAGCTCAGCACTTAATCAGTCTAAGGCTGTGTTTTTTGTGCTTGGCACAAGGACAATGTGTTTAAAAATATGTCAACTTCTCAAAAATTTAAAGTTTTAATGCCAGTGTTGAGCGAAGTAATAATTGTTTAACATTTTCCTCTCTTAGTTACCTTTGAAATCTGAAAAACCAGAGTGCTTCCTGAACTTAGCATGATTTTTTCAGTTCTAATCTTGTTAGCTGCTTCCTGATTAATTTAATACTTGTATTTCTTACAGTTTTTATTTATAGTAGCATTTAGTATCTCCTCTAACAACTTTTCACCCTTCCTCAGAATCCTCCTCTTCTGCTCTCATCCTTTTGCAACAGAAATTCAGGTATATCAAAATTATGCCACATCTGCAGCACCAGCAAAGATAACTAGGCAGGGATTCAAGAGAGATCAAATAAATCAGACTAACCCACAGTATTGCTGTATTTTCTTTGCTGGAGAAAGTTAGGCTGTCATGCCCAGCCTACTCCTGAATTTCACATCTTCTCACATAAGCAGACTCTTCCCTAGGAGAGTGTGTTTATTTTAGTTGTTTAAGCACCCAAAATAAAGCGCTTAAAACTCTGGGATTTGGTTCAAAAATCTCAGATGGAACTAATTTTTGAGATTTTAAAAAAAATTAAGTTTGGGGCTGTCCTTTGTATGCAACCACCCAGTCTTGTTAATTAGAAGTTGTGGGGCAACTGTCAAGTATGCAGGGGGGCAGGGACCCCAGATCAAACAGCAGACATGGAATATGCTGCCCTTTCACTTCTTTCAAAGTTCCCTCACTGTCTGAGCCTTGCTCATCTCAAATGCTCAGGAATTATAAGACAAGTGAAACAGGCAATCTGAGGCTGGAGTCCTGAATCTTTTATAATGCTTTGATTATTTCTTGAGTTGCTTTCTCAGGGACCACTTGTAATTTGTTCATACTGTTGATGGAGTACTGAAACGTCCTTTCCCAGCTCCAGCAATTTCAGGAACAGAAATGCTGGGAAAGATGCTGGGCTTGTGATAAAAGCATTAAAGTCAGAGACAATCAGGGAAATAACATCTGTAGATGCTGGAGCTGACCTTACTCTTGATCTGCTACAGTGCCCTTTTGGATACATCTCATGTAGTCCATGGAGCTCTCCCTGTGCTGGTAGAAGCTCAGGCCTGCTCCTGCACAAAACCCTACGAGGCAGACAAGCTAGGTAAAATTAAAATATGCTGCTGTTACTTGGCATTAGATGTGGTTTACTCTTTATCCATTTCAATGCAGGCTACTCATTTCATTAGCTGGAAAGCAACCTGCCTTTAAAGTAGGTTGGTGGTGGAGGCTTTTATATATCACTTCATCCCTGCTTTACTGCAGTACACAGGGACCCTGGTGGAAAAAAAGCAGTTCTTCAGTGAGTACTAGAAACAACCAGCTCTCTCTTTTTGGTATAAATAGTTGAGGACAGAGAGAAGCAAACTCATTTTTAATATGTGTTTAGATTGCAAGTGAGTTGCAGTGGAGCCTAGCTAATACCCCAAGCAATTATACTTCCAAATTTTGCCCTGTGGGGACAGAAGAAGGCTGTCACATGCTGGGCTTCCTGCAAATCGAAAAAGTCTTTTGAGTTCTCTTCATTTTTAAAAGAGTCACTTACTGAGAGCAAACAACTCTAATAAATGAATAGTAGCTGGTGCTCAAAACTTGGCAGAAGGTTTCAGAGCTGTGTAATGGCATTTGGGAGGTGGATACACAGCTTTCTATGCCACGTTTGTGGGGAGCTCCATAGGGGGAACAAACTGAAATGACAACATTTTCATTATATCCTTTTTCTGTAAATTACAGAAATTTAGGTGTGGGATTCAGTTATCCACAGATCTTTCCCTCATGATCTGGGACTGCAGTAGTGCTGAGGGAAACAGATAACCAGCAGCTGCCTTCTGTACAGAGCTCTGGACAGGGATTATCTTACAACATTTGTGTGACTGCTGTTGGGAGTTATTCAAATTGAACTGGAACCCTCCCCCTGTTAGTGTAGGGCAGGGAATGGAAAGGGTTCCCAGAGAAAGACCAGGTCTGCATGGAAGGGCAGGTGATCCCACTGGTTTGTCTGGTGTCAGACAACTCGACGTTGAGCCAGAGGTGAATGCCACAGCAGTGCCTGAAAGACTTGAAATTATTTACTTAGACATAGCAAATGATTGAGCCCTTGTATTTAAAGACCACAAAATACATTCCTCCTTATTTGTTTGCATTAATTAAACAAAATTTAGTTATTTACTTCATCTGTTATTCTGGTGCCTGCTGACCTGGTCAAGACTGAGATTTCTGCCCCATCCATCCTGTTCCAACATAAAAATCTCCTACTGTCTGCCATGTTGTCATCTGTCTCCTGTGTTGCAGATTTTGGAGAAGTGTTTTCTGCAAGAGGGTATAAGACAACATTTTGCATTAACCCACTGCCATGAAACTGGATGTTAATTCCTACTGCTTGCATTATCCCTACATGGATCATGACAGCGTGCTATCCATCACCTCTTAGGGAAAAGAAAGACTCCAGTGAGCACAGCCTGCCTACTGGCTCCAGCTGGGACTCAGATAAAACACACAGATTCTCACAAGCTCACACCTAAAGTGGTGTCAGCGAGGCCTGTGGCTGAAAGCCTGGCATGGGTGATGCTCCCGCCTGCAGATGTCAGGTGGGCCTGTTGGGAGCAAGGAGCAGCGCTTCCTCTCCTCCTCACAGAGCTCTGGACAGTCAATGTGCCAAAAGCTTTGTGTAAGACAGTCTGCTGCCTTTAGGAAAACAAACATGTGAACTCTTCTGTATCTAATTAGATCGCATTGTCAAAACAGGTTGTGATCAATCTCTTTGAAGGAAGGAAAGGAAATCCCAGTGCCCCTCATAAACTTCAATAGTAGTGCTTCTCAGGACAAACATCTAATGGTATAGCAGTATTTTTACTTCCTTATTCCCTGATTTCTAGTTCCCTAAAAGAGTGGAGCTGGTCCTTTCAGCAGATGATATGTCAAAAGCATTCAAGAGGAAACTACAGGAAGCTGGCAGTGACTTGGAAAAATGAAGCAAATCTGCAGGGACTCTCTTGGCTGATTCAGTGGCTTTCTAACATCTTTCCCTTCCAGCTGGACCTGCCTCCTGGTAGCAAAGGCCCTGTCTAGGCTGAACATATCAGAGACAGCACACTGACCTCTTTAATTTCTGAGGATTAATGAGGTTTTACTGCTTAAGGTAAACACCTAAATTAATGCTGAGAAGCTTTGCTCACATTTCTCTATCTTTTTCCATCCTCCATCACCTCTCAGTTATGACTCACTGGCAGGAATCATAAATAATGTAGTGTTTTTAAAATAACTCTGAAAAAATTGAACTGTGTAGTATAAGATCACTTGTGAAGGAGGAGCTGTGGCAGATGTAACAACTGGGAATCCTGCTGAGGCACTGTTGTTGTTTGGATATATTTCAGAGGTTTAAATAGGATTAAGGTATTTATTGTTATTAATGGGAAAATAATCTTTATCCTTCCAGAACATTAGAGATATGCTGTTTTTTTTATGCTATAGAGGAATACTCTATGGGCAAATACAAGGTTCTTGTAGTCTAAATAGTCAAGCTTGAAGCTTGTGCAGACTGAGGATTTTCTCTTACTAGCAACACACACTGCTCATTCTGCTGCAACCTTGTTAAGGCCAAAGGCTGAGGCATTCATAATAACTACTGACTGAAGTGCCTTGATTTATTGGTGTTCCACATGGAGCACTTTAAATGGACCTTTATTTTTAGAATAATACTCTTCACAGTGTTTCACACCTGGAGCACTATAAATTTGAGGCTCCCAGCTTGCTGGCCATTCTTGAAAACCATTTTCAAGATATCTATATTGATAGATGAACAAATAGCATATGCTATTTGTTGTGTGACTGCTTGGTGTTACAGCAATAAGACAGAGAGAGAAAAAAAAGATAGGCTTTAGGGTTAAATAAACTGCCATATTCTGACAGGATAATGCTAGCATCTGATTTTTAGGGCAGGCCAAAGGCTTTTACCCCCCATAAAAATCTTGGGTTAAATTTGAAAAAAACCCCACCACCTCAAACAGCCTTCTGTTACCCCAAGAACTCTTAAAAATTCAGAAGGTAGCATTATGTAAAATACTCATTTTACACTGACCACTGCTTCCTCCTTTGTCCCTGGTGTGTGTGCAGCACTTCCTGCTATTTGAAGTGGGGAGAGGTGTTTTGGTGTGGTTGCCTGCCTCAATTCAGGAAATATGAATATTTTTTGCTGCTGAGGATGGTCTTCCTGGTGTGTGGAGAAGAGCAAGGTCATCTGGAGCAGCAGCCTAAGGAAGGGAATAAATCAATGAACCAAGCAAAGGCAGTTGCTGGTAACTAGCTAAGGATAAAGTCAGGCTGTGGTGTGCAATGTTCACTGTCAGCAAACAGAGCTTGAAATCCTCAAGCCAAATGGCGAATTTCTGAGCTCAGGATAGGCTTGGAGGAAGTGGAGTTGTAACTGGATCTTGGGATGCTGTGGTCTGAGTGAAGGTCAGCTTCAAACAGTGCTTGCTGACAAGTGCAATAGATGAGTTGCTGTGTGAGCTGGCTTTAATGGACTTGAATGAAATAAGAAACGTGGGACCGTGAGTGCTGTTAAAGGGTTTTGTGTATGAAGCCATTATCTCTTGGTTTTATAGTCTCACTGTTTTTGCCTGGCTGGGAGATGGCAGAAAACCTTGTGGAGCTCTTTCTGACCTGGCTGGTGGGTAAGAAGAGACCTGGGTGCCTGACTGCAGGGTTTCCAGCCCAATGAGCAGCCTGAAAAGAACTGGATTATTCAAATGCACTATTTAAACCCTATAGATACTCTGGGAAAGAAGCAGCACATGTGAAGTTTCTTCAGTGCTTGTCTGATTTTATGTTCATGTATTGCTCCTTAGTTTAACTGGCTGCTGTGGTTAGGTAATGCTGCCTTGACATACTTGCTTTCAGATGCTGGTAGTGTGCCCTGGACCAGGGCTTGTTCCAGCTCAGTAGAAAAGTAAAATAAAATATTCCTGACCTGTTACAGAGAAAGTCCCAGACTGCTCCTTGCTGTGCTTGCCCCCATGGGACACTCCACTGTGTCCCTTTAGCTTCAGGCTCTGACGGCTGTCCTTGCCATCCCTCACCCACACCCTGACCCCTCCTGCTTTGGCAGCTCTTCTTTGCCCACAGTGGAGGGTGACTGGACTGCCTCCTGCCTCACCCCCTCCTGCCCCCAGGGCTCTGTTCAGCTGTAACATCTCAGGGCTGTGCAACACTGTGAGTAAGATGTGCAGGTCTCTGTCCGAGCTGAGGGCTGATGCTTACAGCCAAGCAGCTGCACAGCATCTCCTGTGAGCAATTACAGGGATCTCCTGAGCTATTACTGCTCTGATGCACCTGGGGGATGTTCTGGGGATTTCCCATTTGGCAGGGAGGAACTCGCAATACAAATGAGCCTGGGCTGCAAAAAAGAAAAAAATAAAAAAAAATGCAGTTGATAAAGGATATTATCTCCTCAAACTGTAATTTAGGCTTGCTCTTGTGCCAGCAATCTTCTGTGTGGCCTTATGACAGTTGTTTCTGTGCATCAAGCCCCCCTTGCACTAATGGTCCAGGGCTGGTTTTGTCACAGAGATATTGCCAGGGTAAGTGCAGCTGAGGCCACAAAGCATTGTGGTGGCATGAAACACTTCACTGTCTTGATTAATTGCATCCCATAAACAGGATGTCTAAGTCACCTAACTCACAGGACACCTCACTTTCACCTTGATGAAGTAGATTTTCTTAGCTTGCCTGGATATTGTGTTGATATTGTAAAGCAGAAAGCAAAACCAACCCCGAAGTCCGGCACATAGAGACAAGAAAGGTTATTTTTAACAGTGTGGGAAGTGCTGTACTCACAAGGCTAATGCTGCCCACGGGACGTGCCTTGCATTTTGCTTAACAGAAGCAGAGCCCTCTCGAGTTACAAAGCTGAAGGGGAATAGCAAGCTGGTGTGCTAATAATTCCCATGTTACTATTTTTAAAGTTCTGCCTGTGTTGTGTGTAGCACTGTTACCCAGCAGTGCCTCCCAATGCCAGGTTACTTCAGGCAAAGTTGGTGTTTGCATTTAAATCTGTATTAATTTACTTGCTTTTTGTTTGCTTCCCTTCTCCTCATTATGGTCTTGTGCACTTGCACATGGAAAAAAAAAAAAAAAGATAAGCTTGTAGTCAGAAATTTGAATTTGACAAAATTCAGGTTTGTTGTCTTGTTCAAATACTCAGAGCTGTATTTACAGAATCCCAGCATCCCTCACCTTAGTTGTGGGTACACAAAATGACTTCCATGAATTTTTTTGCCTTGATGGCTCAATGCTTGCCTAGTCAGCTTGTGTGTGGAAACACCATTGAACATGTTCAGGCAAGCTGATGGGTCAAATAATTCGAGGTACGAAGCTGCTTTCTCCATGTCCATCCTGGTCCCCAGTGGAGGCTCGCAGGGAGGTTTGCTCTGCTGCTGTGGGGCTTGGTGGAGCCTCTGCTCTGCTGGCAAAGCTGTCTGGGAAATCTGGTTCCCTTGCAAAGGCTCTGGTGATACGTACCAACGTATGTGAGGATGCCCCTGAAAGGAGAGCTGCTGGAGGAGCAGACAAGGCTGTTATTAGCAATAAAAGCTGAGACATTTGTGAGAGTCCCTCTGAAAGAAAGTGCTTTTTTTTTTTTTAACAAGACTGTGGAAAGCCAAAGCACAGCTTGTCCTCTGCAGTAACGCTGTTTCTTACCCCTTCCATGCACAGGGAGATTCCAGCACATCCCTTGCCTGTCAGCCTGTTGGTGCTGTGATAAAGCATCCCTTACCTGGGGGCGGCAGGACTGCTGACTTCTGCTGTGTCTATAGTGACAAGCAGCCTTCCCAGGTGCGTGGAGTAAAGAGGGATGGGAGAGAGCTGAAGGGGAAAGGAGGCAGCTCATTTTTTGGGTCTCAGGGGCAGGAGGTGGGAGCAGAGAAGTCCTTACATGTTAAGCAGTCTTGCTGCTGCCTCTGAATCCCCTTGCTGTAGTCTCCCATCTGCCAGCACACAGAGGTGTAATATAAAGATTATACCACTGCACCTTTCCAGGCTTCATTTTTATTCCACAGGGGGTTAAATTATTTATGTGCAGCACAGCAGCAGCTGAACCTGCTGTTAGAAGGTACCTTGTAAGACCTTTTTAAATATTTAATGCTTACTAACAGAACGAAGCAGGAGTAACTAAAGTATTGAGGATACACTCAATTTTTAAACAGTTAAAACAAATTAGGCAACATGTCCGAAGACAAGCATGCAAAGGCCATTTGCTTCATACCAAGTGGTCTGCACAGTGACAAGAGACCATCTGGCTGATCTGGATTTTTATGTGGGGCTGACTGCTCAGTTAAATGGATGGTGCTCTTAGAATCATGATTCTGTAGGTTCAGCTGCTTGGCAGCTGCTGGGTCTGTCTTTTGGTCAGCTACAATGGGAACCAGGCACTTTCCTTTATAAAGATGCATCTGCTGTGGGCAAATCTCGCTGTGGTATGTCCTTGTAGACCTACACCGGAACTCTTGCTCTGCCAGCTTCCCTCTATTTTCCCTTCTGCGTGGGTGGATGTTGCCAAAGCGAATGGGTAGCGATCGTGCTTCCCCCAGGCAAAGAAAATAGAAAACATTCTCTGGCAGCTTTCTTGATTTCTTATTCCAAATTTGTGTTTATCTTATCAATATTCATGGTGCTGTGTATGTTCTCAGGGTATCTCATAGGCCAGTGCGAGACTAAGTAGATTCAGGAAAGCTCTGTTCTCAGTAGGGGTTGTGGAGCAACTGGACTTGCCCAAGATCATGCAGAAAGTACAGGGCATGTGGCTTTGCCTCCAAGTTTGCTGGATATGTTACTGTTCCTGGCTGCTGCCACAGCAGCTGGGCACAGTGTCTCTCCCACTGTTGCTGGTGGTGTCCAGAAACAGTAAGGGGCAGCTGTCTGTGTGGCTTTACAGCACCTGGGTGGGAGGAGTGGGTACGACTTACTGACCTCAATCTTCCAAGAAAGGCCAATGACTTTTGTGGAATGTAGAACAGTGATCTTGGGTCCCTGCAGGAAAGGAGGAAAAAGACAAACTCAACACCCAGCTGAGGCCTGGGTGCAGGAGCAGCCCTGTTTAGAGCATCTCCTCTCTGTCCACTGATGCCAAGGGGCAGGAATAGCTCTGCCAGAGTCAGAAAAGGTTGTCGGCTCTGTGGGTGGACTGAGGATATCTCTGCACTTGGGTCTGGACTGTAAAACACAGGCTGCCCAGGACAGCTGCCAGCCATAAGGATCAGGGGTGAGGTTAGCACAGAGGACAAAGGGGAGAGCAAATGTGTCTTAGGGAATCACTGCGCTTGAGCTTTGCCTCTCCCCACAGCAGGAGGGAAGATAATGTGGGACACTGGATTGCTCTGGAATAAAATTATATGTACAAGAGCTTGTGTCAAGCAAGAAGAGCTGTGTCTGAGAAGAAATATGAAGATAGGAACTGATTGTGTGAGAGAGGTGCAGGGGAGAAGCAGGTGAGCGACAGAGAACAGCTTGAGATGAAATGAAAAAAGTGGAGCGGAGTACAAGCAAGAGACATCAGACATAATAAAAATCTTGGCAAGGACTAGAAAGCATAAAATGAGGTGTGGCTGAGGGAAAAGAAAATATAAGTATTAGAAATAAATTTAAAATTTCCAGGGCTGCAGAAACAGGGGAAGATAATACAATAACATGAAATAGACAAAGCACTAGCACTCATTTGCCAGGATAGATCAGCGCTGTAATTATTTGAGTAACACAAATACACTTCAGGGTTGCTTAAAAGGATTATATGGTCAGAGCATAGTGAGTGCTGGCTGCAATAGCTGACAGTAAATAATTACAAGTGGGAGGGCTAGAGTTACTAATTATTGAAATTTCCTGCACTTGCTCATTATAAGATGCTCATTTTGGTTACTGGGCTGTATGACTGGGCTGTAATTTTTCATACCAGCTGTCTGCCCCAGGCTGAATGTGTCTGAAAAACAGCGTTTGAGGACAACTGGGACATTTCAAGACAACTGGGACGAGACTTGGGATCACGAAGAAGATGGAAGTGGGGACAGACAATAGGAGTATAAAAGCATGCCCCGTGTGCCTAAGGATGAAATCAAGAAGACAAAAGCCCAGCTGGAGCAAAGACTTGAGGCAGGCTTTTAAGAGTAACAAAGAAGGAATCCTGCAGGTATGGTAGCTGCTAAAAGAAATTCAGGGTAAATATGGATCTGCTAACAGAGAGAGGAGGTGGCCATGTTTGACACAGAAAATGGTGAAGTGCTCAAGCACTTGAAAAATAGTTACAAAGAATGCAGGACCCAAATCTCTCCCAGTATATCAAGGGGTGATGCCCACTGCATCATGGGGTGCTTGGGTTGGAGCCAAGGTAAAAGGAGATGGGTACTGCATAGTAAAGATACCCAGAGGGGTTTTGAAGGTTTTTGGGGCTGAGCTAGACAAAGAGACTGACTTGATGTGGCTTTACTGATAGCCCTGCTGTGAATGGGGACTGGACTGCCTTCCAGCCAGCATCTCCTTGGTTCCTCTGAAGCTGTTGTGGATAGTGGTGCTGTGGCTATGCTGGTAAAAGCATTTTATTTGAGAAGATTTGTCTCTGTATTTTAGATTTGAAAGGAAAAAGAGGTTGGGTTTTGGGTCATGGTAGAGGTCCCAAAATACTGTCCAGCAAAGCAACCTTTATTTCTAAGTCTGCAATGACAACCTGAGGTTTTCCCCTTTGACTCTTCCTCTACTGTCTGGAAGTGTGTGCCATGGGCAAAATATCCCATCTTCCCTGGTGCTGCAGATGGTAAAAGAGTCAAACCAGGTCTGGCTCTCAGATGTGCTTTTCTGCAAGTGGCAGCAGTCAGCTGCATGTCTAAACTCTGGCAGGGTTTGCACATATTTTTCCCCATTTGACATCTGAATGTTTCTGACATACTTAGGGATCTGATAGGATGACACTCTTGAAAAACACTGGAGGAAGCAAATAATTCTTTCTCTGGAGCAGGGATTAAGTTGTACCTCATGCAGAAAAATAAAGGTGAAACCAAAGTAACTGTGAAGTAAAACCCAACAATTCTGTGTAGTAAATAAATGGAAGAGCCCTGTGGGGAAAAAAAGATGTCACATAATAAAACCTGTACAGTAAACAAGAACAACTGACAGAAGTAATGTCTTTTTTTTTTTTTTTTCCTCAGATTTCAATTACCCATGTTGTGGCTGGTGCCTGGCAGTCAGGTTTAAGCAGGAAAGATTTCTGCAGCAGCCTTGCACAGCAGACTCTAGTTTGCCCTGAAACCAGGAGAGCAGCATCTTGATAAAAACAGCACTGGTGTATTTGTAGACCCCCTTTTAACTTAGCAGGCCTTTGGCATGTGAGGAATGGGTGTAGGCAAACAGGAAATGTACCAATGTATCTCCTGTCTGTGGGGCAGTAGTTACAGACACAGTTACAGGAATTCAGAAATGTGGTGCCAATTTAGTGGGTCAGAGAGACAGAGCCCAGCCAAACAAGCTGAAGATCTGAATCTTAGCACAGAGTAGAGGATATTCACTTGCTGCCTCCTGGAACATCACTCTTGGCCAACTCACAGAAGGGAAAATCCTTACTCAGGTTTGAAGTCAGGAACCAGGGCAGAAGAAAGTGTGAGGTTCTTGGATTGGAGAAAAATCACCAGAGGAGCTTGTGGGGTCTGTGCAGTTCAGCAGATTTCTGTGTGACCTGGAAAAGGGGTTAGCTGTGAGCTGCCAACATTTGCTGATGGCATTAAATTGTTCAAATTAGTTAGAGGCAGAACCAGCTGTGAAGACATGCAGAAGAACCTTGTAATAGTGGGTGACTGAGCAAAAAAAAAAAAAAAAAATTGCATATGACATTCAGCATAAATGAATGTTCAGGGATGCATGTAAGAGCAAAACTGTTATGACTCCACATATAAAATGATAGCCCTGATAAGAGCTGAGGGAGCAGGGAGATATAAATCAGGAACTTGATCTGGGATTACATCAAACACCTGACACACTGGTAGTGATCAGTACTGTGTGATGGTTAAATAAATCCGACATATGAAATGTTAGGAGTTATTAATGTGTTAGGGAACAGAACAGAGCATACTAGTTTTGGTAAAAGAGCACTTTCTGCTCTGACTTCACTAGATTGGTTTCCCAGATGAGGAGTGTTTACAACCTTTGTGTCATTCCCTTGTCTCAGACAGAGAATGGGGAAGGCTAGTAAAGGAGAAGTTTCTTCCTGTAGTATGTAATGTAAATTTGACATCAAGGACTTGTTCCTCTGTCAAAAGAAGCCAGTTTTGCAGGGTGTGGAGGAACAATTTGAGCCCCCCAACAACTGCTGTGGGGAGAACCCCATAGCCCCATAATATTCTAGTTCATCTCAGCCCAAAGGTTGCACGAAGGATCCCTTTCAAATGCAGTAAGGACAATCCATGTGAAAACTGATATTGGGGTGAGGTAATAGCTTAGGATTATCTTTAAAAAGTGGGAATCTTCAGTAAGATGCAGTAAGGAGTTCTTGGAAGAATAAAGTTAAATAGCATTACTGAAAGGAATGCTTGGAGGTCATTTAATCTACCCAATTTCTAAAACCAGCATTAACCTCTGTGGGGGGATAGAATGTAAGAGAATAGAGAGTGCAGGAGGCAATCTCACCCCTGATGAGTTGCAGCTGTTCTAATTAACAAAGATTAGGAACAGGCCTGCCCTTAATAGGCCACAGCTGTGTCAAATAAGGATGAGCGCTATAAAAGAGCAGGTTAGCTGGTCAAGAGGGGAGTTGGGGTTTTTTGGCTGTGTTATGAGTACTGCCCGTGAGAAATTACCAAGAAGGTAAAATGGAATTTTGGCAAAAAAATGGCAACAAACCTCAATGTGAAAATAGGTTGATTGGGGGCTCTTTGTGATGCAGTGGCTGTGTTGAGCAGTTTCAGTGCTCAGCCGTGGGCCAGTCCTAGAGCAGTGAGTCCTGTGTAGATCAGTGTGTCCTGGCTAGGCTCAGGAAGAAGTAATGAATCTTGCGAGGTCCGAATTTTTTCTTATATCTATTCACATTATCTGTTTTTCACTGAGGCTGTGATGTTGGTAGTTTATGCAGGATGTTGAGATAAAGAGACAATTGAATTGCCAGCCTGGGCTGGGAGGGTTAATGGCAAATATGTACTACAAGAAGAGTACTTCAGGCACTTGAGCAGGTGCTGAGAGAGAAGTGATTGGGTAAGACTGACCCCCAAGTGCACTGCCCAAGGAAGGCTGAGGAAAATTACCAGCTTTTCCTGCTCACGAGAGCTAGTCCTTGTCCAGCTGTTGAGTGGCAGGTGGACACTGATTGCCTTGTGTGTTTTCTCTGGTTGCTCTGAGAGTACCTTCCCCAACAGACATCAGCTCTAGGTCTTGCTGTCTCCCACAGAAGCTGGTATGTGGGCTTTAGGTGAAACTTCTTACTGGGTTGGAAAAGCCAGCTCATACACCCTATGGGTCATTTATTTTCAGTCTCGCTTACTGTTGTGTTGACAGCTGCTTCCAAGATAGGTTTGTACTGGGAGTGAGGGTCAGCATGTGTGGAGATTGGGAGTGGTGTTCAAAGACAGTAGACATAGGATTGTATCTTAAAGACCTATTTTGACTGCCTTCTGCATGGTTTGGTGAAAAGGATGAAGAAGGACAAATGAAATCAAGTACCTTGGTTGTGTCATGTCCCTTCCTGGTTCCCTAGCTCAGCTTCCCTAGCTCAGATATGTTCCCACAGCTTCTTGCTGGTGAGCTCGTGTGGCAAAATGAAGGCTGTGGATGACCTGAGTCTGAGGGCTGTGGCAGGACAGTGTCTCAGGAGCTGGGCACAGGGGGCAGTGAGCTGCTTGCTGCTGCCCAGCTCTGTTCTCTGCTGTGGCCCAAACGAGGGCTCACGGGCTGGCTTTAAAATATGCACGCTTTCTGTCACCTGCTCACAGAATGAAAAATTAATATGCTTATGCACTGACTAAATTATGCTGTACACTAATTCCTGAAGAAAATGTTGATAAGAGTGCTTTGAGAAAGACTTTTTAATATCCTTTCCAAGTGACTAAAGGAATTCCAATTAGACCTTACATGTCATTTTCATTTCCCTTGTCATTGCTGTCTAATTCTGAAAAATGCTTCCATCTCTGCTGCTTTCATGTATCATCTGCTTTTCTTATTTGTCCACCCATAATCCTGGTGGGTGACATGGCAGCTATTTCCATGGCAAGAGCATTACAAATTCTAATAATATCTTTCACTGAAGTAACACTTTTATCCCTGGAGGAGCTGTGCAAAATGAAGTTTTCTATACATAATTTCATCACTTCATATGGTTTTCTAATCTTGCATTGTGCAGTTCCTGCTCACCACATTGCATGTAACTTGCTGGAAAAAAACCCCACAACACTCCTTTTTTACTTTGTGGTTTTGATCTAAAAAAATTATCCTTTTGGCTTGGAAGTATGATTTATTTAGGTTTTGGATTAGAAACAAAGGTATTCAGCATTTAAAAATGTTAAGAAAGTGTCCCTATGTGCTAAAAAAGGTTTATTTTGGTTTGTGTAACAGAAAGAAAAAACCCATCCAACCTCTCTGAGTTTTAGCTAGACAGCTTTGCATTTGGTTACTTCTATCCCATGCATCTGTACTCTGAAAAGTAAAAATGCATTTTTGTGCTGAAGATTTTACAAATAATGATTGTTTTATCTGCCATAGAAACACAGCTAGGTTTTGTGAGGGGTGTGGCCAGCGCTGAGCACCGAGCTGCAACGCTGCGCAGCGGCTGCTGGGGTGCTGGGAAGGGAGCACAATGCCCAGGCATTATCAGGATAGAGAGGATTTGTGTAGGCTGCATGTTAATGACTCAAACTGCAGTTTCTCCAAGGTACTAGGCTCAGCTTCTCTCAGGATGGAGGACAATGAGCAAGAGATTTTCCTGGCCAAGTGTCATGGTTTTAGTTCAGCACAGATGGGGAGAAGATTGCTGTTGAACACTAGTGCTAGTTTGTTGAGGTTTTTACAGTACCTGGGATTTCTTTGTCCTTGCTAATTAAAAACGTGTCTGTGAAATGAAGGAATAATAAAAAATAGACCATTACTTCCTTGGGTGTTGGCTTAGGACAAAAATGGTATTTCCTAGAATTCTCTAACAGTTCTGCTCTGCGGCTGAATATGTGTTGTTTAAATTGGATAACTACTGCTGCAGCCTCCTCTCGAGAGGAGAGAGGAACTAGAGTTCATTTGTTGAAACTCTCCTCTGCTACATTTATTCTTACACAGTACTGAGCTTACCCTTGGCTGGTTTCCTATTTAATTGCTGTTGATCAGGAATAATTTCACAGAAGGCAAAAGACTGACACTGCAAACGCTGCCAAAGAAAACTAAGTAACGCACAAGGACTAAAAGTCTCCTTGTGCATTACTTAATTAATATGCTTGAGAACAAATAATATAATTTGAGTCAGTAAAATGTTCAGTGAATCACTGCTTCATAACCATATCAACTTGCCAGAGATGCCTGTGCAAATTTGTATTTTGCCCCTGGAGAACCTGTGAGCTCAGTAATGTCCAAATCACTAGTACTTATGTGTTTAGTCCATATTTGAGTTCATTTTTATTAATCCAAGGTTAAGTATGGATTAATATGTGATGTTACATCACTTGAAGGAAAACTTTTACTTTTAGTTGTCCTATATTTTGCAATGTGTAGCCCCAAGTATCCCATAAAGGGGGTATTTCACAAGCAGTAAGTACCTGATTTTGTTAAGGTGTGCACAAAAGACATTGGTGAAGGATGTTTGAAACCACTGAAATTCTGGGGGAAATCACAGCATGACCTGTTCATTGCCCTTGCAGGCCTTGGGTCCAGTGTCCAAAGACAAACATGTGCAGTGTTTTAAAAGAAAAGTAATTACACAATATATGAGGGCGTAGCACAAAGTACTGTGGCACTAGACAGTGTCTTTGGTCATGCAGAAGAGCATTTTTGTACAGGGGAAAAATGTTGCATTTTCAAATTCATATTATATTTGAAAGGAACCTGCAGACAGGGTAGCTGTGTGAGAAAGCAAAGCAAATTTGATTACAGGTTCCAGCAGCAAGTTCACCTTCTTTTGTTGCTTTTGTGTAGATGTTGAATGCCCCCAAAAGCAGAGAAGTTATCCTACAAAACCCTTAATCAGTATACTGAAAGTTACAGGTTTGAAGAACGCTAATTATGATGCTAGAGATAGTTATTACTGATTTGTTTGATATCCCTTATTTTGTGCTTAAAATAACGTACGCTGCTAAAGTGCTACAAAACTAACTTCAGAGATTTTGTTACTAATAACACTACGTAGTAGATAATATCCTTGATCTCAGGGATACAAAAACTTCTGGAAAGTGATGATCAGAACTGTGATGTAAAACCCTAGATCATTTGAGGATTCACCTAGATTTTTGGGAATTTTTTGCCTGCCCTTCACTGCTGCCCTGCTTAGGAAAGCTGATTCTGCCATGTTGTGTGCACTAGGGGCAACCCAGAAGAAAGCATAAAGCCCAAAACCTCTGATTCCTTTTGCATTGCTGCTTCCATTTTCACTGCTAGAACTATATATATATATATATATATATATTTTTT
>NW_024523648.1:8368957-8478068 GCF_017590135.1 Pyrgilauda ruficollis
TTTTTTTTTTTTTTTGATAGCAGTTGTGTCTAGAATCCAATTGATTTAGTATTTCTGCTCTGGAAAAAGTGGCTTTAATTCTTCCTTATTCTTCCTTACTTTCTTCAGAGGAAGTACCATCTATTGTCTACTGTAACTAGCTGTGCCAAAGCATCTCTCTGTTTCCAATCTGGCATCCCTTCCCTGCTGTTCCAGGGCAAATCTCACATTCCTAAGCAGCTCAGTTCTGTTGCCTAAACAACAGCCATCTAGTGCTGTTTAAGTGCCTTGCAGCATCAGCAGATGTGATCAGAGTCTGTGCATAGTCCATTCCCTACAGGGGAGCAGGGTGCAGTAAACCTGGCATCTTAGGGGGACTGGGGAGGAGTGGTGGATGCCCTGAAAGTATCCAGTGCCAGGTTGGATGGGCCTCTGAGACACCTGGTCTAGTGGAAGGTGTCCCTGCCCATGGTGGGGGACTTGGAATTACATGATTTTTAAAGTCCCTTCCAACTCAAACTATTCTATGAATCTATGATATTTAGAAAGGAGAGCTGGTCCCATCCTCTCCTGGTGGCATCCATGCATGACAGAGTCAGAATGAGGACCACATGGATGGATGGACCATGTCCTTCTAGCAGGAGGCTTGCCTTGCAATTCCCATTGGCAAAGGCCACAGAGGAGGTGATGGGGCGGAAAGGTAGGATTAAAGTGTTTTAGGAAATAAGGACAATTCTGGGACAAGAGGGACCTGTGCAGGCTATGCCATGGTTAAATGAGGTCAGGCTGTGCTTCTGAAAAGGCTGGGAGGGAAATAAACAGATTGGAATGAACAAGGAAATGAGGCTGCCTGTGGTCCCTCTTGGCCAGCAGTGCTCAGTGACAGAGACGGGGAAAAGCAAATCCATGCTTTTACAGCAGCACTTAGTGTTTAAAAATGAGGATGGGAGAATGAGCATTCCTGGACTCAAATGGGAACCCTGGCAGAGCAGTCATCCCAGGCACATGCTGGGAGGAGTAGGATCAGTGGGAGATGGTGTTGCCAGGCTACCAGTCTTACAGGAAAAGAAAGCAGGACATATTGGTGGGGGAGTGACATTGTATTTGAAGGATAATATGAAGTGTAATGGCATAAAAATGTTCCAAGGAAAAGAGGCACGCAGTGGAATCCCTAGTTAATGGTGGCATGGTGGGACTGTACTGACAAGCCCCTGATTAAGGATAGGGACTGATCATTGTAACAGGACTGGGCAATATGGGGCAAGAGGAGCTGCACTTGCAAAACAGAGAGCACAAGGGTACCCCCTTGTGTGTTGTGCTGTTCCTCTATAGGCTGGATTGATGCCTTGTCAGGGAAAGGTATGGAGGTAAAAAAGTTTGACATGCAGTATTTTCTGCTGTGTAGAACAACTTGAAGAAACTGATCTCTGTTTGGACTCAAGTGGTTCACAAGACCTACTTCAGGAGGTAGCTGTCTCAACATGATTAGATTTCAGCAAAAGCAAGCCAAGTGAATTCAGAACATGAATATTCAATTTCAAGACAGGGTGCTCTGTGGAAATGAGGAAATTTGTCAAAAAAGAAAATAAAACAACCTTGAAAACACTAGTCTAGGAAGTGAGAAAATTGAGGCTTCTAAAAATTACAGTATTAGAAGTTGAGGAAAATGTTGCATTACAATTAGAATCCAGTAAAATCCAGTAAAATCTCTTCAAGACTTAATAAAGAAGTCGAGGCTAGCACAAAGAGCAGATTGATATTAAAAAAATGGGAAAATTGCCCAAAAGAAGAGACTCCATAAGTTATGACAAGTAAATAGGCAATTAGGAAAAAAGATAAAACTTGAAGAGAGCCTTTTGCCAATGATGCTTAAGCTGTTAGTGACAGGTTCTTCAAATGCATAAGAACTGGGAAGCCAGACGTGGGGTCAGTGGGACCACTTGCTGGCCAAAGGTGCTCTCAGTGCTTCATATCCAAGAACCTCGCTGTATTTGTGCAAGTCTTTGCTGCTGGGGAGATTCCTACACCCAATGATTTTTTTTTTTTTTTTTCACAGCAGGAAGGTCACAGGACCCAGATGAGGTTTGACTAAGCAGGTAAATGGAGAAGTTCCTAGGACTAGATGGCATCTAGCCTGGACTACTGAAGGATCTCCAAGATGTAAAGTTACTGCTCTTTGGCCTGTGTGACGCATTGTACCTGCTGTGGCAGCAGACTGGTGGGTCTCCCTGGTAATTCCTCCCTATGACATGGGGCTGGAGAGGATCAAGGCATGTACAGTGAGTCTGATTTCCACCCTTAGCCAGTTAGTGTTGGAAAAAAGGTGACTGAAAGTATGGATGAACAAGGTTGGCTTGGAAAGTCTTCGTCACTGCAGTGAGATCCTGTCTTGCTGCTCTGCTTGAGTTCTGTATGTCCATTAAAGAACATGGATGAAGAAGTTCTAGTTGGCACACTGTAGCTTGGATCTTTCACATTCAGAATGCCAATGTAGATGGACCATTCCTCTAACCCAACAGGCTGTCTCTTGTGCTCTCTGACACTAGATTTAAACCTGTGCAAATCTTTGCAAACAGAATGAATTCTATGATTCAGGGTGCTGGGGAAGATGATACAGGAAAGCCTTATAAATATGATTGCCTGGCAAAAGATTTTGAGAATATGGAAACTATAAGCGAGATTGAAATGAAAGCAAGCTTTGAGATACCTTAGTTACTGAACAACTGGAAAACAATATATGGCCCGCTGAAGGTAATCCCCTTTTGATGAAACAATACCCTCTGCTTGCAGGCAGGTCCAAGGGTCAGAGCAGACCCTACTAGCTTAGCAGAAGGGGTCCAAAGAGTAGTTTTTAGGGTTAAAAATGTAACACAGTATGGTAATGTAATGATTCTTATAGGCTGTATGTAAATGCTATAGGATTTGTATCTTGTATTAGATTGGTTAGTAAGAATTAGAATATTCAACACAGAAGATTTATTGTATTTTAATGGGAACCATCCATTCATTCTCTCTTCATTCTCTTCATCTTTTCTTTACCACACTCTTGCATTCATTCTCTCTCTACTGCTCTCTTTGCCTCTCTCTCTTTGGGGCCTGCTCTGAGCTGCGGCTGGCAGCTCCAAGCAGGAACCCTGCACCCACGCCCTCTGCCATAAACTGCAAGTCCCAAGACCTGACTTCAGGGATCTCTCATCTGCGTTTTTCCCGACCGTCCTGAGCCCCTGCAGCTCCTACAGCAGGGCACTGCGCAAAGTGAAGAGCCACTGTGGGCTGCTGCTGTGGCATGGCAGTCTTTCTCCTCTTGGAGTCTACCTGCTTGTTATGCAGATAAATGTTTATCCTTCCTTTCTCCAATTTTGTCTGAACATGGGACAGAGAAAAAACTATATCTGATCCCTCAGAACTTACATCTAGTTTCCCCTGACTGACAAATCACCAATGTAATTTATTTGCTGTTAAGAATTGGCAGAGCTGTCCCAACAAAAATGAACTTACAGAATCCTTCAGAGCAGCATGTGTTGTTAATGGGGGTTTAATTACCCAGGCATTTGCTGAAAACAAACATGACAGAACACAGATGGTTCGTCCAATTTTTAGTGTACTGGTGGAGAGTTGTGATACTAGGTGGTAAAAGGAACTGGGAAGAAAATACTTAAACCCTTATTTCTTACTAGAAGGAAGAGTTGAAAAGGTTATGCTAGAGAGCAATTAATATGATGGTGATCGTGAAATGATACAGTCTCTGATCCTCTGGATGAGAAGAAGAGGTGACAAAACAGTCAGGGTCCTGGACAACGAGAAAATTACAAATGTGATACTGATAATTAAAAAGGAGGAAGCAGGTGAGTCATTTTTAACCTGTCACTTCAGTTCTCTGATAAATTCTGAAACAAATAATTATGTGATATTTCATAGGCACCCTTGAGATAGCAAAATAAAGATTACCATTATGAATTTGTCAAGAACAAAGTGTTAAACCAGTGTTTTGGATTTTTTTTTCTAAAATAGCAATGCATTGGCAGGTAAGATAGAATCAGCAGGAGCTGGCATTTGACACTCTTTCACATGTCCTTATAAGTAAACTACATAAAAATGGTAAAAATGGAATTGTTGAGGTGTAGAATCAAAATGTATACAGTACCCATTTTCTCAGGTGACATTAAAGGTTTGTAGTCAAAATGATAGGATGGATCAAGTGGGGATTTGGGTAGTTTATATTGGGCTTTTCCTTCTTTTAGGATCCCGAAGCATTTTGATAACTTGAAGGAATTTCTGGGAAATACAGTGGGACAGTTCAATAGGAACAAGTTCAAGGGACTACAAGCTGGTAATTGATAAATGGAAGCAGTCAATATTTACCCTGAGGCAGTCTGATGATTCAAATAAGACACAGGAAAATCTTTCCAAAAACAAAGCACTAGAATAGATTCCAGAGTGGCAGTGTTGGTGATGCCTCATCACTACAAGTGGTTCAGGCAGGTTAGCCAAATCTGTCCTGGAAAAGACAGAGGTACAAGGTGATCCTGCTGTGGGACAAAATTATTCCGAGACTTCATTTTCTTCCCATCTTATGTTGTTCTGACTTCTTAATTTTAAATTAAAAGCCTTTTCTGAACTGCATTCCCTTCCCCACTGCTCTATTTCGTGTTCTCTTTGATGTGATATGTTCTTTGAATAGTGCCGCTGATACTTTTCTGCTCATCTGTTACCCGATTCAAAATCATTGAAATTGTTTGCATGACACTTTTATTCCTAGTCTGCAGTAACAACCTGATACTTAACACAATAATCACTGAAGAGCATGATTGCTTCAGTGTTCGATGAAAATCTCAGCAAATACTGAAGGAATTAGAAATACCTTCCTGTGTTTGCTTTCTGAGTACCCTTCGGCTTTTTTTTTTAATTCAATCCTTTAAATATTTTATTCTGTGTCTCTTCTACCTCCACCTGTTGTATTCTGTTCTCCAAAGCCAGTAAGTTTATTAGGAAGGCATTTCTTGTTCCCTGTGCTTGCACAGTCCTGTTCCCTCTTTAAGCATGCTGCTTCCCTTGGTGTTGCCTCGGTTAAGTAAAGGAGGATGTAATGTAATTACTTAGTGAATTTGGAGAGAGCTTGCATTGTTGGTAACTGGGACTAATTTGGGTGTTTGCTGTATGTCTGTCTGTCTGAGCAGAAGGAGTTAAAAAGATAAAAGGCTGCTGTCTGGTCTCCTGAGTGCGTTGTTTTACTCCCATGGCAATTTTTAACCTTTGCTGGCAAGCATGTTCCCACCCATTCTTTCTGTCTCTCTTATTAGGAGAAGACAGAGCAGTGAGTCAACATGTTTCTGCCTTCTGTTGGGGAGCATTAAATTTCCACAAGGCTTCGTGCTGTGAGATAGTATGGTGAAGCATTTATTCCTGTCACCATAAGCTGGAAGTTTTGCGTGGAAAAATTGCTTCAAACTATGTTCAGCCATTTAGCACTGCTTCTGAAAAAAACCCACCTTTTATTCTGTGAGACACAGGGAACCTGTGCTGAAGCCATCTGTTTTAAGCAGACACTCAAAAAGCCATAGGAAGGTGTCTCAAAACTCAGATGGGGTGATTCCAAATAAAGGCTGAAAGAGGAATGGGACTTCCATGAGCAGGAAGCAGAAAACCACATCTGTGCCTCAGCCGCCCCAGATATGAGCCTGTATGAGTTGCGATGTGTGTTGCAGAGTGTGGATGAGAAGATCTGAGGTGCTGGTCACCTCAGCAGCCTTGGGAATTGCCAGCTGCACCTGCCCCTCTGTGCTGATGGAGGCTATAGAAGATAAAACAAGCTTGCAGAAAGGCAAATGAAAAGATGAGAGTCTTCAAATATTTGCTTTTCCCTTCTGTCAGGGTTTCTCACTTCTGGAAGTGAATGGGATATCCCTATGAGATTTGCCTTGTTTGCAGGAGGAATGAGTGTTGTGCTCTCTGCAGCATCCTGCACAAGGGCAGCAGCTCAGGGGAGAACAAGAAGACAGCTGGGCACAGAATAATCAGAAAAAAATGTCGAACTGTTGAAGGCCATGAAAAATCTTTTTTCTGTCCTGCATGTTAAATTCACTAGTAAATCCCTCTGGGGCCATTGCAGGCAGCCTCTGCCCTTGGGATTGGAGTGGCTGGTCAGAGTGGCCACCGTTGTCCTGGTGGGGCAGCTTTTCATGAAGGGGCTGGGGAGGGCTCTGATTCTCTGCTCTGTTTGTTGCACAGCTGCACTAAGGCAGGCCCACATAAGATTCAGCAGAGTGGCTTTGGCTGGAGACAGGGCTCTGCTGTAGATGTGTGGGTGCCTCTGTTTGGTCTTCATGCTGCAGTGGTAATCAGGGGTGTGACCCTCTCGGCAGGCGCTGTTGTTTTGGAGTAAGCGTTAACATTGATGCCTTGCTTATTGCTAGGTTTGATCAATGATTTCAGTAATCAGGGGGGAATCAGTGCTTATCTATTAAGATTCCTCCATAAATCAAAGAGTGACAGACAGATAATAGACCTTGATGGGTAGTGACCTTTCATTTCCTTAATAAATGCAAATCAATCGTATTCCTTATCCAAAAGCAAGCTAAACAGCTGTCAAAAGAAAGGACTATCTTTTCCTTTGTGAGGTATCCTTGCACCCCAAAGTGTGCCAAAACCAGGTTGTACAGAGAGCACAAGCACCCAGATTGCTCCTGGTGGGGCCAAGGTGGAGTATGTTGATTACCAGAAAGGTGGCTGTATAGAAGCCAAATTGGTGTGAACTCCTGTGGAGAGTGGGAGAGTCGTGATCACTTGTTTTCCATGAATCAGCTCTTCTGACTGTTTCTGTCTTGGAGGGGTGGGTGGGGGAGGGAGGATGGCAGTCAGAGGCAGCAGAAATTAAATTACAGCAACTTGGGATAGCAAAGTAGCATTTGACGTGAATTCCGAGGTTGAGATTCTTATAATTATAATTCTTATAATGATCACAGCTGGCATCAAAACGTCTGAGCTTGGGGAAATGAAAATTATTTGTGTTGCTAGTTCTTTGTGACAGGGAGTTTAGTTCCTTACATTCTAAAAATATGCAAGACCTCCCCCCACTTTGAACAGCAGCATTTCAACATAAAATATTTCCCTCTACACAACCTTATTTCTCAATGGAAGGGTCTTCTTCTGTAGATGTTATTTTAAATTTACTGTACAACAGACATGTCAAAGAATTTCCCTCTCTAACATTCTTTATTAGATATGATTTAAATTGACTTGAGAAACAGTTCTGTCAGCTTGAAAATACCCCAACTCATTAGTGTGTTATAACAAGATGCTCATTCAATAATTTCAGACAAGTGTCTCCATTCTGGGGTTTTCCTTTGATTAGCACCCATTACAATGCTTCTGTGAATGAATTCTTTTAGTCCTCAAGAATCTCATGCTGTTCAGACAGTGCTGAAGGGAAGATAGGACCTCTCCTTTCAGTGTGTGCATTGAAGTATACAGCAGTGTTTTACAGCATGCCTTAGAAAAAGCAAGAAGTCAGGGACTTTGTGAATTGCATTCATAAAACCACTGGACTGGCACTTTGTGATGCTCTTTTCTGGGTGACCTGTTATAATTCCAGGCAATAATCCCTCCCGCTAAGAAATGCCATTCTGTGTGATTTAACCAGACCTGTTCCTATGCAAGGCTTGCCTCTGCCTATGTGAGAAAGGAAGCAGGTGCAAGTGTTTGGATGTCAATACAGAGAGAGCAAGAGGCTGCTGCAGGATATGGGGCTCAGCCCACTCTGTATGAGTGGAGAGCAGCAAGCCACTGCTGGGATCCAAGAGGGGATGGGGAGAGGGTGTGTGTATGCAGGTGGATATGTAGGAAACAAGGACAGACAGTGATCTTTCAGGACTGCTACACATCCAGAGCTTGCTGTATGTTGACCTTGGGATACACTTTAGAAGAGATGGCACAGCCAACTACAGGAACAAGTTATACATTCTGTACCAATTTCATCACATTCAGACACATGAATGGGTGAGGTGTGCTCAAACCTCTGCAGCAACTTCTACCAGCTTAGTTGACAAGACATGATGCTTCTATCACCTTGTTAGGAGCCTTTTCCTTTTTAAAGGAAACCTTTAAAACCTTTTAAACATGTTAAACCTTTTCCTCTTTAAGTTCCTGTATCTCACTTGTTTCTGTATTAAATGTGGTGCTGCATTTTCTAACTGTGTTAAAAAATGTTTAGTGTGCTGTTCAGTGCTTTTTTTTTATTACAAGAACACTGCTTTATACTTAAATATCTGCACTCAAGTAATGTGAGCTATATATTGAGTCAATGACTGCTAAATAAATGAGGCTGTAGTTCCCTCCACAGTAAGTGTGAGTTATTCCAGATTTTGCAAGACCATCTGTATTCCAGACTTCTAGCTGAACTTAGTGCAGAATATGTTTGATAGACAATAGTGTTATTAGATAAATTAAGTGTTAGCAATTGGCTGTCAGCTTAATTATGGTAGCTGCCTGCTTCTAAAAAAACAGTGAGTTGTTTGGGATGGAAGTGTCTGTGTGATAACCTTCTCCATCTTCTTGCAGATCTTGAGGCTGGTACAGCAAGGCAGGAAAATGCCTGCAGCAAAGCCCTGCTCAGATGCCTTATTTACAGGTTCCTATTAGCATTTTCTGTTTTGACACATGAAACAACCATTGACTGAATGAAAAGATGACCGCCACAGCTCTCTGACAGGGCACTTGGAGATTCTCTGTTATTCACTTGGCTTGGCTGTTAGATTTTTGTTTTCCCTTTTATCAGCCAATTCGTGTCAGATGCCCTATGTGTTAACATGAGGCTGAAATGGTCAGGAAGCAAAATGTGCATGAAGCATCCTGGAGATGTCTCATGCTTTCTGTTGATGCTTGAAAAATACATTCATTCAAAAGTGAGCATGGGGCTTTTTTCATGGACCTCTGCCCTGGAATTCACTTTCTCCTGCATTAACTTGTAACCCAGTCAAAACCTGTCTGCTTTTGCAGTCTTTTTCCTTGCTTGCTTCAAGGACCTGGGATGGAGGTTAGCTTTCTGGTAGGAATAACTAGAGTCTGCAGTGAGAGCCGTCACTAGCACTGGGTTTTGTAATAAATAGGGACTCATAGTAGAAACGTATTACACAAGTGTCTTATATTCTAAAGCAATTATTATAGTTTGCTTTTAAATGACACTTGCATAACATCATCTGCTGCATTTCAAGACTAGGGCTAAGGCAATATCCAGGAGCCACAAAACCTGACTGTAACAGGGTGCTGTACCCCGGGGAGTGGGAATGAAACTGGAGGCTCCTTCAGACAAAGTTCCACCGAGTGTGTTCATGAAGTGACCTTGTGCCAGCTTCTTGACTGGCTATGCAGCTACGTGACCAGGCCTTTTCCCCTGCTAAATTCTCCTGACAAACTTATATTCAATGGCAGTGATCTATGCTGTCTCTCCCAAACAGTGCTGAATGAAACATCTCTGTCTCCTCTTCATCTCATTTGCCCATTTATGTGAAAATATCGCGTTACCCTGAGACTGGATTTCTCCCTCTTTCACTAATGTTAGTTACCATGGGGACTGCTAATAGGAGAAAAAAAAAAATCAGTGATTTACCCAAGTAAAAGAGGAAAACACTGCCATGTTATGTTTATGTTATACATCTAGGTTCCTGAAGGATGGATATATTAGTAAGGATTATTGTGTGAACGACCTGTAAATGCTAAGTGACGGAGTGTTGTTCTTGCCTTCAATATATCTGGTATCATAAAAGAGTGTTCTGATACTTTTGCTTCCATGTACTCTGTGCCATAATAGAGGGATTTCTCTATGCAATCATATTTTTCCTCATTTCAAAATACTCATAAAATGCATATATGTCCCTTCGCTGAGACTGGCATTTTTAGGATAACAAATAAATTCTACAAAGTTTCAAAGAGAAAGAATACTCAGATCTTAACCAATGACTTGATTTGACCTGAGGTGAGGCAAAAGGCAGATTCCCAATGACTCTTTTGAATGTGGTGACAAGTGTTTTATGTGTACACTGCTTGCTGAATGGCACCAGGCAACTGCTCAGAAATCTGAAACTGCTTTTTTTTTTTTTGTTTTTTCTTTTAAGTAGAAGTTGTAGATGACTGAAAGAAATTTCAAGAGAGTAATTTCCACTTTTCATTACTGCATAAGATTTTCCTCTTTGCTGGTGGCTTTCCTATAGAGGATAAATTCAACAGAGAGAAGAAACAGCTAAGAAAAATTTCAGAGCAGCCCAGCACCAAAGATCTGATATTTGGCTGGGGCTGCTGGTAGCTCTGCTAAAGAATGTGGCTTCCAGGGAGTCACTGGCTGGGTCATCCTGTGTGATGTGATGAAGAGGAATGGATGCAGCCCTGCAGCTTGCCTCTGCACACCTGTGCCACACTGCCATGGGGTAAGGTGAGGGCCACCCTCTGTCTTTGGTGCCGAGCTTGTTCAGGCACTGATTTTGGGTATCATACAGGTTTGGTGCATGCTGAGAGAGTTGAGCAGGAAAAGGGAGCGTGTTGAAGTATTCTAGTTCAACCTTTAGCTTGCCCTTGGGATGCGTTAGGTGTGGGTTTCTGGTCTAGATTCGGCAAATGGTACTTACAGAGTTGAAAAATCCCCATGTTAGTCTTTCCCCCTCCAAAAAAAAAACCCCAAAATGCATGTACATATCAACAGACACGCAGAAGAAAGGGTGTAATGGAGGAATTTGTATGAAAAGCTTCTTTTTTTTTAATGCCTATTACATACCTATATCTAAATATGTGATTTAGCGTTCTGTTCTTTTCCAGCAAAGCAAAAAATGTATGTATGTGTTACCTGCTCAGCCCCGTTTCAGTTCTATATAGAATCTCTTCCAGCTGACCTTTCCCAAGCTGGCATTTATGTTTTGAGGGATTGTCCTTGAATCCCTCACCCTTATCCTGCCTCCTTCTGTCCCTAACATCCCAGTGAGTTGGCTAAGTCATCATGGAGTGCTTTTCTCCCCTCAGACTACTGCAGAAATAAAAGTTGGAAGCTGTGCAAAACACTGTCACCCAGATTGAAATGAGTGAAGACAAGACCCCACGTGCCAGACTGCATGGGAAACAACGACTGAGTGATGAGGGGCACGGTTTCCAGGTGGAAACCCCTATTCTTGATATGCCTGCTTTTTCAGGGGTCTTGTGTCTGGGGCTTCAGCGTTGCTGCTGTGGACATGTTCACTGATGCAGGATGAAGTGCTCTCCTCAGCTATTCTGTGGGGTTCCACCTAAAGCCTCTCACATCCCTTGCCCAATCCTTCAGTGAATGCTTCCAACTTGAGTTCAGCCCAGGGAACCTTCACGTCCAAACCAAGTCATCCCAAAACTCTAAAATATTTCATTTGCCCCTTTTTATAGCAGGAAGAGAAAATATGTCCTTCTGTGGGGTTTTTCCAGTGTGCATGGCAGTGGAATGTATCCTGACCTGAGAGCACTTTTACAACCCCAGCTCTGTCCAGGGTAGCTGGTTTGAATGGCTGTTTCCAAAGAACTATGAGAAATGTTTATGAGGTTTTTTGTCTTTTTTTTTTTTTAATTGCATCTGCTGTAGAGAACCTTCCCATTGCCTGCCTCTGTTATTGATATAAAGCTCTGTTAAGGTTTTTTAAATGTTGTACGGTGTTTCACTTTTTATACAGTAAGAACTAATTCTGATTGAATACTTTCCTTCACTGAACTGCAGATAAGATGAATGGGGAGCTGCTGGCTAAGAAAAGGCTCTCACAGTGTGTTTTAGACCTGTGTGTCCCTGAGCACTTGTTCTATTGATGGGTTTTGTAATGCTGTTATCCTGCTGATCTAGTTGCAGGATTTTACCTCATGCTGCAGAGTGCCTGCAGAAGAAAAAGGGGGGAGAAGGAAGTAGTGGTGACCCAGTTATTGGCACGTGTGTGCACACAGAATATCCTGGATGCCCTACAAGTCATTTCTGGTGAACAGGTTTTTTTGTGCCAGGGTCGGTCTCAGAGTTTGTTACTCCAGCTGATGTTCTTGAGGAAAAAAGGAGCAGGACAGAGTGGATGGTATGCTCTGTGTAAATTTTTTTTTAAAATATCCAGGGTTGTGGCTCTCATACTACCTTGCAGAAGGTGAAACTGGGGTTTTAGAGCTGCTTGGGGAATGTCCTCAGATGTGTCTCTTCAGGCTTAATGCCCTTTGGTGTGAGCTGTGCAGAGTGTGGGAGAGAATTAGTATTAACATTACTCTTTAAAAAAAAAATGTGGTGGCAAACCCTCAAAATCCCAATGCTGAAATTGCATTTATCTTCTTCCAAATGCTTTCTCAAACCATAAGCTTAATATTCACTTGGAGGGAAACCAGAGATATTTTTGACTGGAAGACACCAGGCTGCAGGGAAGGGGCGTTTAGCCCAGGACCTTGAACATTTAGTGCTTCTTCTTGGCTCCAGCCTCCCTGAAGGAAATGAAAGGCAACTTGTTTGCTTTGTCCTTGTACCATTGCAGCAACACAGTGCCAGTGACAGCCTCGTTACCTCCTGGAGTTCTCCCAGCTTAACTATTTCTTTAAAACAGATACCTATAGGGCCAGATTCCAGGTAGTGTACCCCTTCTCATTGGATATACATCCATATGGATAATTTACATTTCAGGCACTCTCATTATACATTATTCTTGACTAAGCAACTGATAGAAAATCCAAAATACTAATTATGAGTATGATATCAAAAATCTGTACAAATAGTGAATGTTTTGGTCTTATGAGAAGTCTGTTCTCATGTCATAGGCAGGGACTATACTGATTTGGACCCCACTGTGCAGTGTGTAGAAAATTACACATGACTGGACCAGAGTAAGGTCCTGTTCAGGTTCATAACAATTGCCATTTATATCAGTGATGACAAAGTCGCAAGGCTGAGGCATATCTTTCAGTGTCTGACAAAATTATTGTTATTTTTTCTGTCAGATATTAAGTGCAGTAGATACCTACCTCAATGCCTTCCACATGTTTTCACAGCTGGCATGTAAATACACATATATCAATCCCTCCTGGAAACTGGCTGGCTGCCAAAGTAGCTGAATGCAGTCACAGCCCTGTTTGAATCTGGACACACATCTTGCAGCCTCTGAGATGCTAAATAAGTCATGAGCTGTTGCAAGAGTCAAACTAGTATTTATCCACTCTCTTGTAAACAGTTCTTGGAGTTCTTCAGAACTCCCTGGCACTCTGCTCGTGGGTTTCCTGTAGGGCTTCTTGCAGGGGGCAGAAGATCTCTACACAGTAATTCTGAGGTTGTGCTATGAGAGACAAATAACTTCACTAATGTTTTAGAGCATGAGGATTGCATTGGTTGCAAAGCTGCACATAATTGTTTGTTTGTTTGTTTTGGTTTTTATAATTGCCTCAATAAATTGATGCTATCTGGTGTTCAGGTAGATGGCCAGTGAGAGACCTATCAGGTCTTGCCTGGGCTTCCCTTTAGAGCAGTGGCCTGAGACACACAGGTTTGGTGAGTCAGGACATTGGGGGAGTTATATGAATTGCCTGGCTGATCTGTGTGCAGATCAGAAGGCAGAATTAATTACAACCAAAATTAGAGGATGAAGATCACTGGGATAAGTGTCTGCCATAGGCATGACCTTCACATGTAGTAGCTGCCCTTGTTCCAGAGAATACAGTACAGCACAAAACCAGATGTGTTTGAGTATGTTTCAAAGTTGATGCTTGCCAATATAGATGGTTCTTTCTGATCTAGACATCAGCCTTTGAAATTAAACAGAGAGCTGAATGAGCTTTTCTTGTAAATTGGGCATTTTTACCTCCCTTGCATGGGGCTTCCCTAGTTTCTAATTAAACACATGTTAAGCCAGAGCAAGAAAAATTCACTTTTCTTTGTGGCTATTTATTGTGGTTATCTATTTTCAAACAACTTGAAATAGATGAAAATTACTGAGACTACATAAAGGCATTTTGCTCTTTTGTGAAATTTCATGGAATTTGGCCTGTGGGTTTAAGAAGCCCATAACATGCACGCGCACACACACACAGAGATTGCATTGACTGTATTTCCACTAAAAAAATTAGGCTAAGAAGGTCAAGCTGTGTTTAGCCCCAAAGTCAAATATCACACATTGGAAAATGTGCCTCTGTTCCTGGTTTACTTCTAAAGGAAAATATTATTTGTTTCTAACTTCTAACAATTCCTAGCACTGCAGTGTTTCCCTACTTTATTTAAGATTTTCTGCAATTAGAAGAAAATGAATAATGCAAAAATGGATTTGCAAATTAATAGGTTGAATTTATGGTGCTGAAAATGAGGCTGCATTATGAATTATTAATGTATACCTGAATGAGCACTATCTTTTCTTATAACATTTGTGAGGTCCATAAGATTGAGTCTCTTTCCTCACGAAAATAGTCTTGTTTGGTAGCCAAAAATAACAGCATCAAAATCACATAAGAATAACAAAAAAAAAATCCCAGATGAAATAGGTTTTATGAGTCATATTCATTAAATATGTAGAAACACAATGATCTGTTTTAAATACAGACTAACTTTGAAAGAAAAAAATAGTCTAAATATTAAACAAATCAATGTGGATGTTAGCCTTTGTAGAAAGGAAAGGTTGTTAGAGGGTGGTATGAATTATTTGTACAGAAACTTGCATTAGAAGATGTTTAAAAAAGACTTAGCATATTTAATAAAAGGGCAGAAAGCCTATTCCAGCACAACTATGAACAATGAAATTCAGCTTGGGGACTCAAGTGCCCTGAGGACATCTTCTCAGTACTCAGCTTCTGCAGCTCTTCACATTGCTGCCTTTGCCCAAAGGCTCTGGAAGCACAGGAAGATCTGACAGAGGTGACTTACTGAGTCCTGACTTCTGTCCTTCAGATCTGAAAGAGAAAATATTTAGCACCTCAAGAATGGGACACATGAATGTTGATGTACTGACAGATCATCTTTGTTTGCATTTACCAGGAACATCCTGTTAATTAGACATGAGGAAAATCCAGAAGTCCCTACGTGAGGTGCTCCCCTCTGGTTAGGGCTCTCTTTCAGGACTCTGCACCTGAGTGACACGGTGATACTGCCTCTGTGAACCCTTGGAGGAGGCAAAAGTCCTGGACCTTTCTCCTAGTCTCTTTTGCATGTGTGTGGAAGATTCTTGAGTTTGTTTGTAGAGACAAAAGTGGGCTCAAACCCTGATGCTTTTCAGATCACCCTTTAGGTTTCTCCTGTTTAAAGACAGATCAGATTTACAGCCCTTTGGGTAGCCTCTGCAGGTGCTGGGTTTGTTCAAACCAGCTTCCTGAGAAGTGAAAATCCCAAATATACTATGAGTTTTCTTTGCAGTAAGTGTCTCCAGCTTCTCTCCCTCTGTAATCCCTTCCTTTGGGGCAAAGTGACTCGATACTGCTAGTGATAATGAGCAGACCATTTTGACTGATGAGTACTTCACACTGATTCTGTGATGCTGGGGTAAAGAGCACAGAAAATTCCCAGAGTGCAGCCTGAAAATGTGCTTCACTCCAACCTCTTTCTTCGCACTGATAAAAGGAAGGGGATAAAATGGGTGTGAGGTTAAACACTGTTCTACTTTCAGGTTTTGGCTTTTAGACCCATCCTTTTCATGAACAAATATCACTCTGTTTAAGCAGTTATCTATGCAGTTAGAGCACACCAGGCTTTTGTCCATGCTGGGGTCCCGGCTTGCCAGGTGCTGGGCAGAGAGTGCCAAATCATTTAGAGTCTAGTGAAGCCAAGACACTATGAATGGACAGAGCAAACTGCTGAAAAGAAAGGAGAAACGTGAATGGAAAAAGTAGCTGTGGGAACAGATGTACATTTGCAGGCCAGAAGGAAATGTAATTAAGAGGCTTTGAATGATTTGTACTACTTGCATACAAACATCACCTCTTTAACTCGCTTTTCTCACTTTCTCCCTAGATCTCATCTGATGTGGCACATCAGATGGACACTCAAGTAGAATTTTGTATAAAAGGAATTAGAGGAAAACAAATATTCTATTTGTTACATCTGGGAGACTCTACATCTGTTTTTGAAAACAAAAATTAACAGGAGGTTTTCCAAGCAGGGAGAATTTGTCTGATGATAAGGTATTGAAGAAAAGCTGCTGGTTGTGTTTGAATCTAGAAGTGGGGGAGATGAGCAGTGCTATCTCTGGACTGCTGAGAAAAGCAATCATTTCTAAATTACTCTTTTTCTAAAATGTGGTGGCTTTGCACTAGTGAAACTAACTCTGAAATATCTTGGTGCCTTTTTTCCTGTTTCTAATACTAACCCGTCTCTAAGACACTGGCTATGGCTTCCTTTTCTCTCTCTCATGATGTTTGTCAGTGCTTTTACAGCCTTTGGCAGCTTCCCAGCCAGAGCAGGTTCCCTGCCAGCAGAGTCCCCCCATGGCAGCTTGTTGTATAAAGGGCTGACTGCTTTGATGGATGATAAGGCTAAAGAGAATGAAGGAACAAGGGATATTTTTTTTATTTTTAAGGAAAAAGTCCCTCTCTCATCTGAAAGACACTTAGTAAATAGAATAAGTCCAAACCTTGCAAGCTTTTATCAAGAGGGAGCCCATCAGGGTGAAAGCTGTTCCTGTGGTGCTATATATGTGATACTGGGTGTGGGAGGTGGAAACATTAAGGCAGGAAATTAAAAACAGAGCAAATTAGAGTTTTAGGCTATGAGAGAAAAGAACAGTGAGTAAGGGAAGAATAATCAGTCAAGGGAGTAAAACTGGAACAAAGAAGGAAAGAAGTTGGAAAGCAGAAATAGAAACAAAAATTGTCTGTAAGCAGAAGAGAAGCTGAAGAGAAGTGCTGGAGGACAATAAGGTTGATATATGTGCATCCATGTATGCACACTTGGTAAAGGAATAAGGAAGAGCTGAAGCCAGGATGAAACATAAATCGTTAGAAAAGATAAAAAAATATTTTGCTCACTTCCCTTCTCATCAGTTCATCTGGTACCTCTCAATGTCGAATCTAATATTGATGTTGAGTTCTGCTAGTATCTGGTTGAGCCTCAAAGGCCTTGGCTATAATCATCTTCTGGAGACTTGCCTCAGTGCTTATAATTATTGCAGACACAGAAGGAAATACATGTTTTGAATCAGTCCAGTGTTTCCTTCATTTTGTGTGTCCTGGCTGGACTCTGATATTGGCAGCTACTCCAGCTTTGCCCACCTTGTCTTATCTTACCTTAACACATATTTTGTTTATCATCTTAGCTATTCACATCTCAAGAACTTCTAGTGCAATGTGAACCTCTCCTGTAGATTATGTTTCACATCCTCTGGCTGTACAGAAACATAAAATGACCTGTTCCCTCTGTCCATATGCTCTTTCCACAGCATCAATGCCACTTCAATTCTTTGCTCATTCCAACAAAACCCGTATATGAGTGTGATTACTCAGCAGCATGTAAATTGTAACTTATGGGAGAAACCTGTACAGGTCTCTTGGCAGGAGTAATCCCATCCTACATGCCCGTATGCTTGGGTAAAACTGTCCAGACTGGCTCATTACAAACCCTGCATTTACAATTGCCTTTTCCAGAGGCAACGTCCGGCATATTAATGGTTGCTTTGTTAAGACTTTTTTCTCTCTTTTTTTTGTTGGTGTTTTTTTTTTTTTTTTTCCCCAGCTGAGGAGGTCTGCAGGACTGTCATTAATTTAAAGTAACTCTCAAATGTCTAGAAATGGGGTTATTCTTCCTTTTGAACACCTTTCTTATCTATGCCTGTAGCTCTTGGGGCACTCCTGTCTCATTCACATTTACTGCGATAGCACAGACAAGCACTCCCTGAAAATGATGCACCAAGTCTCTATTTCACAGTAAATTTTCTGGATTTCTGGGATACCACAGGTTGTGTTCCCTGTTTCCACACCAAGTGAGTGGTGCTGCCTATCTTCCTGCTGCAGGCTCCGCTGCCCGCCTGCAGCCAGCAGGAATGGCCGCGGGCCCAGCTCCACTGGAGATGCCTGTGGTGTACAAGAAGGGACCAATTCCAGTAGACAGGATTGAACTAGGTTCAAGCAAGCTGTGCCTTTAAAGCACAGTGATGTTCTGAGTACTTGTGGTGAATCTGGAAAAAGATCCCATTTTTATTGCCTTTTTTCCCCCTCTTGGTTAATGGTTGCTCATGCTGTTACAGTAATTAGATAATGTATTTATACCTGAGCCTGGCTTGACTCTTGTTACCCCCTACCTTCAAGGCTCTGTCCCTGCTTCTGTCTTTGATCTAGTCTACTTTACAAACCAGTTCCCTTAGGATTTAGACAGAACTTTTGAGGTTTAAGCAGCAGTTGTCTGCTTAGTCACAACTGAGGTTTTATGGGACATAAATGCTGACCTGGACTCTGGATTTTTTCAAAACCAGCCCTTGTATTCCAGTGAAGGTGGCAGGTGCTCTCCAGTTCACATTGAAGTGTAGGCATTCCAGCCTAACCTCTGATTTGCAAATGCATGTGGATCCTTCCCATGAGTGCCTGGGTGCTGGAAGAATGATATCTTCTGGGATTATGCAGACTTCAGTTTCTGTGCGTTTGATGTGAGCATCTAATCTGACCTCCTACACTTCAGGCTTACTCTTAGATATAACCCTAAAGGTCCTGAAAATAATATAAATGGGTTTAAAAAAATATGAAGGTAAAAGTGAAATAAATGAGTTAAGAAAATTCTAAGAGTAAAAGTGAACCCACACAGGCATTCTGCCTCTGCTTATTTTGTGAATCTTTGCTTCCTCTATCAATCAAAAAGAAATTAAACTTACTCACTTGTTTAATACTTGGTTAAACATTACACAGTCCATTGGCTCCAGATAAATGTGTCCCCAATTACACGGGACTTCTACTAATAGAACTTGAGCTAAGTAGTAGTCATTGGAGTAAATCAAATATCCCAGTAAAGTGGCTTCAGCTGAAGTTAGGAGCAGTGCAATCATGGCCCTCGGGGCTTGTGGCTTGATTGCTTACAGCCTTGCATGTATGTTTCTATAAGTGCCATTTTCTAATGAAAAATGACTTCTTTTTTCATTCTTTTTTCCTGTGGATCCTCTCAACATAAAATAACAAAGGATCTCAAGTAGTTTTTGAAGCCTCCTTGAGGGAATTCTATTTTTACTGGGATTTTATACAGGGAAAGAAATGGGAAAACAGGGAGAATTACAGTGTTTCATCTTGCTCACCAAAACCTCACCTTGTTTGAACTCAGCAGTCAGAGTATAGTCAAACATCACAGAAGCAGAAAGTGTTCAAGTTTGTGGAATAATAGGCTTTAAAAATTCACAGAGTGCTAAATATTGGATGAATAGCTGAATGAAAATTCCAGACCTAGAATGTGGAAAGATTAGTCAAACTTCCCAAAGGAAATGTAGCTTGGGCAGCTACACTATCTTTCTAAACTGCCTATCCCTCCTCCCCCAGGTGTATTGTTTGAACCCACCAGTCATTTGAGCAGATCTGATGGAAGCCTGGGGTTTCAAAGACATGGAGTTGTTCCAAGTTCTGTCAGGGTGGTTAGAATGGAGGAACAAAGAGGCTCTGCAGGAGGAAGTTCTACATGGGGCTCAAACCCCTTGCAGGAGGTGCTGCCTCAGTTTGGCAGGGAGCAGGACGAGGTGGGGGATGTGCAGAGAGCCAGAGCTGTTTGGGGTGGTTCCAGGGGGCCACCGTGGAGGGGGACCACAGGCTGGAGATGGTGTGCTGAGATCAGGAGGGTGCACGGGGTGCAGAACATTAATCACCAGGAAACCAGCTTCATTAATCTTGTTGGGAATGGAACAACTTGTTGGTGCTGTGTGAAGGAAGGGAGAGAGGGAATGACTCTCTGTGCATTTATATCAACAATTTTCACTCAAGAATACAAAACATTACTGCAGCTTCCTCAGCCCCTTCCCTGATCCTGCTAATAAAGTAAGACATCAGGGAGAAACTGGGCTGTTAGAGCAGAGCAGGCAGGAGGGGGAAGGCCCAGCTGGGACTATGCAGGAGGCACCCAGGAGGGCTGGGCACTGCAGCTCAGTGATGCTCCTTGGACACCACCTGCACTGTGGTGGCCTCTGGTCAGCTGGCCACTGTGATCTCCCCGTGCCACAGTCAGAACCTGTAACTACATCAGGATTTTTTTTTTAAGATCTCTTTTCTGTGGTTGTTGGTTTTTTGTTTTGTTTTGTTTGTTTGGGGGTTTTGGGGTGTTTTTGCAGAGGTTTGTTTGGCTTTTTTCTGGGCAAGAAGGCAGGATGCTGCTGCTGAGCAGGAACAAGATGTCTTCCAGTTACAGCTGCTCCTGCAGAAGCTCTGTCCGGTGATGCCCTGTTTATCTTCCTTGTGAGGATTGTGAGAAAGGGACCAAAAATACCAGGTGAGCTCTGCTTTAAGGGATAACCTCTATTATATCTCTCCTTTTGCATTAGAAATGTGCAAATAGAAAATGACAGCATTATTTTCCTTCCCCTTTTTTCTTGCTGCAGTATGCTTTCTCCCCTGCCTGGCATACTGATTTGCTTGAGAATCCAGGCAGCAATCTGGTGGAGAAAAAATTATTAAGCACACACAGGCTTTGCTCAGCACTATATCATGACTGGACACCTACTAGAATCTAATAGTTTTTGCTCCCAGATCTCAAAGTACTTCATGTGTAAAATAATGTCCCATTTCAACAATTTCTTTCTTTTTTCCAAGCTTTAAACAAAGAGAATTTGTGAAATCTATTTCACAAATTGTCTCATGGATGTCTTCCTTGTCCTCATATGTGTCACACAGCTCTGTGTCAAGCATTTTTGCATACTTGGGACAGCATTTTGCAATGCCACGATATTCTGGTTGCAAGGCTTTTTTCATTTAAACTGAACTTTAATAGTAGCAGTAAAGCTTTGTGTGAGCCCTGAAATCATCAGGAGAGTAGCCTATAAATTTAATTATGTTTGTGCTCTTTTGTATTTGTGCTCTTATTTATGAACCTGGGAGATGTAGCCAAGCTTGCCTCTGGTATGAAATTTTTAAAAATATGCAATTCAGACAGAATTTAAAAAAATTATTTGGGGAAGGAGGCAAGGAAAATGGTAGATTTGACACAGAACCCCAGAAGTAAGTCAATTCGCAAAGAAAGATGCCGAAATTTCCTTATAAGAGAGAGAATTTAGTTATTTCAGAATATAACATTGGTGGTGCAGACCCTGACCCAGGTTTGCCCAGCCCAGAGTGCTATTTCTGACAGTATCCATAGGTGAGGACCCATGGAAGAGTCTGAGCAAGACAGGTATGTGTGGTACTTGCTGTTCTCTCAGCCTTCACATTTTGAACTCAGTGACTTCATGGCTAGATGTGGTCCCAGGCAGTTGCCCTCTGTGAGAATATGTCCAGCCTTCCCTTGAAGCCACAAAAACTTGTACCATCTGTAGTGCCCTTTGTCAAGGAGCTCCTGCTGCCCTTTTTGCTGTTATTTGGGCTCCTTCAAGCTTCAACTGATGACCCCCTGTTGCTGGTACTGTTAGAGAAGCAGACAATCAGTCTTTTTGCAGACTTTTTTTTGTATTCCCAGAAGTCACCTCTTTCACAGACTGATGTGTCCTACCTCACTCATTTGTTCCTTGCGCAGCAGCTTTCTCTATCTTTGATCTTCTCTTCTTCCTTCCTCTGAACATTTGCCAGTTCTGCTATAAAGATTTGAGGGATTTTCTTGCGCAGTTGTATGAGATTCCTCTGCAATTTTTCACAGATGATGCTAGTCCTTACTATCCTGAATAACTTGGTATTCTTGATAAGTTTTCTCACTTCACCCTTTCCTAAAATTTCCGCAAGTACACTGAACAGCACAGACCCCTCTTGAACTGTTGCTTACTCTTAATTGAACAAATGTTGCTACTCTGTTTCCTAACCAGGCAAAGACCTTCCATGGATACTTGGTTTCTTATAATGCTTTAGAAGATGTTTTTGAAAATCAAAGCAGTCAATGTCAAGTAAATTACTCTTATCTTCAGATTTGTGGATCCCTTTGCAGTTCTCTAGGGAGAGCAAGAAAGATCTCATTATAAAAACCCTACTAACTTTTCATACTCTGATCATCCCAAGTAGCTTGTGCTTCTCTAGTTGACCACTAATTTTTTTCACTATTACAATTCCTCCTAATTATCTTGGTTCAAAGGTCAGGCTGCTTTTCCTATGTTGCTTCTGATGATGTTTTAGGAATTGGTGCCACTTTGGCCCATAGCTGTGACTGAATGTTGCAATGCATCCCAGAGCTGAAGAGATGGTCTTCAGGAGCTCAGCTCCCTGCTGGTGTCCCGGCCCCATCCTTGGCCAGTACCCAGGACACATCACACTGTTCTCAAGTGAAAAACTGTGTGCTCAGAGAAATAAAAAGTATTAAAGCATACATAGGTATGCTGGGCTGGGTGCTCACACGGGAGGGAGGTGTTCAGTCCCTGCTGTGCCACTGCTCAATCTCTCTGCCTCTCTCTCTGCATGTGCTGTGGGTGTAGTGGTATTTTCCCAGCTCACAGGGTTAGGGCTGGATAAGTAGACTGCAGACAGCAAGAACCTTATTTACTACTGGCATCTGTGCCATAGTACAGCCAAAAATAGGTGGGTGAGTGTACTTACAGTACAGTGGAGCATTGCTAACCTTGTGTGACAGTGAGGGCTAGCACACTACACACTTGTGAAGAGGGAGTGGGAAAGCCCTGGCTGAGCACAGCAGGATCAACCTCTCCTCATGGAAAAGGTGCTGGTTCCCCTTGTCAAAACATTTTCTTAGGCAGGACTTTCCAAACAGGACATTTTTTGTCTGATTTGACCCTTCGTGTGTGAGCTTTAGGGCCTGCTTAGGATAGTAAACCCATACCTTCAGACATGCTGGAAGTTCTTCATGGTCTGGAGACGAAGCTGGGATGGCAGAAAGGGCCAGGCCTTGTGAAACACAGAACGACAGAAAGGGACTGTCACAGAGGGGCACAGTCTGCAGAGAATAGTTAAAACTGGCTAGAGTACAGTTATTCCTTATGTTGCACTACACCTCTAATTTAAATTACTATGTGGAAATTACTTTCAGCAGGTAGTGATTTGCAGGCAAAAAATATTGTTCTGCTTGGCATTATGAGAGATATCTCAGGCTGTTTGAGGTGCCTTGAACTGTGTGCTCTCCCTGCATTGTGCATTAGTCCAGCCACACCTAACAGAGGCATTTGCATGAGTAATTAACTGCCATTTCCTGCAAATCAAATTACTTGGAATTAGAATTTAAAACTACTTTCCAATTACTGAACCACACTTGTTAGTGAGAGCAATGTTTTTACTGTGCCACATTTAGAAAGGGCAGAGGCTCTTAACTCTTTCAAGAGGGCAATTATTTCTGAGAAGCACAGTGTGTCCAGGGATCCCAACCTTATTTGCTTTACACTGCTAACAACCACTGGAGCTGGTGATGCTGTTCTCACAAGTGAGGCAAATTAATTTTCTTCTTAAATTTTATGAGTAGAACAACATAAAATTTCCTTTATTAGCATCACTTTTCAAGGACGGTTGTATGGGCTTCAGTACAAAGTTGGTTTTTGTTTTTAAGGTATACAAGCAAAATTGTGCAGAGCCTTTTCATTACAGGCTGTATAACTGTATGTGCAGATGTATATGTAATTCAAAATGGTGTTCCTATTATCACTTAAAGTATCAATTTAAATTGCCAATAGGAATGTTGCACTAATATCAGACAAAAGTATTTCCTAAAAATATTCTTTGAAAATTTACAGACCCTGAATTTCCTCACGTCTTGCATCTGATAGTGATCAGAAAAATTGTCTTTCTGTCTTCCTGAAACACAACTAAACAATAAAAGGGATTATGTAAAAATGATGAAGCTAGGACATCATATTTTAAAGTTGCACTGTGGGAACATTGGCTGGCATCAATGTGTTGAAGAAAATAAATGTATTCATGTTTCTTGATTCCAGCAAACCAAGTCTTGCATGTAACTTAAATGACTTCCTGGCTATCTAGTGTGGTTTCACAGAGTCAAAGCCTTGTTATTAATGTCTGCTTGAAGAACACAGTACCCTGTTAACTGTTAATAGGAGTCAATGAATCCTAATTGATTCAGCAACCAGGGAATATTTGATGTTCAAGATCATAAAATATTATGAGAGGAGACATTAATTTTTGCTATCTCCTGCCTAGAAATGGAACGGATTTAGTTAAAAGGAATACTAGAAGTACAACTTGTTTTTTCTGTATTATATATAAAAGCATAATGACATTGTGTAGCTAACTTGAACTGACAAGAGCAATGAAATGTAAGGCTAAGATTCTTACTACATTTAATCTTGCTGAGGCTGGAAGTACTGCACTGCACTAAGCAATAACACTAAGGAAATAAAGAGACCAACTTTAATTGTAAACAGGGACACGGAAAAAGGAGAGCTTGACTAATTTCTTCTCAGATTTATTGGCAGACTGTTAGTTTAATCATAGAATAATCCCTTCTGAAACCAATAGAGGTCCCCAAATTAAGAGCAAAAAGAGAATTTTCCCTAAATTTGTTTCATGTCACCCCAGATGTCGCCTTTAATTTACCCTGTCAAGTTTGGGCATGGGTTTAAGGAGGAGTGATGGCACAAAAGGCATGTCATTGGTGCCGCCTTCTTTCTTTTGCTCAGGACAGATGGTTCTGCTCTGGGGAGCCTGCAGTGCATCCTGGAGGGCAATCGTACTATGGGAGGTGATTGCTGAAGGTGAGTTCCTCTGCCAGCACTCAGACTACTTGAGTTAGAGTTTCACTGACTCTCATGCCCTAATTGTAAGGATTGCAATATTTGTGCTGTTAAAGGGTGTTTGGACCTGTGATGGAAGCTGAAAAGGGAAGAGTGTTATGAAGTTGGACACTGGAAAATAAAAGGAGAGGGAAGAGGTGACCCTAATTGTGAGGATTGCAATATTTGTGCTGTTAAAGGGTGTTTGGACCTGTGATGGAAGCTGAAAAGGAAAGAAGTGTTATGAAGTTGGACGCTGGAAAATAAAAGAAGAGGGAAGAGGTGGGGAAGTGAGAGGAAGATGAAGCAGGACAGCATGGGTGGATTGAGCAGGTGAGTAGGCTGATGGTAAATGAGCAGAGCTGTTTGCTGCCAAGCAGCTTCCAGAAGGCAACAGTGTGGAAACAGAGACTTGTCTCTGTGAGACCTGAACTTACTGCCTCCCCCTGGGATATGGCTGAGCTTGTCAGCTTGTGTCAGCATGTTTTCAGAGTGTCCTCAGGAGGGTTGGATACAAAGGTGATGAAAAGTGCAGAAAAGAAGCATTTTCTTAAGCCACCTACTAGCACAAGAAACCCATCAAGCAGAGGGTCATGGTAATTCAAGCCTTTGCCTTCTAAAGAGAAGGCTGACATACTTTCAGTGATCTGCCTTAACCATTGCCATGAAAGGGTCTGGTTTTGAAAGAGATGAGGATTTAGCATCATCTGAGGCATTTTTTTGCCACCATTGCCAGGATGCTGGAACAGCTGAACAGTTGCTTGGATCTGTCATTTTGGTGTCTATTCAGAGGCTCATCACACAGTTTTGCTGGACAATTAGCTCCCTGAACCTTCTCTAACAGGAATAATGCTGGGCAGAAACCAGACAGGACAGTGCTGCACAATATATTTAGACAGTTAAATGGTTAACAACAGAGCTCCTGTTGTGATTCAGTCACGCCAGTAGCATAATGCCAGCTTCTGTCCTCATCTGACACTTTCATGCTGCTCGGAAGGAACCGCTGGGGAAATATGCTTTCACAGATTGTTAGTTGTACAGCCACAGCCCTCTGAGCCGTGTATAATAAGGCACTGGCTGAGGAAGGGGAAATAACCAAGCGCTGGTCACATACCACGTCTATTTTTGCTATCAGCACAGCCTCAAAGGGAGCTGATTTTGGGTGGGAGGTAAGGCTTCTCAGAGGTCACCTCAATTAACATCAGGGCTTGCACCGGGGCCCCGCCTGGTTTCACAGATAAAGCTTTGCTGCTTTTTCATTTACTGAGATGAACCTGACTGAAATGAGCAATTGGCTTCTCATGCTGCAAAAAGCCACTGACGAAGCTCTAAAGTGGGATCCTCGCTGTATGCATGTACCTGCTGGCAAAGCACAGGATGACAGACCATCTCACAGTTAGCAGGGGCAGGACAAATCTGTAGCACTGAGAAAGCAGAATATAGGTCCTAATTCTTTTTTATTTTGGAGTGAAATCACACTGAAAAGCAAACAGTTGCAGTCAATACTGAAAAATTAGCTTATTTATCTCTTTGGACACAGAAGATGCTCCAGCATTGATTAACTGTAATGGACTGCAGGGCACTGATTGCAGGGTAAGATATGATTGATTGCTGGTGGGAAGACACTTGGTATTGGGGCAGCACCTTGGCAATCTTTCAAAGAGCACCAGCCATGCGTGCAGAGCTGTCCCAGGCTGAATTCCATGTGCAGGGAACAGGGACTGTGCTGTTGCTGCAAGATAATCTGGGAGCATCAAGCAGTGCAGAAGTCTGTTCTGTCACTGTATTGGTGACAAGGCAAGGTGAGGGTGAGGATGCTGGCAGAATGCCTGGATCTCTGAGTTCACTCATTTACGGTGCGCATTGTATTTTCTACAAATACCCATTCATAAGTTTTTAAGTAAAGTAACCTCTGTGGAATCTGAGTTTCTTCTTTCTCATACCAATGACTACAGTCATAATATATCTGTGACGTGAAGATTTTCACAGTGGGTTTTGCCTATGTAGTCAGTCTGATCTTTTCAACAACTTTAGATGCCAAAGATTCAGAGGAAAATTTCAGAAAGCCCATTTCCAAGCTCTGTATGAGTAAATCAGATCTAAGTCCACTGGAAGAAACCATGTGCCAAATTCAGTGGCTGGTAGAATAGCAAACTTCAAGAGGTTTAATCATCATTAATACACAGTTGTATTTTTCAAACAGTCCAATAATATACAGTTTCAATTTCAGAGAGCAATTGTCTGTAAAGAAGTGTCAGCTGAGTAAAGTGAATTGTTTGAACAGTGCTGGGATTTTGAACTGTCATTGTGAGAAAGGCTGGTGGGTTTTTTTTTGTTGGTTTTTTTTTTCCCCTGTTTTTGGTGTTTTTTTTTTTTTTTTTTTTTTTTTGGACCCCCGGGAAAAATGTGCCTTTTTTTTTTTTTTTTTTTTTTTTTTTTTTTTCTGGACCAGCCAGGTAAAGCTGCAGCTTCTTTCTATAGGAGGGAAGATGGTGAATATTAATCAACCCTTGGCAAACTCTCAGGTGGTGGATTACAATCCAAGAGAACTGATTTGCCGATTATCTGATGTGACAGGCTAATAAACAAATATTTACACATAGGGTGAAAGTTACAGTAGAGTTGGGCAAGACATCTGCATCTCCTGAGCTCTTGGGTCAGTGATTTGTGTGGGAAAAATGTTTTCCTTTCTGGCCTTGGAGAAAAGGGTGGAAATATCTTTGTCAGGAAATACTGTTTAAATTCTCTGTGTGCTTGGGATTTCTCTTCAAGAAGATCATTCAAGAAAAGAACAAGATTGGCAATTCTGGGTTCCTTGGCTAACTTTCCACCCTCAGGACTGCTGTGGCACACGCTGACCTGACCACCCAGCTATCCTACCCTCTCTGGGTACCAAAATATTTGACATTATCAGACACTCTAAAAATGTCTCCCACGGTGTCTGATGTCTCTGTGGTTTACCCGAGAGCTGGGTCAGCACATGTGCTGTTCTGGACTTTGTGTATTGCACAGGTATTTACTTCCCAGCTCCACTTCATAAGCAACAAGTGCTGGAGCAAGGGAGGGGGAAATACTGGACAGCATCATCCTTGATGCAGGTGAGCCAGAGTCCCAGTGACAGCTGATCCTTGGCCACTGATTGTACTGCGGAAGGGAGGAAGGCTTTCACTTGGAGGTGATTCCAGGGGGCTGCAAAGTCCCCTTAGGCAGATGCTCTCTGTTAGGCTGGGCGAGGAGCCTGTGTGGCAGCTCCACCATCCAAGGCAACCCTGTGGACAGCAAGGTGTGACTCCTGTGAAGGACAGCAGCTGGAGAGAGTAGAGCTAATGATGGACAGACACAGCTTCATGATGAGAGGAGTAAGGCAGCCCTGTCCTTGGCAGTAAGGACAGGGCTTCAGACTCGTAATAGATTTCTTCAGGGGGCTAGGAGAGGAAACTCATTCAAAGCATGTAAAGAAGAAGAAAAAAATTTGAAACAAGCAACCCACAAAAAACCCTGAACCCTTTGAACATTGTTATTTATGATTACATAGAAATTCAAGGCTTCCTTCATGTTCATAGCTAGAAACTGTTTTCCTAGATAAAGTTTTAGAGGCTTAGATGTAATCAGCTAAGGAACTCTTCAAATAAGCTAAGCCGTGTTTTGATTTGGTGCAAATAAGAAGTGAAGTAATAGGAATAGCTATTCCTGGAACAGCTGAAGCTTTGAAATGCTGATTTAAAATGCTCCGTGCTGCCATTCAGTTGTCCTGTCATAGCAGTATGGAACAAAAGACAGTTTTCCTCTCTGTGAACATACAAAAAGAAGGATATATTAGCAATTGGAAATAAAAATCCAGCTCTAAAAAACAGGGGAGATAATTTTTGTCCTCTTTTACTTTATATTTTATTCTATTTTTTCTCCCTGTATTTCTTCTTAGCATCAAAAAGACAATTAGCAATGTTTCTTACATCAGCTACAAAGGACATCCAGTTATCATTTCTCTACTGCTGTTACCTCACTTGACATCATGATCTGAAAAGCCTGATCATGTGGGGCATGACTATAAATTTGCTATAAACACTCATTCTCCTGCCTTGTGAGCTGACAGGGAAGAGAGATCTGGGATGATGCCTGTGCTGCAGTCAGAAGCCCAGGCAGAGCAGGTATGGGCTCTGTGGCCCTGGGGGTGAATGGAGGCTGGGGAGCTGCAGGGGTGGCAGCACGAGGAGCTGTCAGAGTCTTTGCCCAGGTCTTGGATAAGCCTTTGGCATGGTGGTAACTGTGTTGGCTCTGATAATGGAGCTGGTTTAGGTCTACCTGTACATATGCTCCAGCCCCACACCTTGGGCAGTGTGGTCATACGGAATCTGCCTTCTGGATTTCTGTCTCTGCATTCCGCCTCTGCCTTCCCCTCTTTGGCCCAATATGCAGAGAATATTTCCTGTGATATTTTATCTGAAAGAGGCTACTCTCAGCCTGCTGAGAGAGACCATTGCTACCCCTCCCTCCTGTTCCCTAAGCACCCCTATCCTGAAGAGGTTTTAACAGCCTCTATTAGGCTTTGTACTCCCATGGGGCTATTCAGAAACTGACTTTACTTCTCCCCATCAGCTGGTATCAAAGGTAACTCAGAATAAAAACAGTTTTGAACACAGCCTATTATGAGTCTGTGCCTAAAAGTGGTTGTGGAAAAACAATATTTTGTCTTTATTTTGCCCCAGTTTGGGGCATATATCTTCCAAGGTCTGTGTTGGCTGCAGACCCTTGGTGGTTTCCACGTAAGTTCAGTGATGTTTTCGGGACCTTTGTTTAGAGTTTTAGTGAGTTTCTGAAAACTGAGCCATGCAGTTTTACTTCAGTGAGTAGCACTACTAATGTCCACCAGATTCCTGCCATGTGGAAACTCACTCATACAGCTTCATGGTGGTAACATCAGTACAGCAACAGCAAATTTCTTGTTCTGCTATGAATCTGGGGGCAAATTAGTCTCGGGGCTAAATTTATTTTCTGAAATCAGAAATATTTTTAGGAGCGCTTGTTTGTCCTGTTGAGAACAACTAATGGTGTATCTGATAAGACAGATCCCAATAAAAGGATTATTCTATTTAGAAAGATATTAGTGAATCACGTCTCTAGTTAGGCTATCTCTTCTGCCTGTGATACATAAACGCAGGGAGTTTGCAAGTGAAGGGCGCTATACTGAGGACAAATGGAAAGAATTGCTCTGTTGCATGGTGCTCTGTTGTCTTGTGCTTTCGTTGCTATGGGATGTAATTCTATTACCCACTGTACTGTTAGATTTCAAAAGGGTAGTTCATAAGCACTAATAACATTTGTGGCAATCTGAGCTAAGTTAATGAAAAAGATAATCAAATCTAATGCTCCAGGGCAAGATATGTGATATCTCCAGGGGTCATAAAGAGATCATACAGTTGTCTCAGGGCAAGGGGTGGTTGTATATGTGAGTGCAAGAAGAGGCAAGAGGCAGCAGAAAAATGAGGGTCACCTTGCTCAGAAGCACTGTGTGCTGGTCACTGGCAGAGGCAGGAGGGGATTGCTAGATATGTCACAGAGATGGAGATGCTTATTAAGCTAATGATATTTTTAGTAATGCCGATACCTAATAGATAAGTTTCAGCTGATCCCAGACATTGTCTCGATGTGTTGATTGGGAAATTGGATGAAGTAGCTCATGCATGGTTCTGCCTTGTCCACAGCAGGCACATACTGACTTGGGAGCTGACCAAGGATGGCATTGAAATAGCTTTTGGATTTTTTTTTTTTTTTGGTAAACATAAGCTTCGTGTGAAACTCACTTCTGAAGCAAATGTAGTATTTTAATGCATCTCTAGACGATACTCAGTGGTGATTTTTTTCTTGCTTCCTAGCTATAAACACAGATTCTTTTGTGGACCGTTTCATCACCCCATACTGCTATATCACCTGAGGGTCCAAACAGGGGCTTTGTGTTCCTTGTAGGTATGTAACTGATAACTGTCAGCAAAGGATACTTGCAATGGGAATTATAGCCAGCACCCAAAACCATGTTTTCTCTCACAGGCTTATGCTGTATTTATTGCAAGTACCTCCTTCATCTTACTCTGCACTTCTGTATGTTCACTGTAAACATTCTTCTATTTCTACTACTGTTCTCTTTAACACATATCTGCTTTTTACTACAGTAAGACTTCTGTCCTAGTTTCAGCCAAAGACATTTAATTTTTAGCTGTAGCCACGAGATGGCAGAGCCTGGAGCTGTGTGGGTGTGCCTAGGTTGTTACTCTATACCATGCACTTCATCAGGGCGAAGAAGAAATAAGGGATTCTCCCTTCCAAGGGGGATGATGTGGCTTGTTGACACTGCCAATGTGTTTTTCTCCACTCCTCTGGCAGCAGAATGCAGGTCTCAGTTTGATTTCACCTGGATGGGAGTGCAGTACACCTGGAATTGACTCCCCCAGGGGTGGAAGCACAGTCCTACCACCTGCCATGGACTGATCCAACTGCACTGGAAAACAGTGATGCTCCAGAACACCTGCAGTTCTTTGATGACACCATTGTATGAAGCAACATGGCAGAGGAAGTTTTTGAGAAAAGGGAGAAGATAACCCGATCCTCCTGAAGGCTGGTTCTGCCTTAAAACAAAGTAAGGTTAAAGGACCTGCCCAGGAAATTCAGGTTTTTGGAGTAAAATGGCAAGAAGAACATCGTCACATTCTCATGGACATGGTCAAAAACCAGCAAAACATCAACTGTGATCCCACCAACAGGCAAGAAGGAAACATCATTTTCTATCTCAGTTTCCAGTAAATTTTTATTATCTCAGCTAAGGATACCTGCCCTTGTCTGTCTCACTGAAGGCACGGGGAGGAGGGGAGTTGGTCCTGGTTTTCATTTTAGTGGGAGCACTAAATTATGTAATTCTATTCCTCCACCACAACAACTTCTCATACCAAATCCTAGCCATGTGAGGACATCAAGTTCTATAGCCTGTGGCCAAAGGTAGATGATTGGGAAAAACAAGAAGGCTAAGGATGGCATGAAATGGTCCTGCCTTCCTAAGTCTCAGAGATTTTCTAAATTAGGTGCTTTAACTACCATAGTTTGCCTTTGATATTTAAACAATTCTAATAGATGTGTTGGATCCCTTTTTGAATGTCTAGATCTTACTAATTTTCTATAGCAAATAAGGAGCCCTAGGAGTTCTCCAATAAAGAGACTTCTCAAAGTAAAAATGTGTGATGAGCAGGTGTCATTTGTTGCCTTCAAGTGTCCTTGCAGCCTACAATGGTGCATGTGCCCACCACGTGACAGTTTCGTGCCCATGGGTGATCCTTGTGTAATCCCACCATGGGTCCACCCACTACTGGCATTTGCTCATCACAACTTTTTGAGGAAAAAAAATAAAGGGCTATATTTGGTACTAGAGTACTTTTTTCTTTTTCCTTCAGAAGGACAACAGCTATCCACAGAATTTAATGGGAAATATGAAAGTATTTTGGGACCAGAAGCTTTTAGCATGATGGTCTTTTTAGGTCTACTTTTTAGGAGTGCTTACATGTTTTCTTGTGATAATAATCAAGTACTTTGCTGTTCACAATTGTTGTATTTCTATCAACATTTTCTAACTTCTTTCCATGTTTGTCAGAAAAGCTCCATTAATTTCTAGGAGTAGGATTATTTGTAAAGTTTCTCCTGACTTTTTTGAGACTCAAAAAACCCTAAAAATTCAGCTGCTAGTTTTTAGGGTTTACTGTAGAGCTGTTACTGTTTACTGTAAATTGTTATAAATTTTCTTGAATTTGCCACAATATTCATCACATTTCTATAAAGCTTGGATTGAAAAAAAATTAACAGAAAAACTGATTGAAAGCTACTGTACAAAAATTAACTGCTTCCCCCCACCCTTTCCCACAGTTCCTCATGACATCGCCATGTTTCTCTTTTAAGTGTCTACAATATAGAGTTATTTAAACTAATTCAGGTTTTAATTAAATGAGGTAGGCTGGGGTTTCTGTGGGCTTGAAGTGCAACCTAACAATTTTCAATATGTTTCAATTTTCAATAGATTCTGCTTAAGTTAATACCAAAGTGACTTTTATTTAACTTCCTTCCCTTTCCTTCCCTTTCCTTCCCTTTCCTTCCCTTTCCTTCCCTTTCCTTCCCTTTCCTTCCCTTTCCTTTCTGTTCTACAGAAGAAAAATTAATATCGCCTCTAAGGAAATTGAAGTTATTCTGGAACAGTGAGCTATTACAAAGTTTCCAGCATTGCAAATAGAGGTAGTTATTTTAAACAATATAATTCACCCTTCTGTATTGCTTCTCTCTCAGCACAGACCTGTCTCTTCATAGGATGGAGTCTCAGCTGCAGAGCATCCAGATGCTAATTTATGTGTATGTGAATAATCAAGGTTAATACATTCCCTGTGGGAGAAACAGTCAGTGCCATTCAGACCACATTCTGTTTTCCTCCCTTGTCACAGAGTAGTCTGTTGAAAATGTATCTGATGAAATTTCAGGTTCCTCCTCTATTATCATGAATTAATTTAATGTTTCTAATTGGGATTAGGTAAAGTACCCCTCCCCATGACTGGACAGCCAGCAGGTGGGACAAATGAGTTTAAATATCTACTCTAAATCAAGGAGAGAGAGGATAAAGTTACATATTTTCTTTTTTCCCCTTATGATAATTGTTTCCATACCTATAGAGAGTACTGGTTTTGGGGCTTTTTATACATGCAGCCCAAATCAAAGATCCAAGCACATGTCTCAGGTCACAAATTGACAAGAGAGTAGGAAAGACAAGATTCATGGCTTGGATTTTCAAGAAAATTGTCCTCTTAGCCAGAGGTAGATGGAAGTATATTGCCAACTTTACTGAATTAGATTAAATTAGGAACCTAAATACAACTTTCTCATGTCCTCTTTATTAAATCTCTGATGGATTTGTGCAGTTCCTTGGCTAGTGCTGGGGCCACCCTTCTTACACAGATCCCAAATACTGCCTGTAAGGACCGGTACCTACAGGAACTGGGGGTTTTTGTTGCGGTAGGATGCAGTGTGACAGCAGAGAAGTATTTATTCTGTATCAGGGCTGGGCAGCTGAGAAAGCCCAACCTGGGTACAACCTTTGAGGCAGTTTCATTTTGCCTCTAAGCATGTCTGGACAATATGTGCACAGCTATGCAATTTGCTTGACCGTGCCCTTTTAACCAAGAAGCTTGAATTAAAAGAGGATACAGGTCTGGACTGTCAGCCAGACTACCGTTGTGTGTGGCCAACCAGTGTGGTCACACATTCCCCTTTTTGTGCAGCAACCTGGTCACTAATCTGTCCTTCCCAACACACAGACCAATCCTCAAAGCAACTGGCAGTATCTGTTGGAGCATTGGAAGGTAGGGAGCCCTTGGAGTGACAGTGTCAAATGTGACCAGTGAGGGTGTGCCCAGTGCTGCAAAACTGGTGAGGCGAGAGGGATGAATGCTAGGGTAAGAGCCTGTCAGGATGGGACCTGTGCATAGCCCACATTCTCTCTCCCCTTTGTGTCCTGGTTTTCGTGTTGAGGAAAGGGGACTGCAATGACCCCCTGCCGGTGCCAGCTGGGACTCACCATCTCCTGGTGTGGCTACACTCACAACTGCTCCCACTTATCTTGTGGGGGCTTATTCAACATGTGATTATCTTGCCACGGATGCTGGGACGTCAGAAATGGCCCTGTATGGCACGAGACAAGGCTTGGCCAGGACGGTGCTTAGCAGGTGCTAAGAAGAGCTGATGTACACTGGTGACTGCATGCAGAGAGCCATCCTGCACCCTGCTCTCCAGCACAGCCCTTGGCACTCACTGCCATCTGACATTTCATTATCCAGTATGTCCCAACAGCCCCAGACAAAGACAGCAAATTGGTGTTGCTGTGTTGGTTCAGTTCCCAAGCAGCTGGCTGAGGTAAAAATGGGTTAAGCATTTAGACATTGACCATTATTGGATTATACCAGGATCCTATTGGTTTTTAATCTTCCATAACATGCTGAAACATGCCTTTTAAATTCACTGCAGCCCTCACATATTTTTTACTTTGATTCCTTGAATTCTTCCTGTCAGTTCCCCCAGAACAGCCAGGATGAATACAGGGCTCTGTGAATTGTCTCACTCATGCTTTATACAGAGGCAATGCTGCCCCTTTACTTATCTGTTCTGTTGACCTGTTGACATAGCTGAGGGTGGTTCTGCAAACTGATTTGCAATTGGTGATATTCTGAATTCCTGGGATGCATGTAAAATGTTAATTTTGTGAGTTAAACATTGAAGAGGTGCCATTAGTTTTTAAAAGTCATATTCCCACTTGGCTTTTCTCATAATCACTGTTACAAGGAAGATTACTGGGATGACCGTAACAATAAAAATAAGAGGGGAGAAGTCTTTTGCCTTAGTCTGGAGTTTGAAAAGACCTTGGGGTTTTTAAATTTATTTTGCCCTCGACAGCATTTATGGGCATGGTCAGTGCCGCTGCTTGCTGTTTGTAAGATGTTTCTTCTCAGAAAATACGTAAACCTGGCTTTGGAGGTTTTTTTAAACTGCAGAAGCTATCTATTAACAGCAGGAGTCCACCACAGATGAGATTGTGGGGGCGGTGTCTGAAAAGTAGAAGTAAGATAGGGTGGAGGACTAAACATTGAGTCCACCCCTTTTTGCTTACTGCTTTGCTGCTCTTCCCTCTTCAGCCTCTCCTTTTCATGAGAAACTACTGAATGTGGAAGAAAGGCTCCACATTTCTGTAGTCATGGCACTCTTTTCTTCCCTCACACCACTATTTATAGCCATTATATGTGTTTTGATTGGGGTAATAATGAAGAAGACGAATGGAGAGAAGGAAAAACGTGACACTAAAAGCAAGCATCCATCTCGCCCGTGGGTGGATGAAGATTTAAAAGATGGCACTGACCATCCCTTAGAAGAAGAAGGTAAGAAAAACCTTACCCCAAACACTTTTGTTGTTTGAATTTTATCTGCTGATATGAATAAAGGAGGTGCAATCTTCTGGACTTCTCCACATGACAGTAATGCTCAGTGCAATGCTGCTGCTGTGCCCTGAGCTTGTCAACTCCCAGGAAGGAGGCAGTCCTCATGTTATGTCACTCCTGGTGTCAATTTCTATTCCCTCCAGACACCAAAAATCAGAGTGCAAAAAAATATATATATAAAATGTATTCTCAGAGACTCCTGTCTGTTCCTCTGTACAGCAGATCTCAGACCTAGGAGGGACTCTGTGGACAGTGTAAGGAAAGAGAGGAGATCCTGCTGAATTCCTCACAGTCTCTTCCCAGACCTTATTAGTGTGAGCAAAGGGAAGACCTGAGCAGAGTGTTTCTACCTGCAAATCAAACCACTTTATCACTCAGTGCTACGTGCTTGGTCTCAGCACAGCTAAAAAGCTGGAAATTGGTTTATTACTGTTTTTACAAAGGTCCTCCATTTGTGGCTTCTGAGAATGTCAATGAGAGCTTTGTTGAGAGCTGTGTTGATCAAATATTTAAGAACAAAACGTGTTGGTGGTGATAATCTGGTCACTCAGCTGCATATTTGGACCCATACAGTATGTCCTTTATTTTCGTTAGCTTTTTCTGATTCACAGCTTGGACAAAAGTCTAAGCTAAAAATGTACCCTTCCTTTTTCTTCCTTCCTAACTATCCTCCATAAACTCACTTTATTTCTTTATGAAATAAAAATCTACCATGTTCTGTTCCTATCAATTTCTTAAAGTTGTGGTTAATGCAGCTTCTTTGTTTCCCCCTTTTTTTCCCCTCAAGCTTGTTTCAAAGCCTTTTTGAGGGGTCTGTCTGGGTTAATTTTTTCCCCATAATAACACTTCCCTCAGTCTGCTTCTAGGAATCTTAAAACTTACAGTGTTCTTCTGCATATGGACCTATTTCTAAGAACTATTATAGCTCTTTTCTCAGTGTTCAGTGTACTTTGAACTATTGTTGTTTATCAGTTTCTGAAAAGAGTTGATACCAAGAAAGATTTAAACCCTGCTGACTATATTCCAAATATTTAAAATTTCTTTACAAATCAGTTCACCGGTTGTATCCTCCTTTGTTCAATGCAAAATAGATTCTGTATAGAATAATTCCATAATTTCTTTGTCACTAATGGCTTACTACTTCAGTTAAATTGCTGCAAATTAGAATTCCTGTGGGTAGTTCAAATGATAATCTATGAATCTTGGACTATAGCTGTTTCTATCAGTTAAAAAATTTAGATCCTTTGCATAAACAAACCTATTAGCTTTTAGCAAGGAGCCTCACTGCCACAGCTCCATATATAAAATTTTATTATTTTATTTGTTAGTTGCTTTCCCTGTTATTCAGGTACTAAATTCAACATTGTACTAGTTTTTGTTGCAAAAAATATTGCTTTCAAAAAATTTTTGACAGGTAAACATGTTGGTACTGTTGGTAAGTTTTATTCACTTACTAAGTTTTATTTACTTTTAAATAAGATCTTTCTCAATATACTATGTCATCCAATATTAAATTTTCTTGCTATTTTTATTTTAGTAACAAATAATGATCTTTCCCTTAGTGGCATGTGATTCAAACCAATTTCTTTGTAAAATAGTCATGTCCTTTATCTCTAGAAATACTAAAATAATTTCATCTTTCATAGGGAAATTTGTCTTCAGCCCAGCATAAATGAGAAGAGTAGCAAGGAGAAGAAAAAGTGTTAGTGAGGATCTGCTACTTTGCTAGAGCCTTAATTAAGGATCAAAACATGTTAGCCTTGTTGTCAGTGTTAAAGTTTTCACTGACTGCACTAGATGCTGAAACGGAAACATGGATGTAAAAAGAGATTTTTTTTAATAGTAAAGAATACTTTACCTGCTGTGTAAATTCTGTTATTAATGTATCTTACTTTATCAGACAAGCTCAGGTCTACTTAAATGTCTTTGGCTGGTTTAAAGATGAAGTTCCTCTGAAGAGAATCTGAGTTAGGTAACATGAAGGTGACATTCTTAAGGCCTTGTCTAAAGCTAGAATCTAGGGCTGCCCCATGTGAACAAGCTGAATTTTCAGCAGCCCCCTGAACAGGAAGGGGCAGCTGAAGACCAAGTCTTTTGATTCACGTCCCTGACCAAAGCAAGGTCTATTTGCTGAGAGAGTGAAGCACACAGCTAGGAAAACAGAAAAACACCGACCTCACCTGTAGCCCCACGAGCCTTCCCTGCAGTGGAGCCCTGGGGGATGTTTCCCATGAGAAGGACATGCCTTTGAGCAGCAGAGCATCCAGTGTAAGTAGCTGAACTGCTTGGGCAGACTCAGTAGGGCCACTTATTGGCAGTGAAGTGTAGAGTGGTGAGGGCCAAGTGCTCCTGAGCTTGTCTGTGTTGTGCTTTCCACAGCTGAAGAGATTGATGTTTCTCGTAGCAGCCAGAAACCCAGTTCTTTTAAGTGCAAAGCACTCAGTCCATTTGTTTAATGCTTTAACTGGCAGTACTTCAGATTTGTTTGCATGCCCATCTGTCCTGTAACTTTTTTCCTTCATTTATAAGATCCAGAATGAGAGATTGCTGTGCTGTGGATTGGCAAGGACACTGATGATACACTCTACTTAAGGAGTACAAAACAACACACAAAGTCCCAAACGTTCCATTTATCCTGAAAATGCACTGCTAGTTGCTTGTGATTCTCCTTGTAATAGACCTGTCCCACTTAAAAGCACTTCTCCTCTCCCCAGTTTCAAAGACTCCCCATATCTTAATAATACAACTACTGACATGGATGAGGCAGTGGCAATTTAAAGTTCCTTTTCAATGACAGTTCATGTTTTGTATCATTTAGGAACATAGGGCTTGGACACTGTGTGTATCTTCCTGCTGTTGCAAATACATCTAGCCTTTGTCATCAGCTGAATGAACATGGAAACTGGACTTTTGTGACCCCTTTTCTTTAATCTTGCTGAAAAGCTAGTCCAGAATTTCTTAGTATAGGTTAAAACCCCTCCTCTACCTTTCAGACACTTTCTGCCTGCCCAATTTCTGCCTTGTTTAATACTACTGTTTACGTATTCAATCTGTTCCATCCTCTTGATTTCAAAGGATTCTCTTCCAGCCCTGGCATAAACCCCTCTCCTGTGGTTTATGGATTGCAACCAGATTAGCTCTCAGCTTTCTTTATACTAGGTTTTCTCTTTATATAACAGCCACTCTATCTTAAGATTGTAAGAAACCTTCTGCAACTATATTCCAGTTGAAATAATTTTCACAATATTTTGATGCTGGGTTATTTTTTCCAGGGTCTGTGCCTTTTGCTTCTTTTGCTTAAGATCCCTGACCCACTCTTGAGGTTTCCAGGATCAGCCTGCTAACCACTATTTATAACCCACTAGTAGGGTAATCCATCTCTTTTAGTTCCCTATTAGTCACACTCACTTCAGGGCTGGATTCACTACTGGGATTCCTGTGGTGGCCCATTTTGCAGCAGTCTGCCATTAATCAGATAAAGAACCCACAGGGTCAGTTACCCAGCATTTAAGACTAAAGATGTGAAAACTTTCTTTACATACATTGAATTTTTTTTCCTATGTATCATGTCTTTAAACTGGAAAAGAGAGTTAGAGAGGAATTGTATGCTCAGGAAGCAATTTTCTAGAGAAGAAACTTGTTTGGAAAGCAAATGCAGTAGTCTTGACTGGAGTTTCTCAAGGATCAGTCTCAGGATCAATTGCTAATATTATCTAGTGGTCTTTGCATAAAACCAAGGAGAGTAAAAGTGAAATATCTTAATGACATACAACTGGAAGTCAGCAACACAGAGAAGTGTCAGTTTACATAAAGTAAGCGGCCAACAGAAGTGAAATGACAACTTACTGTTCTCAGTATGAGTTTTTAATTAAGAACTCATGCTTCAAACTGAGGTAAAATTTTTTACATGATTTGCAGGCTGATTATAACCTCCCATATGGACTGCTGGGAATAACATAGTTATCATCCTAAAATGTATCCAGAGAGGAATTTTTGATAGAGATAGAAAAATGTACTTTTAAAATGAGATTCCATTTGGGATGTCTGAGCCAAAACCATTCCAGATTTACTTAAAAAGCAGGAAGCTTGATGACTACTGTAAATGGCAATTGATGGAATTGATGGCAATCGTGAGAATGTGGCTAACAAGGTAATAGACTTGCTAGCAGGATGTCTGTTGTCCATCAAGTGGTGGAATACGAAGAGATATAAACAAGACACTTGTGGTATTGTATGACGTGACTGTACAAACAGGAGTGTGTCTAAACACAGCAATTAGAGATATAGAGAGCATGCACTAAACAGATGGTGCTGATAATGATTTAAAGTTAGCATATGGATAATGTTAACTGCTAAGAAAGAATGGTAGACACATGGTGGAAGAGAATATATAATAGATTAATTTATTTTTAAAAAAATAATTTGCCAGGAGAGTTTTGGTTTTGTGTGTCAGTTCCGGCACTTCTAGGTTTTTCTGCTTCAGTCAGTATTCCCATGTTGAGTGTACTGAGGTTTTCCATTCTCATTAGCTATCTCACCTTTGTCCCATGTTCAAAATCTTTGAAAGTACATTTCTTTTTTCACCTTATTATTAAGTTGAACTATCTTGACCAAACAGCAACTTCACTTCTCTTCTACTTACATGGGAAACCCCCACCACAACACAAAACAAGCAAGCACTCACTATTTTACCAAGTGTAAATCACAAAGGGAACATTATCAAGAGGCACCCTTTTACTTTTTGAGCGTGCACAAGATGATCACTAAAATAATTTTTACCAGGGCTCACTGCTTTCCATTAACCTGGCGCCAGGTCCTTGCAGACTATGACCAAGAGTGCTTAACACAGGAATGAAATGCTGAACAAAACAAATTCTCAGGGTGAATTCTTTGTGCACAAAATGAAATGTGTGTGGTTTGGGGTCCAGAACCATTCAGTTTACATTCAATTTATGAAACTGGATTTATTTTGCCCCTTTGCACAGCCTGAGCCACACGTGAATATTTTGCTGCTTTTAAAATGAACAAAAAACCAGCCTAGTCTCTAAGGCAACTGCATAATACTAAAACACAGAAGTAATTGCTGTTTGAATTTGTGCTGGAGATTGCTATGATTTGGGAATAATAGCCTAATAGCAACAGAAAAAGAACTGGAATATTTTTTCCTGACTCAGCTCTCTGTAGCAGATTGCTCAATACTATTGACTAGTCAAAATGCAGCATTTAAGTGGCTTTAACTTCCAGATCATAGCTGCAAAAAATGCTATCCATGCTAATTCTAGGAATACGGGGGAGAAAGAGACCTCAGAGACAACAGAAGATTCATTTTGTGATATAAACAGACAGATTTCAGTGAAATGGAGAATGATTTTGAGTTTTTAATTAAAGCCAAGAAACACAATATCCTACATTTGATATGTTGTTATCCTAAATATAGATGCCTAACATCCATTTCCTCTTATGCTGAAAGTATCGGGAAACCAAAGAGCTTAACCACAAAGTCACATTTCTGCAGAGCCAAAGCTTGCAAAGTTTCTGCTATGAAACATGAATATGGAAGAAGTTGACATTCAGCTCCTCAGAGGAGATTTTACACATATTGCTAGTTAAGCTCTCTCCTTAACTTCAGTAATTTATTTGATTTTTTCCTTATTAAACAGCTCAAGAAGGAACACACATGTTCACATTTACTTGCTGAGAAAATTGGGCTGGAAGCCTGTCCACTTTTTCAATGCTGTTTCAGCTTGTAACCCATTTTTGCAGGCAGGCTTGCAGGCTGAAGTGGAGAAGGCAATGACTTCTCTGTGGATCACCTGCTAGAGCAGGCCAGGACCCTCCTGCCTCTTGGTATTTAAACAAGGTGTTTATTCAGTAGCTGGAGCTGGGGATCAATGAGTTGTGTCAACTGGAGCCTCAGACTTTGCCTTACCAGTGGTGTAGAAGTGCAGGACAAGGTGCCTTACAGTGTGAATGCCAAGGATATCAACAGCATTCTCCAGAAAAAAAAAAAAAAAAGAAATCCCTAACCACTTGTATTTTCTTGCAGAGGGTGAGGAAGAGTGGCAAGGACTTGAAGAAAACGTTGCCCACGTCCCCTTCACTGGCGAGCGCTACTCTGAGGCTGAAATGATTAAGAGGTCGCAGACATTCTATGAGCTTCTAAACAAGAGGCGATCTGTCAGGTTTCTCAGTGATGAGCCAGTCCCCAGGGAGGTTATTGATAATGTCATCAGAACAGCAGGTGGGTACTGAGTGGTTCAAGGTCTGGGGGAAAGAAAAAGGATCAGCATTGCTGTTCAACTGTCTACCTGCGAAAAGGTGGTGTGGAAAAGCCAAGGGAACTGGAATTTTGCTTATGGTATTCCTAGATTCACCTGTAGCTGGAATGAATGAGCACCCATTGATTGACTGAAAATTACTCAGCTTGAACAACTGTTTGTCAGAGACTGTTTAGGAGTACTCCCAATTTCTCTGTATTTGCAGTTCACCCAGCAGGGAAGAAGAGCATTTCAACAGCACGAAACAAATAACTTAATTTTCAACTTTTAAAATATATTATTTAAAATTAAATTTATGTGTGGTTTATCAAGACATCTTTCAAATAGAAATATTGAAGTGTTTTCTCAAAAATGTCAAGCCATATGTACTTCACATGCTCTAAAATTTAATGCATTATTATATTTATCATGTGTGAGGTTTGCATTTTGGGGTCCCCCCATAAACAAAGAGATTAAATTGTCTCAGCCATGCAAAATATTTCATACATATTGAACATTTCTTGACATAAATCGTTGGTGCTTAATAAAGGGAAAGAATTTCAGTCTAGAACAAAAAACCTTTTCCAATCCTTCCAACAGTAGTGCCAGATCCCTGTTGCATATGATTGGAGTGTTATGCTGAGGACCCTAATAGAGGTTATTAGAGAATTTATGTGTTTCAACTCATTACTGTCATGTCCTGGCTTAATCTCATCTCTGCCTTACTAACACCAACTTCAGCCAGGAGTGGTTTTGACCCTCATGATTTCTCTTATTCTATGAGCCAGCTGCTGCTACTATAGAAAATATTCTCAAGCTGCCTTAGAGAAAAGTTCAGCAGCCTTTAGCAGGGTTAATAATGTAAAGAATCTCCACATTTGAAGTGCGTTATTTTCCCTTTAAGAACTGTAAGCAGCTTTGTTACTGCACTGTAAAGAGTCTCCATCTCCCTCTAATTAACTAGGCATCATTAAAACACTGAGCATGTTTTGGCAAATGCAGCAAAGCAAACAAGCCTGGCGTGCAGATGAAGTACTTAGTAACCCTGAAAGCTTTGGGCTGTGTAGAGAAGAAGAAAACAAAAGGAAGCATGAATGCCATCAGTTTTTACCCAAACCTGAAGAGAGGCAAGGTTCACAATATAAAAACATTTTCCTATATCAAGAGAGTTCAAGCTGCTTATTCAATGTTTCTTGAACTAAAACTAGTCCTTAGTATTGTATGCATTCAAGTTCTTAAAATATTTTTAAAAGTGTATGAGGGACCAGAGAGATCTAAACAGTCTTAATCTATATATCTGTGAACCTGTGCAGATATAAATTCTTCAGCTTCTGGCTTTTAACCTCTAGGCAGTTAAAATGTTTCTCCAGTGGTGTTGGTAGGTGAGTACATACAGATTTAATATATATATATTATATATATATATATATAATATATATCACATATATGTCTACACCTATGAATACCAGCTATCTTTGGGACAACATACTCAAACCTGTATGCTCTACAGCAGATGTCTGTGTTGTACAGCTCCTTATTTGTCTTTGTCAGTCAGCAACAGGTCCCTGCTGGTAGTCATTCAGCCTTGTTTTCCTGAAAGCCATTGTTTTCACCCTTTAGCTAAAACCACGTGTCAGAGTTGGCTGTGTATTCAGACAGAGCTCTGCTTTTGGTACAACACTTTGTAATAGCATTACTGCATTCATATATATGGCAACATATTACTGCCAACAAAAAAAGGAATTTTTTACAAATCTTTAACACTGGCTTCCTGTAAGATGGCAGTATGAAAGGACTCACCTCTGTTCTTCAATGGGATTTCACATTCTTTGAGAAAGAAATGAACAGGATTGTCTGCCAGAACTTAGTCCTTTTCTTCCCATCTCACCCACTTGCTTTCCCATTGCTCAGCTGGTCAGCCTAAAAGCTCACAAGGAAGAGCTGATACCTCTCACTGCCCACCCTCCTTCCTGGGTTTTTATTTTTCCCTGTTTTTGTATGAAGGTACTTCACCTAGTGGAGCACACACTGAGCCCTGGACCTTTGTGGTAGTGCAAGATCCATATTTAAAACATAAGATTCGTGAAATTGTAGAAGAAGAAGAGGAAATCAACTATAAAAAAAGGATGGGAGACAGATGGGTTAATGACCTGAAAAGATTGAGGTATGAAAAGTCAATTACCCAAGGGGTGTGAAGATAACTGTTGTTTCAGTGTAGGAAAGACTTCTATAATTTTCTATTTCTTCCTTCCTCTCACTTTTAATGTTTTTCTAAAATCTATGTTTGGAAACAAAAGCTTCTAAATATATGTAGAACTGTGCCTTGGTGGTTGGTTCATAAAATTGCTTCCAGTAAAAGGGATTACATGCTCTCTATTTTGAAAGTTTTCCAAGCACTTGGCTCCATCATTATTTTTTCCTACGTAACCTCTGCGGCTGAAACTCTTGTCCCAGATTTTTTCTGTTGTTTGCCAAACAGCCAAGCTCCCAAAGTCACTGGGAGCTTTGCTACCAACTGAGGAAGCCCCAAGGCCTGTCCCTATCCAAGTGCTGAATTATGCAATATTTAATTGTTCCGAATGCCCTCCCAAGTCTGACTGACTTGCTTAACTTCACACAATGGGAAGATGTCTACTGAGTCCTGGCTTGTCAAATGGAGCATGTGCACAAAGCTTTGTAGGGTTGACTTGCTCTACTTGTTTGATTATGTTACTATTTTTCAGTTGCTTAGGTGCTATGCAAATGTGTGTGCTATGCAAACAACTAAATGCCAGAGGTTCTTATGTTTTGAGCAACAACAGTAGAAAGCACTCATTTTCTTGTCTAAATCCTATATAATGATTGTAATTTAAGAAATTGGGAACCAAATGAATTGTAACAGGGATGAAATACCCAGGAACAGAACAACAAATTTTACCATTGGAATATATTTAGGTTTAGACTTTAGACAAAAATGTTTTGAACTTTTCTGACAGCAGTCTTCCCTGCAATGACAAAAAAGTTGGCACTGCTGGTAACAGGCAAATCTGCAAAATTCCAGGAATTAAATAATCACAAAGGCAAATACTCATGAGACCAGTTCATAGATAAGAGGTCAAGAACTCTCTCTTATTTGTATGCAATTCCACTCTTCAGAGTGAGCACATCAACTCCTCAGTCAAATCTGTTAAAATTGAGAACTCTATTCAAGCTTTTTTTTCTTTCTGAAATGTTTCTATTTAAGCTGATAATACTTAATCCTTTGCAGTAAATGTTCTAAGGTTTAGTCTCCTGCTATAACTGTCATGTACCTTTAGTGGCCCTTTGCAGACAGTAAATGTAACTTACAGGAAAGTGAAAAGGTTGCAAAATAAATGTCTTAAACATTCTTTTGCAGAACAAATTGGATCAAAGAGTACTTGGACACTGCTCCGTATCTCATCCTCATTTTCAAGCAGGTATATGGGCGGCTTCCAAATGGCAAAAAGAAGACCCACTACTACAATGAAATCAGTGTTTCCATTGCCTGTGGTATCCTGCTTGCTGCACTGCAGGTACGTTGACAGAACCAACACACTGTGAGTCCATATATTAATTTGGATTACCTACCAAGACTGTTCTGCTCAAAAGAGGGTAGAACTCAGTTTAGATTTAACATTTTCTGTCTCCTGGATTACTCCAATTTCTGGCAATATGTCTTAGTTTTGAGTTTTAATGTTATTCTACACAGGTCTACATCGGAGAAGGTGATTCTTATCCTCAGTACTGGTTAACAGGAAGAAAAACATAATGTAGCTTCCAGAGTTGTCACTCTCTTCTCGGCACAGGCTTCAGCCCCTGTGGTTTCTGCCTTATGCTAACAGGGCTGACAGGCTCCTCAGACTACCCAAGCACGACTGTGTGGTGCCACACTGGCCCCTTCTTTCCAGTAATCCCTATAAAACAGCTTGAGGCCAAACCACTTTTACTATACAATGCTGAAAAAAAGAATCAGGGACATATTCCGCAGAACACTCTGTACTATTTCATTCAGTCTTTCTGAGGCATTTCTGAAAGTGCACTGATCTCTAAAGCTCAGCATGTCTGACACCAGCCAGTTAGATTTTCTCAGCGGTTTCTCAGTGCTCAGTTCTGCTTCTTGTACCTGACGTACTCACACAAGTGTTAAACAGAGAAGCTATTCTGATAGTTAACCTGGCCTGTCAGCAAGATAACAGCAAGGTGCCTCCTCTTACATTAGGCCAATTTCCTACCAGGCACTGCCATTTCTCCTCCATTCTGTTTTGAATGACACTTTCATGCATTGCTGCTCCTCAGGCATCATTCAGCACCATCACTATTAGCTCTTCTCCTCTTGAGAAGATCGTGGAGGTTACTTAACGTGACAGGTGCATTTCCTGGGCACCTCTCCCTGGCTGACTTGTATCTCAAAGCCTCCCAAAATGCTTGCATTGCATAGACAGAGAGACTGAAATCCACATGTGCAGCTCTCAGGAAGTGACTCAGCTGTGTGATCACACCTTGGATGATGTCAGCTCTTTATTGTTTGCCCAGCTTTTTTAGGGTTTTTGTGAGATTTTGAATGAGAGGAAGAGTGATACATAGACTTATTTTGGGATTCTGATGTAATCCATAACAATGGCCACCGTGAGAGATGCCAACAGACTCCTGTGACAACTTCTGAGGCAGAGCCTGTGCCCCCTCTCCCTGTGAGGTACAGCTCTTGAGGAGGAGCTCAAGCGTTCACAAGGCTGTAAGGCATCTTCCTGCCAGCTGTATGGAGGCAAGAACTGAAATAGTTCTCTGTATGAGCCAGATCTTAGAATCATGGAATAGTTTGGTTTGGAATGGATGTTTCAAGACCATCTAGTCCAACCACCAGCACCATGGGATGACATTCCAATCGTGCTGCTGCAGTGGAGAAACGCTCCACCTCTCTGTAAGCAGAGCAGGCATCCCTTATTGTGCCACCGAGGCTGCTAGTAAATCAGGTGCTACAAAGGCTGTACCAGGTCTAACAAAGCAGCTTTTCTGGACTAGTTGACAGAAGGGTGTGTACAGGTGTGGTGGGAACAACCGCTACGCATAAAGAGCACGGACCTCTGTCTCACTGCTGCTGTCTGTCCTGCAGAACGCGGGTCTGTACACAGTGACCTCCACGCCCCTGAACTGCGGCCCCCAGCTCCGGGTGCTGCTCCAGCGGCCAGCAAATGAGAAGCTCCTGCTGCTGCTCCCCGTCGGCTATCCCAAGAAAGATGCCACCGTGCCTGCGCTGACACGGAAGCCACTGGAAGACATCATGGTGGTCATGTGAGCCCAGTGCCAGGAGCAGGAGAGCGACCCTGCTGACAGCTGAAGATGTCACTGCTGTTTCTGTGCATTGTCCCCCTATGTCGCTGTTGCTCTGGCTGTTTACACCTCTATTTCTTTTAGTCCTAGTAAACTACTAACAGCAGCGAGCAGTCAAGCACTGTGCCTTGGACAGCTGTTGTTACCTATCTGGCCAGGGCATTGTTCCAGGGAATATGTACAATGGCATTTAAATGATCTCATCACTTGATTTTTCTCATGCGTTGTGGGGACGAATCTCTTCTTGAACGGGAATATATATTTTCTTTATACTTCTGTGATTGCCATTACACAGTTATTTTAAGAATTTTAATGAAGGTTGTATTAAAAGATACAAAGTGGTCAAACTGAGCTGTCCTATCTTGGCCAGTGTGTGCTGCTTAAATGCCCCTTCCCCTTTACTGTGTTCAGCTGTGTGTAAAAAGATGATATTTTTCTCCTATATGGTAGGATTTCTCTACTTAATTGATCTCAAAAACTTTCTCTGTACCAGGCTTTATTAAATTACTGCAGCTAGGAGTGTCTCAGGTTGGGGGGAAATTTAGTAGGAACAAGGCATACAAATAATTTGCTTGTTACCATTTATTTGTACGTGTCCCGGACACAGTTAGATCATGTGGTAGCTATCATGCATGCCCCCGGTACTTTGCTGCTTCCTCTGGAAGCAGCGCAGAGGGAACAACTATTCTGATTATCCTGTTCATACCTACAGCTACACCAGTTTAACACCCTGAAACCGGGACTCCTTTAGAGACCCTGCCACGTGCGAGGCGCTTCCACGGCAGCCCCAGTCAGGGATTTGGGAGCGGCGCGCTGGAAGGGCTGGCGCTGTCCATGCCCGGGCGGGCAGAGCCCCCTCGTGGGGCCGCGCGTCCCGCCGGCTCCGCCAGCAGCCAGAGGGGAAACGCGGAGAGAGACATTTCCTTCCTGGAAAACACTTCCCCACCCTGATCTCTGCTGCAGCCAACTCAGGCACATTCAGCCAAATTGGCTTCAGCTGTGCTTGAGAGATGAGAGGCTGGAGAGCAGCACTGCGGAAAGGGACCTGGGGGTCCTGGTCAGTGGCAAGCTGAACATGAGCCAGCAGTGCCCGGGTATCCGGGAGAGCCAAGCCTGTCCTAGGGGGCATCAGGCACAGCATGACCAGCTGGGAAAGGGAGGGGATTGTCCTGCTCTGATCTGTGCTGGGGCGGGCTCACCTCCAGTGCTGGGGGCAGTTCTGGGTATCACAGTGTAAGACATAAAGTGGTTAGAGAGCGTCCAAAGGAGGAGCAATGAAGATGGTGAAGGAAGGACCTGAGGGAATGGCCTGAAGTTGTGTCAGGGAGGTTTAGGTTGGTATTAGAAAGGGGTTCTTCACCCAGAGGGTGGCTGGGCACTGGAACAGGCTCCCCAGGCAAGTGGTCACAGCACCAAGCCTGCTGAAAGAGTTCAAGAAGCATTTGGACAGTGCTCTTGGACACTCGGTGTGACTCTTGGGGGTGGTGCTGTGCAGGGCCAGAAGCTGGCCTCGATGATGCTTGGGGGCCCCTTCTCACTCAGGATATTCTGAGTTAACTCACTCCTTATCTGAAGTATAACCTGGTCTAGTGGAAGCCTCAGCAGGGGGACTGAAAGTACAGGATCTTTGAGGTTCCTTCCAACTCAAACCATTCTATGATTCTACAAGTCAAATCCCATTTACCATCACTCATCAGCTGAGCAAGTGGAGGGGATAAAGTTTTGCAGAGGTACAGATTTTGGCCGTGTCAGTGCCTCTGTCAAACTGTTTTCTTCTTTGACAGACCATTTTGCTAGTATTTAGCAGATATGGCAAAGTCTTCATCTGGTCTACTAGCCTGTTTCATGTTCTCAATGGTACAGCTATGGCAGGAAGTTTCTTGTGCAGGCCTAGTCTGAAATCAGGTCTTGTAAAACAAAAAAGGGGAAAAAAAAAAAAAAAAAAAAAAAAAAAAAAAAAAAAAAAAAAAAAAAAAAGGATGAGCTGATGAGCTGAACCAAGCCAAGAAGCCAAGGCTGATCACCTGCACGTGATCAGGAATACATATTCAAGTCACGTTGCATGTTTTCCTTCTGTGTAGATGCTGCTCTGTGCCACCATGTCCCTTCACAAGCAGTTTGTACCTGCTGGTACTACTATGTTTTAATTCAGAGTTCACATCAACAGAGGGAGGACTGATTCCCTGCCATGTTGCAATCTTTCCTACAGAAATAAACTCTCATCTACAGAAATAAATTGCTTCTGCCCGGTCTCAGTCTGCAAAATAGATGACAGTCAGAGAAACTTTACTAAATGAATTCAATTTCAAACAGCAGGAGCTTACATATATAAGGCTATTTCTAGTGTGATTTCATAACTAAAAACAAAGAACTAAAGCAGTTTAAAAATACATTAAAAATTGTCATAATAACAAGCATTGGTATATACCAATATACCTCTTCACACCAAAGAAGCTTAATGGTTGGGTTTTTTTTCTCTATGGATTCATTCTGGACACTAAGACACACACAGTAGTTTAAAACCTCAAGCCCTCACACCTACTAGATGGGAAAGATTCTATCCAAAAAGCATTTCTGGAATCATGAAATGTAAGTAAAATAAGCTTCTATTTTCCTTCTTTTTTTTTTTCTTTTTTCCCTCCCTTAAAAATGCTTCTCCAAATGGAAATACTTCAGTAGTATTACTACTGCTGATGATACTGCACAGTCCTTTGTAAATCATGTTAGTACTCCTGTTGTGACAAGTCCACTTGGAATTGCCACTGTTCTCTAATGAGTGTAATGTCTTTATTTAAACACAATTAAATAATAATAAATTTTGCCTTTCCATGCATTACACTGTTGAACAAAACAAAGGTTAACATTTAAATTGTTTTACATTTAACTGGGGATAGCTGGTTGGCATTTGTTCAATTTCAAGGTAAAAAATGTTTTTTCTGCTATCTAAATGGACTTTCCCATGTTTTCACTAGTGTCCATTGACTGTTGGCCTGGTGCCACCCATCTCCAAGAGAAGTCTGATTTCATCTTCCCTATATCTTTCCATCAGGTAACTGCAGACAGCAGCTGGCTCTCTCCATTTCTGGGAACTTTCTTCCTTGAACTGCGTGGACAAATCTGTGTGCATTCAAGGACTCTCACTGTCTGAAATTTGCCTGAAATCAGGTGCAACACGGTGGGTTGCATTTTGCTCTTGAAATCAGGTGCAGTGCGGTGGGTTGCATGACAATCCAGATGATAATTAAAGGAATAAGTATCACATTTGCTGGAACCACGGCCAGCTGCCCATCTCCTCCCACTGCAAGGCTGACTGAACTGGCGTTGGTTTCGGTCCGCCCTTGAACAGGCAGCTGGAAGATATTGCAGCTGGGGTTCATCAGCAATCTAGCTGGCCATGCCATGAGGCAGGGAATCATTGCTCCTGGAACAGCACCACCTGACCCACTCCACCATCTTCCTTTCAAGACAGGTGAGCCAAAATCCAAATAATCCTGCTAGAAATGTTTTGAACTGAGGACTCTGTTCCACTGGTCTATATGCCCATCTCCTCCATAGGATCAAATTCAATTCCTCTATGTGATCAAATTCAAGATTCCCCTAAATTAGCTGGGCTGTAGTAACCATCTAAGTGCTCTCTGCTTGATGGAAATAGCAGGTTGTCAGTACAAGCAGTTCAAAACAAAGTGCTGTTGTCTTGAATTTGACAGAAATAATTGTTCCCAGGCACAGTTACTGGGTCTGAACTGGTCCACAGGGATGTAACAGGCTATAATTTATTAGCTGTGTGTTTGAGCATTTCTTACCATACAAATTCACACTAGTACAATAAGAGTAAAGCAACTTCTGGGCGTGAGGAAGTATCAGCTTGGTGCTGTGTACCCCAGATGAACAAAAGCACACAAGCCCCTACCTCAGGTTGTGGTTTTGCTCTGATTAAGCTGCAGCACTTCAAAGACATTTAAGCAAGTAGATGTGTAGTCAGCATCTGATTGATTTATTTCTTTAATTGCTACACAGATGTCACGGGCCCATGAAAAATCAATCTTGAGAAATAATCCAACTTGCACTCCAAGGCAAGATCAGCTGTACTTGAATGCCAGGTACTGACAAAACATGAATCCACAGCACTAATAAACTGCTCCCAGCAAAAGACTTGAAAGAAATAAAAATGCAAATGCTAATTCTGCCAGCACATGCAAGTCCTAAGAAGTTTTTGTTTCCAGAAGGGTTCAGCCTTGGCATCATGTTGTGTCACTGATGAGACCTCCATGGAGATCATTAGGAAGATGTTTAGCTACTGTATTGTTTTTGAAGATTTCCACCCACCTGAGCTTAGTCAAAGCAGAACAGCCATTGTACTCATGACTTAGAACTCTCAAGGAATTTAATTATTTTTTTGGCTAACATTACCTATATCAAGCATCTACGAGAGCCAAGCCTTTGCCCATACAGACAGAACTCTTCTGTGCTTGTGGAGTGAAAATAATGAAAACACTTAATTACATGAGAGCTGAGCAACAGTTCCATTCATATTTAAGATGGAAGAGCCATTGAAACTTGAATCAGTGCAGACAGGTAACACAGTGTAAGACATGGGAAAAGAGTGCTCATCAGCAAGATGGATAATAACCATGACCCCAAGGCATCAGTTGCCAAGTTTTTTGAGACATACATTTGAGAGGCGAGGTGTTTGAAGGATTTTAAAGAGAACTCTTGGGATTATTTTATGAGGAGCTACCCTGTGCCGGAGGGTAAGTTCTTGTCTATTACTTGAGGTCAGGATCTTGTAGCTGAGACCAGAAGTGACTCAGCTTGAAAGGGCAAGACCAGAGTCAACAGTTTTGCCCTACAATGTCACAGCATTGGTGAAGTTATCCTGAGGAGCACCTCCTGCAAATACCAGGTTCAAAGTGTGAATATTGGGAGTCAGATAGACAAAAGCACAGGTGTGGAGACCCACAACAGGCACAGATATGCTTCAAAGAGAGGAACTGCTTTAATAGGCTGCCTTTCATTTTTCAGTTGTATATGCAGTGGTGACATGGGTCGGTAGATATGCACTGGATTTTAATGAAGCTTTTGTGTCATTGTTTTTGTAGTGCAAATGGTCCAAATGTCAGAAGGCTTTTAACATCTTCAAACTATTTCTTTAGCTCACTCATAGGGTAATAATTATTCATTCAGCTTGCAGAAGGCTGTCACAGCCAATTCTCTGTGGGACTAATGCCAAGGTACCACTCTTGGGTAAAGAGAAAAATCTCCCTAGTAGTTTGCTGTGAAAGATCTCTCTATGCAAGTAGCATTACCAAGTAGAAGGGTTAACAACAACCTGCTGGTTTTGCCTTCCTGGAGCAAATAAATACGAGATGTGATATAAGTCACCCCTTTTTAAGTCTGAAGATCTTAGTTTGATTTCAGTTCTAGTGTACCAGTAAACTTGTTCTTTGTGGTTTATGAATGAAGGAAAAAGAAACAGCAAGACAAGCCACAACTACTAGGCAATGCTAAGTGTCCACACAAAGGAGTCAAAGAGCTGAGGAGAAAAAGAGCTTTGCTACACTGGCCATTCAGTTTGTTCTGCTTGTGAACTGGTATGCATTAAATTTAGATCTGATTAAATTTCAGGAGACTAAGTGACCCTTGAAAAATCTGTGTTACTCTTGGAATTATGTGTTAAAAGCTACTAATGAGCAATGACTTAGCTGCTGTCAAGAAGGACAGCATTCCTCTTTGGTACAGAGCCTTCTATTTCTCAGGGTACTTTTTAGACTTAATACAATACAGTCGCTCATTCTTCAGTATTGGTCTCCATTTCTCTTTTTTGCTGGAAAATGGAGATGAGGCACATTATAGAAGAAGAATAATTTTGAATTCAGTGAAATGTAAATATTGGTCAAAGCAAAAAGGTGGTGTAATCAATAAACAAAGTGATGGACATTAGCTTTATAAATTTAAATGTTAAATGATCACATATTTTACAGTTTTGCAAAATGGTATGAAGTAAGAGCATCCTCAACTTTTACCTAGGGTGAATTATCAATTAACTTTAGTAGTAGCTGGTCCTGAAAAGGGAACAAAAACTTCAAAATGAGTACTTGAAATATTTATAAATAAATTTTCTATTTAGAAATCAAAAGCCACTGAAAATACTGACTCATTTTGATTAACTTTCAAGAAGAATGAAAGAAATTGTGATTATTTTCTTTCACTGCTTTTGAGACCAAAGCAGCATATGCAAGTATAATTGCTTGAAGGAGATTTAGGATCTGTTTCATGCTGAACTGTATTTCAGATTGCCCTTGAAATGAGAAATTGTATTTCCAGACTGTCTACTAGCCAGGATGTCAAGGCAACAACTGATCATCTCTGTGTAGGATTCCAGATTGTGTTTCAGTAAGGATATGTTATGCACTGAACAGGGCATGGTGGCTCATTTCAGTGGCTCAGTGAGATCTGAGAGACAAACATGATGCACAAACCTTAAATACAATGTGCCTCAAATGTTTCTGTTTGCTACAATAGCATCATAAATCAGAGGTGGTCGATGGATGGTACTTGACAGGGAGATTTCTTGCTGTGACCACTAACTCTGGCTGTGCGAGTACATGTCAATGTCTGTGTATAAGAGGGGTACGTATAAATATAAAACATAGATAAGGACTGTGGCACAGCAGAACTGTTCTTGCCTCATGTGATACAGATTGGTGCTATCTAACTGGCTGCAGTTTTGCCACTCTCCCACGAATAAATCTTAGAAAAAAGCACTAAGGTCAGAAGGATTTTTAAAAAGTCTCTTTGTTCTTAGCGGAAGATAGGAATGTTTTATGGAGGGTAACCTCTAACTATTGCTTCTCCCTGATACCTGGTATCAGGTATACCTCACAATTCGAGTGCATTCATGATGAATGAACAGCAGCAAAAGAATATCTGCTTCTTGTTTACCTATTTTCTTATGGTTTTGACCTCAATTTCTTTTCTGTCCTTCATTTCATATCTGCCACCTCACAGTATATTTTTGCTATAGGTACTTTTTGAGCTTTAAGCATGGTGTTCCTATTCTTTAGTAGAACAAGCATGAGTAATATGTAAAGTGTGTTGAGCTGGCAGAAGGGTCAGGAAATTAGCAAGCACAGGTCAATAGCAAGATATCCATCTTTCTGCACTTATTTTTACTATGATTTTTTATCTGTGTGGGTATAGTACCTGAACTCCATCAGATGTGTAGCAAAAAGTGGTTCTGACTCCAAAGTTTGTCTTCCTTTTAGCTGGATTCTTTGTACTATCTGTTTATAATTAGATGACAAAACACAAGTATGAATGAGGTAATAAACAAATATTAGAGCAAACTCCTGTCAACTGCTGTCTGTTTTAACTGCCAGGAGAAATCTGGCAGGCACCTCCTTTCCTGCAAATCACTCTCTGTGAATATTACCTTCCCATTTAATTTAGTAAATTGTTGATGAACAAATTACAAAGTTCAAGAATGTAATTATTTGGGATTAGTAGAGAATTTCTTTAGCACATAATTGATATTCTGTGGATCATTTGATTAGCAGCTGAAAACAGTTTGTAATTGGTGCTGTAATTAGCCAGCACAGTGCTCACTCCATATGAGACTGCAGTGTTACAAATTTGGGTAGATCCAGAATACAGAGCAAGGCAGCTTGACTGGTAACTAATTCACACTTTTTTGTAGGAGACTATACTTTCTCCTGCAGGAATTGAATACAGAAGATTGCAATCAGGTCTGAATCAAAAATTGCCTCAGAATTCACTTGCCTTTAACTCTGTGCTGATGTCAGCTGTCTTTGGGTTCCCACTTTGTGGTTTTTGCATCTCAGGGCAGGTAAAGGTGACTGATTTCTGAAAATCTGCATGGAGAGTAGCTATGGATGGTGATGGAACCTCTGCATAAATGTCTCCTGTCTGTGGGGTGTTCCCTCGGAGCATGAGACACCCTCTTGAATGAAGACTGTGTATTTTCACCTGCACAATCATGCAGCAGACTTGTATTGTGGGAAGAACGTGTTTCTTTCCTGCCCCTTAGATCCAGGAGAGCAGAGTCCTTCTGTGAACAGCTAAATAGGGAAATATTATTTTCTGCATGGATTATGCAGAGTCAGCTGATTTAATGGGAGACACTGTTGCCTGCAGACCAGTATTTGTGTCCAGAATTAAAATGCCTTTTGTAAGAAAAAAGTAAATGAAAAAAGTAATCTTTTTTTTTTTTTCTTTTTTCTTTTTTTTCAGTTTGTTTATGAATTGCATAACTAACCTGGCACCCCTGCTCTGCTCTCTAAGGTCTGGATACATAATTCTATTGTTTAGCTTCTCAGAGAAAGTCTATTCATGTGGAAGGAGCTTCTCCCTAACCTTTTGTAGATACAATCTCTTTTTTTATCCCTAGCTGCTCCTAATTGGCAAGAAAACACACGAAGATCTCCATTACGTTTGCTACCACTGCCTTTGTACCACTAGATGGCACGAAAATACCGTTTAGGAAGAGAGGACCTTTGCCTGGAAATAAATTGACTCCTTAAGTCCTCTTACTCCAGTTACCTTTAACCACACTCTGTTACCCCAATCACAGATCTAGGAATGTGCATCTGAGAGATAAAGGCTGGGGTTTTATCTGTGATCAGAAAAGGCCTGCACACAAAGACTGAATTTGTCCTGCACTTCAATAGTGTAAGAGTTGACTGTAAATGCAAAGGGTGAAACTTCATCCAAGCTCTGACAGGCTTGTATAGGTGGGGCTTTTCTTTGCTGTAGAAGGGACCCAGTTTTATCTAGTCATCTAGCCACACATTGCCACATGCTTTACAGTGATACAGATGCAAAGCTTCCCACTAGTCATACAGCAGACTGTCAAGTTCACAGGTGTCTTCAAATAAGCATATGGTCACTAATTTTCAGCCATTTCCTCTCATTGATTTAATTTCCTATGTGTTTCCCTTCCTCCCCTGTTGGTCTTCGTACTCTTCTCCAGACCTCTGCAATCCTGGCTGGCCAGTAGCTAAGGCTTGACACGCAGACACTCGTCTCTCGAGAAGCAGCTCCAACTCCAGTCTGCTCAAAGGCTCTTCCTTGCTCATGAGAAACACAAGGCATGGCTCTCCTCTGAGCAAAGACTGTAGACTTTTTTAGTTTCTGCTGTTTGACTGAGAGAAAAAGGAGATAGTTCCTTCTTTCTTTCCCTTGAGATATGGTTAAGTCATGAGGGAATTATGTAACACAAGAATGTATGGTGACCTTAGAAGCCTAATGGGAGTTTAGAAGGGCAAAAGGTCTGGGAGTGGAACACAGGTTTGAAGGCATGTCTGTTGTGTTACAACAAAAATTGTGTACTGGGGGAAGGTAGGCTTGGACTTGCCTGCAGGTGTGGAGGAGTTACTTTGATGCCCATGGAGTGAATCAGTCAGATGCCAGCATCAAGTGAAGGAACATTCTCCTCATGGAAGATTCAGTCAGGTGATTAAGACACAAGGCTGGAACTCCTGTCCATGTGACACTGGATAAATCACTTTCCATATTTTTTCTGTCAGTGCATGAATGGTGGGATTTGTGCTGATAATCTACAAAGGAAATGAAGGGGGAAAATTACTAGAGCAGCCCATGATAATCTTGGTCTGATAATCTCAAACTTGCTGCTTACTTCAGTTTTCCAGACTTCATATTCAGCTTATCTGTGATTAAACCTTATCTGTACTTGATCATTAATCACAAATGTATTCTTCCTGTGAGAGTTGTGGTTGCTAAAAGGATACCAGGAAAGTAGAAGATCAAGAAAGGATAAACACTGCAGAAATATTTTAACACTGGACAGGCTGGCTGCCATGAGCTTTGTGTATTTGAGGAAGAAAAGATTTTATGCTTGAACTTAAAATTTGTCTCAGATGCTGCTTTTTCAGCATTTCAGTTACTTCTGAGGAAGATTCCAGGTGTCTGCTTGAAAATAGAAAGTATTCCCAGGCAGGGGTTTCCATCTGTATTCTGTGCTCCTGTACTCACAAAGAAGAAGACAATTTCTTACAAAGGCAAGGCACAGATGGAATATATAGTGTCGGATTTTTTAAAGATAGATTCATACAAGTTTAATGAAAGCCTCCTTACTATGTTGTTTGTATAATGGTTATATAGGTATGAATGAAATTTCTCCACTTAATGTGATGATTTTGTGCTTCCTTGCTGTGTAACCTAATGTACACTGCTTTGCACTTTTTCACTAGAGGCAAAGCAGAGCAGTTGATGGAGAAACTGACTTTGACAAAATACCTTTAATTTTTACCTTGAAAGGGTTGCTAAAGGGAAAAATTGAAGCAGAGGGATCACTGAGAGCTAAACAATGAGAGGGTCTTACAAATTCATGGCATGTGTGAGAAAGAGTGGTTACTATTTTACAGAACTGCATTACTTGAGAGATACAATTCCACAGCAATTTTACCAACTATTCTTTGGTGTTTTCATGAATTACAGCAATAGGAAATTATTAGCTGTACATGGCCTTGGCAGCCTCCCTGCATACATCCCCTTACTGGCTGCGCCTGGAGCTGAGGAGCAAGCCTGCTTTGGGTAGTGTGGTTATGCCTGATGTGGTTAAAATTAAGGAGCAGAAATCAGAGCGATGCTGAGGACTGCAGGGCTGACCACCACCTCACCCAGATTAGCCCATGGCTCATGCTGAGCTTGCATATGCTGGGTATTGGCATCTATCAAAGCCTGTGGTGGTGCAAGGCAGAAGGAACAAGTTCTCCCACGTGAAGGAAGAGAAGTGTGTGGCTGAAGGAGGAAATAAAGCACCGATCCCACAGTCTTTAAAGATAAACTCCTACGCAAATCTGAAGGTTTGATTATTTTTAGTGGGGGTGAGCCTAAGGGGAGGGCTTGTCAGAGAGGCTAACCATTGTAAGGAGCAGAGCAGGATTCTTCTGCAGCACTTTCCTTTCCATCACACCTGCATCCTGATGTGAAATAAAAAGCGTGTGCATGGTGCCGGGGAATGTGGAGGAGGGAAAAGCTGCACTTGGGAGAGCTGAAGTGGTAGCAGTTAGTGATGGAATTGTTATTTCCTGACAGTGCTTTTATCTTATTAGCTTCTCTTATGCTGATTTCTTTCTGTTAATCCCCTGGATAGCCTCTGAGAGTTGTTTATCATCCCGGGGCAAAATGGTTCCAGCCTGCTCTCACCACTCTTTTCCTGCACAGTGTTGCTGATGTGCCTATAAGTACCCAGAAGAGGCTGAGGACAGAGTGGGAGGATATTTTCTCATTTTTCTAATCTCTCTGGGCCCATGACTTGCTCAGTACTGTTCTAGTTTCCCCTGCTTCTCCCAGACACCCAGGCTGTGAGGAGCAGTGCTGTCATGCTGCAGCAAACAGGGTGCTGCACAGCTGCTGGGCATTCATCCGAGCTGGGCCAGGTGCTGTGTAACGTTCCCTTTGGGAACATGCGTTTGAACACTGTTCAGATAGGTTTTACTAATGTGTTTGAACACTGTTCAGAGCAGTTTGATCACAGTGGGATGGCATGGGTGCACTGGGAAGGGTGGGGTATTATTCAATGCTGGCCTTTGCCAGCTAGGTTTTACTAATTTCCTCATTCTGCTGCATGGCTTATCTCCCAGACAGAAGGAAAAACAGGCTGGGAGGGTGTGTTTGCCCCAGAGAGAGAAGGTATTTGGGAGGACAGTTGGAGGTTCAGCCAGGTGTTGTGACAACAGAAGCTGGCTTTTTTTTTTTTTTTTTTTTTTTTTTTAATCTGGAGCAAGAGTGTGAATATGTGACATGCATTCCGAGACTGGGAATTAGGGTATAACCCCATCTGAATCTGTCTTCTCTTCTACCTTTCTATTCAATTGTTTAGGTCAGCCTTCTAAAGAAGAACAACTTTAGGTGGCGATCCATCACAGAAGACTTCCATGAGTCTTTAGTCCTGATACCATTCTCTAGTTTTGTATTGCCCTACAGATCCTCTGCCTTAGGTCTTGGAGTCTAGAAGAGGAGGCTTGTACATAAAACAGCACCATGTGTTTCCTAATAATTAAACTTTGGGGGAGAGGAATCAAAGAAATATACAAACAGATAATCCATATACAGACCTGTTCTCTTTAGAAGCCTGTCAACCAAAAAGTGGAACCTACTGGGACTCCCAGCTTTGAGTGGAGAGAAGGTGGGACTGAAGGCTGTCTACTCTCTTAATAATCTTTCTGAATACTTCAGGAAATGTGCCTCTAAACCTAGTCAGACGATCCCTCCTCCACAGTCCTAACTTCTTTTTACATAGCAGGTTAATCTGACTTTGGGAAGCTCTCGTACCATAAGAAGAAAACGTTTTTAAGCTTTGTCCTAGAGTATTCCCTCACCTTACTTTATAACCTGAAAGGAGGGATGAGACCCCCTCCATAACCTCTGAAGGGTCCAGTGATCCTAAGTGTGACAACCGTCTCCAGAGATGGTAGGTAAATGGCTGAGTTGTATGAAACTGAACTATATTCTTCCCTGCACAATGTAGGCAGCTTGTTTCTCAATTTAGCTCCCTGTTTTAATACAGTAAATTGCCTTCCAGTAATCAAACAAACATTTAAAAGATTAGATATACAATTTCAGGCATCTTCAAATCCGTCACAGATGTCCTTGGGGTTTTGTATGCTCAAGGGAAAGCTTTGGCTTTTAAAGATGGAAGAAACAGGAAGAAGATGAGAGATGAAAGAGGAGAGGCTAGTTGCTTTCAGAAATATGGGAATTATCAGTCTGAGCCAGACTTAGACCGTGTAGTCTGGCTTGGATACATCAAGTGCAGAAGGGGACTCTAATTATCACTCAGCACACACTGGTGGAGTACATGTCTTCAGCCATGTAGGCTCCCGGTGTCTGCACAGCTGAGCCCTCTCCCTTTGGAGCTGGGATCCCTGCAAGCAGAACTAGAACTTAATTACTCTGGCTCTTCCTCCTGGAAAGGGATCCACACACTGACGTCTGATAGCTGTCTGAGCTAAGGGAGGAGCAGGGAAAGAGGAGCTGTTGCCTTACTGTGGAACAGCTGCATTTTGGGCTCAGTGCCAAAAGTGGGGGAGGAAAACTTCTGGAGGCCTGAAGAGATAGAGAAAGGCAAATCCCGCCAGGTCTTAGGCTTCAAGAGATCAACGCCGTGTGTGGGCAGGAGCTGGGACGCTGTGTGGGAAAGATTTGCAGTTTCAGTAGGAGTTCCCTCCCAGGTCTTCATGCAAACCAAGTCCCTAAATCCCAGGCTTTATCACAGATCTAGGCTAGTACTTTGGGATGGGCTGCTGAGCTACAGCCTCCACCCCTTTCCACCCACTGGCACAAGATAGTGGTAACCCCTGGATTTAAAGAAGCACTGCTTTGGCACAGAGGGTCTCAGAGCTGAAACCAGCAGCATGGCCACCTGAACCCCTCCTCAGCAACATGAAGCAGCACATTATGGGAAGCTCAGGCTCAGGGCACAGAACTTGGCAAGTCTGTGTAAAGTAGCTGCCACAGCTCTCAACCTTGCGTGCTTTATGCTCTGTTGGGTGCAAGACAAGGGCATCCCAGCAGGGCAGGCAAATTTAGGGTTCAGTAATACTGGCAGCTGGCTGCTTGCTATGAAGTGAGAGCACAAAGATGAGGTATTGTTTTTATTTTAGGGTGTTTGTGATCAGAAAAGCACTTTGCAACATTGCACACATGCCTGGGCTTCCAATGACTTCATTTAGAAGTGTCCAGCTACACCTGGAGGGAGCTCTAAAGTGCAAGTTGGGATGACAGCATCTTTTGTAAACAATGGGATTTCCTGGGATTATGTTTGAATGGTTGGCCCTCTTGGAGAGGGGGAGAACATATTAGGTCTCTGACAAACTGATGAGAAGCCTTTCTGTGTTATGTAATTTATAAGGCCACTGGTTACCATTGAGCCAAAAGCCTGCTTCAAGTAGAATGTGTTAGGGTTATCCACATGGTGCTGTTGAATAAATTCAAATCCCAGGGGATAAAATTACATTTAAAACATTAGTCTGTTTAAACCATGTCTCTGTAATTTTTATTTTTGATAAGCATAAAAACACCCTGTAATGAAACCAGGTCATGGTGTGTTGCAGGAATGTGTCATAGGATTATGTTGTGACCAATCTAAGTGCTCTTTCAATGTTTCACAGCTTTCTGGTATACTCTCCATAAAACTTTTTTTCTTTTTTTTTTTTTTGTATTTAAAATTTATCCTGATGGTCTGACCAGGACAGTATAAATACATCTTAATGAACCCTATAAAGAATACAAAGCTGCTCTGGCAAACCAGTTTAATTTTCATGAATTGCATTGATAGAGGAATATATTTTTAAAAAATCAAAGTCCTCTTTGAGGGTAAACACTTCCTTTGAAATTAAAGCAATATTTTGTGACCATAATGTTTAGCCCTTGTTCAGTAGCAGTGACCAGGTAAACCATGCTGATGTAGCCCTATTTGGTGGTATATATATGCTTTCTAATGTACACTTTAAATGTGATATCAGCAAATAACGTGTGCAGCTTCAAAACAAGCTTTGACAAGCACTCAGTCTGGCAGCATTTGACTGGACTTTCAGCAAAGTACAAACAGGAAAGTACACTCTTCTTCAAATTTGCCCTGTGCGTTGGTGGAAATAGTCCTTGTGGTATTTGTCCAGTTGTGTTACTGAATACAATCACTGCAGCAACTTACAGGCATTTTCATTAGCTGGGACCACTGATGTAATTTCTGAAATTCTGAGTGGTAGTTTTAAGAAAAATGCTTTTTAAAGAATCAGTCTCACTTGCCCCAGTGATTGTGGCTTCACTGCATTTTGGCATGGCTGCTATCAGCATCAGGCCATGCTGACAGGCATCAGGAGCTAGGAGATAACCAGGACCTGTAGCACTGCGCATAATATTATTGGAAATCTGTCTTCCCTAGCAAATGCAGTGGTCCATTCTAAGAAAGGCTATCAGGTTTTGATCTTCTGAGGTTTTTTTGCTTCTAAAGTGAAGGGACTGAAGAGTGCCATGGAAGCAGTTCAAGTGGTTCTTTGTTTTAATCAGCCTTTGGATCTCAGCAAACATCAGAGAATTTTGGGGTACCAGACATCGCCTTTGCTATCTGAGCTGTATCTTTTCTGGCATGCAGTGGTAGAGATAAAATTTTATTTTCTAATATAGTGAAAGGAAGTAAATTTTGGTTAAGGTTGGTATTGTTAGGAGATAACATTTGCTTGAAAATGAAGGTGTTCATTTGTTCAATTTGTCATATTGTTCTAGCACAATATACTGTAATTTAAATCATTCACAGTACAATTTCTTCTGTGGTTCCAGTCTGTAAATTAAACCAGAAATGGATATTTTAGCTGGTACATTCAGTTTCAAAGCATTGAGTACTACACATAATACAAGCAAGAATTCTCATTTTCTTGCTTTGTGTAATTTTAATAGGTAGTGGTACTACACCTCTTTCTTCACCATCTGAATAATATCTCTGAATTCCTTTTCCTTCATTACTCTGGAAAAATACTGTAATATCACTCTGGAAAAATACTTTAATATTGTCATGTTCAATATACCTGTCACAGTTCACTATACCAGGCAGATGAATGATTTAGAGTTTTGTCTTCTGAGACAGAAGCTGCTTGAGGGAACTTGAAGTTCACTGCTTTGCTCTGTACCTAGATGTTCACTGAAGGGTAGTTTTCTTCCCTGAAAGCATCTTCTTTAGCTGTACCAAATTAATCTTTGTCAGTTTTGCCTTAAGGAGTTATACCCTTCTTCACTGTAGGTTTAAACTTGAGTGTGGGGACATGATAGCAGAGTTCTGTGAATCTGAGCATACCTGGCATGGGCAGAAGGAGGCCTCTTTACATGGTCTTTCAGTCAGCAGAGGATATGCTGCTGAGGATGCAGGGGAGCTGGCAAGAATCCCTGCTTTTACTCTTGCTTAGGAACTCTGCAGAGAAATGGATTTGTCTCCCTTCAGGTGAGATTGCTGCCACTCAGTCTTGCTTTCCTGGCATGGAACCATGGAGGCCAAATTCTCTTTCAGCCTATGCAAATCATGATTCTGCTTGTTTGCTTCTCTGTGCAGGTTTTTCTTTCAGCCCCATCTGCTGTCCTTTTACCTCTTCCACTATCTTTTCCAATGCGTCATTCATTCTTAGTGCACCCAATTTGGATCTGGTGATTCATGTTTATGCTTCCCTGCTGAATAACCAGCACAAGGCAGGAAAGTCTACCTTCTGACTAGTGACAGCATCTTTCCTACTTTGTCTTTTTCAGAGTAGATTGAAGTCCAGCTTTTAATGGAGAGAAGGGACAAGAGTTATGCAGTGCCATGAAATTGAATGCCACCTTCATTCAGCTTTTGTGCAAGCTTTAAACAGTGTTAGAAAATAATATGAGAAGACAGAAACCTATCATATTTACACCATATCTAGAGAATTTTCTTTAGATCTCACTATTACTATTATATTCCACATTAACAAACTTGTTAATAACTTTTCTGCTTGTTTTTTAAACCAAACTTTAGCAGGGTTTTGTTTGTTTCCTGTGGTGACATTTAGGGATTTCAGTGTATGGCTGCATCACTTGAAAAAGATGCTAAGGCTAAAATAGACCTCATGTCACAAAGTCTACAGAAGTTTATGTAATGTGGATTTCTCCCACATCACTGTTCTGCTCAGTGCATGGTAAAGTGGATTTTCCTAGTAATGGTTGTGTGATGGTACAGGCTAGGGATAAACCAATTGGAAAACTGGGGAGTGATTCACAAGTCTTGCGTAAAGAGCTCTGTTTAAGCTCTGTTTTCACTCCATTCATGAGCCAGCTTCCACATCTTTCTCTCTGTGCTCAGGCTTTCAAGCTTCTAGAAATAAGCTCAAGCACATGAGCCTGAATGGGATTTCACCATGGTGCACACAGTCATGAAATCAAAACTAAAGAACATGCCAAGTAAAGAACTCACCCCATGGGCTAGATGTGGAAGCTATGTATTTTTTTGCAAGAGGAGTTGTCCCTCCAAGTAATTCTTTACTCCAAAATCAAAAACCTCAAGTCCCTTCTGAATGGCATCCACCAGGGTTTGGGCTGGGGCAAAAGATGGGAGCTGCTGTGCCTTCAGAGGGATTACTGTGACTTCTAGGCATACTCTGCTCCTGAAAGATGGAAGTTCCTGTTGTGCACAGAGGTAATGTACAGCTTTGAGCATATGGAAAGTGGGAGCTTCTTGCCTCCTTGAGAAGCAGTACGTGATTTATCTCTAGTTCAGTAGGGAAAAAGATTCTGGCATGCCTTTGTGGAAAGGTTGCTGGGCCCTGACCTCCTTTGACCTGATTTAATTGAGGATTTTGCCAAGCTTATTACATGGGATGTTCTTTGGCAGCACTGAGCAAACAAAGCAGGCTGATCACAAATTATCATTTTACACGTGCACAGAATGAAACATAAAAATAGCTCCTAAAAAAAAATAATTTCCTTTACACTGACATATAATAACCTTCCTTTAGTAACCTGTCACAGACCTCAAGATCAGTATGACAAAACAGCTCAGCTTCCTCAATTTTATATCTTCCCAGACACATTACTAACACAAGGCTGAAAATTGAAAAAAATGCATAATTTTTTTTCTTTTCTTTAAATTACATTACTGGTTCTACAGAAGCATCCATTTTGTGTCTGCCTACCAGCAATGTCAGCCAATATTTACTGATGCGCCAGCTTTACCTTTTACATATTCCCACAAACAAAATACATGGGACATGCTAGCATATTTCAGGAAAAAATATCCTTTGTATGCAAAAAGCATATGCTTTTGGAGTATTAAACCTCAGGTTTAATACTGTTGGCCTGATAGCTACTTTCAGGACAGCGCATTTCATGACATGCATGAGTGAGACAACAGGATAGATCAAAAGGAAATTAGAGGTGAATTTGCTTTTCCTTACTGTTTTTAGGCAAGATGTAATTTTTTTCAGAACATTATTCATAATGTGAAAAGGTGGTTCCACAGTCTGAGAAGTAATATTTCAAACTTCTCAATGAAAATGAAAATCATGTTACAATGTAACTGGCTTGGTTTTATTTGAAGAAGCAGTCTAGAAATTCTCCTGTGGTAACTCATCACCTCCTTGACACTGGCTATGTTTCTGGGCTTAGGACAGTCAATAAGAAAGCAAGTGACAGCAATTTTTATTGTCCCCATAATAATTAAAAAGTGATACAGTGTCACAGTGACTCCCCTACTATTGAGAGTTTTTCCATGTTTGGAAGCTAACAAGACTAGAGATTTTCACATTTATGAAATGTTATTAGCTACAAGACAGAATAATTTGCCAAATCTGTGGAACAAAAAACCACGGGTGTCTTAACAGCTTTTAAGGTTCATTGCAGAATTGGCTGTAGTTTTCTTATTTAGGAGGTGTCTACCTCTGACCATCTCTGACCAAAACTGCATACTGTATGTCGACATCAGTAGCATTCCTAAGTGTCAGGAAAGGAAACTAAACCATGGCTGACAAAACTGCTAAAGATTCATATATGAGCTGGTTATTTTCCCTTTACCTTCTTTTTTTGCTATCTCTTGTTTTCTATTTGGCTGTTTCATGTTTATGTTATAGAAAGAAACAGATAAAGAATCACTTACCTGGGATCAATGTAGGATCTAAAAGGAATCCAGAAATGGGAAAACTTGAGTGAATATGAGGCTTAGGTATGGCCCATCAAACTCTGCAATTTCACCAATAAATTCTAAATTTCAAACAAATTCAGCAGAAGTGGTAACTTCTAAGATGATAAGTCCCTAAGAAAAATCATGGAAATTCATTTTGAGGAAGAAGACAAAAGTTTGAGTTCAGTCCTTATCATACTTCTATGATGTGCAAGTGTTGTTGTCAGCACTCAATGTTCTAAATCAGCTGTGACTCATGCTGCCTCTTGCCCAGTCACAGAGGTAACGTGTGGCAGGGAAATAGAAGTGTTGCGAGGATCAGGGCTAGAGCATGGAATATGGGATACTGAGAAACTAGGATCATTACTACAGAAGAGATTCTGGGGATATAAGAGCAATCTGGTGGTGTAATGGGAGCTTTGATTAGTATAATGGGAAAATAAAAGTCTTTAGTGACCATATGGATATGCAGAAAACAAGTGCTGTCTGGATAGCAGCTTGGATTTGTAATACTACTTTCTTCTTTACATGTTTACCCCTTTAGTCACCCCACCCCCTTATCTTTTTTTCTCCCTCTTCTGTTTGACAAGCTTCCTCACTTACGTCACAGCCAAGGTAGTCATAAATCAGCTGAGAAATGAGGAATTAATAATTTCCTTCCCCTTGGGGCACTAGCACGTCACTGCTATGAAACGCTTAGGTCACCTGTCTTCCCAGCAAGGACACTGTGTAACCCAACAACTTCCACCTGTGTCCTCCCTTTGGAAGAGCCACTGTAGTGGCTACAGTGTCGGGTTGTTTATATTCTTAGTGAGTTCTTTTGGCTTTTACCTGCAAGTTTTTTTTTCCAAGTCAAGTTTTCTCACAAACTTCATATTTTCAGGTTTTCAGATACCTCTATAGAGCCCTATGTTTATTTCTGGAACACTGCAACCCTTCTGGGCTGATAATTGCATAGACATTAGTTGTCAACAGCTTTCAAACTATATGAATTTTTAGGAACAAAATAAAATACAGAATCCCAGAGGAGTTAAGCCAAGTGAGAGTTCTGAACAGAGCACAAGATCACAGCAAGGCTGGCAAATGTAAGAAATGTACGTTGCATAGAAAGCCTGGCCTGGAGATTGCATGATGCGTCTTGGAGATGTCAGTTTGTCATTCTGTGCACAGTTTCACCTAGTTAGGAAAGAGGTTAGCACTCCTGTCTTTAGAAATGCAGTGTTGCTGATTTATTTAGCTTATCTTTTCAGAGCATTTCATGATGCACAGCTAGAAGGCACTGTAGAAATATGAATGTCTGTTTGGGAATTAGTACAGTTCTGTTACCATCTATTCAGCTCCTCGGAGAGTGCACTGAAGTCTCTAAGAGAAAATGGAGTTCACGTCAGCAATTGGATGAAACAAAGAAAGAAGATAATGGCAGAGATGGATGAAGAGAAGAGAAAAGTACGCATGGTATAAAGAAAAATATGGGTGAGTGGCATCTGCGTGAGAAAAAGAAATTGGAAGTGAATGAGGGAGGGCTGTACAAATAGAAGGGGTGTGCCCACCCAGCAGTACTGTCCTTGCTGGAATGCAAATGTGAAGTTGCATGTGAATGCAGAGATGGTGCCAGTCCTTGTCAGAGAGAGGAGGCTTCAAGTTTATCAGCTACTGGCACCCTTGTGTGCTCCGTGACGGGCATGCAGCTCATGTGCCCTGAAATAAGAAAATTGTTTTACAGCCTTGGGCTGCTCCTATAACACACTGAACTTGACACAAATCTGTTCCAGCATGACCAAGCTGGAGGAAGTAAGCAACAGCACTTGTTTTCCTGCCTCTGTAAACTCATCCTGCTTTCTCTCTCTGACTTACACAGTAGAAACAAGGCAGTTTAAAAATGGCTCTAAACTGTAGCCCTTGAGATTCATGACAGATCTTAAGAGAATTTCCTCAGTGTAAGCTGAGGTGATTTAGAGAGATCGCCTTTCCTTAGCTGGAAATGTTTTAAGAATGTGTTAACAACATATAAATTAAAAAAGGATTGAAGGCTGGAGCTGTAACACCAGTGCCACAGGAGGACAAGTCAGTGCAAGATCAAGGAGTTGTGGAAGTAAAATCAAAGTGATGTCAGACGGATTAAGAATAAACCACATCAGAAATGCAATTGGTAAGAGCCTTAATCATTCAGAGTCAAATAAAGTAGGGAATATGATATTCCTTAACACCACTTCTTGGAGAGATTTTTCTGACCAGATTCAGAATGGAAGAAAGTGCAGTACAATCAGCTGTGGTCCTCAGAGGAAAGACTGGACTTATCTGGGCTAAATGGGGACATATATGGGATGTCTAGCAGCTGATATAATATAGTTCTCTCTTTTATAGCAAACATTTGTTTTTTGGGATTTTTTTTCCTCCTTTGCATCTGGTGCAGGAAGTGTCTTAACTACAGCAGTGAACTAGCTTGTATTTGTATTTTTCCTATTTAATTCTTTTCCATAGAGGGCTGTGTTGTCAAGGAGCTCTAAAACCTGTTCTCCACATTTTTCAGTATGGAGAACACTTCTATTTGCTAGGCTGGCAGCTGCTGTGTAAGCTTTTCAGTCCTTTTTAATCACTCTGCCTCCCATAGCAAGCTACTGTGAATTAGTTCTTTGGGGCTCATTATCCAGACTATTTTACCACCCTTGAGAAGGAACAAGAGGTACTGAAAAAGCCCAAGGGGATATCCTCTCCTTAATGAATCTCTGCTCTGCCTGCAGAGCCACAGTGCCAAGAGGAGGATGGAAAGGTCATAGCTGGAATGTATCATGTTCTGGATGATGGTGCATGAGAATGGATCAGAGCAGTCATGAAACTGCTTGCTAGACACTGGAAGTCAAGTTAGCTCTCAATGATACCAGGAAACAGAAGGATAAGGACAATGAAAACTTCCTTTACCCATGTCCTCACTTAGGCTGCAGTGCTGAAGTCACTGACAACTGAATGATCAGTAACTGGAAAGAGGAAGGAAAAAGTCCAGTATCTCTGCATTTCCTTGGTGTTTTCTCTGATTCTCTGATTCCAGAGAATCTGACCTTAAGCAGTATGCCAAGGTGGGGAGGCAGGGCTCTTCACATGCAGCAGTCACCCTAATTGACAGAAAAGAAATGTGATTGTATTCCTCGTGCTTCTGTTGATGGATTTTACTTACCCAGATGCTGCAGATTTATAGTGAAGAGCTATCAACTGAGATTTCAAATGAGGGTGTTTACCCCTCTTGTTCAGCAGATGTGGGAACAACAAAGATCCTCACTTTTACAACAGAAAAAGAATTCTTCCCTATTCAGCATTGTAGTTGCTGCATGTTGATTGGAAACCTGCTGAGAAAAAGTTTTATAATATAAAGCTCTTCTCCCTCATTAACTGAATCATGTCGGGTGCAGGAGATAGTAGGAAACAAAGCACTTACAATAAATGCTGAAGCTTCAAATTCAAGACACACCTCTCTGTAGACTGGAGGTGCATGCTACTATTCCGGGTTTTTACTTCATTAAATCTCCAGGGATTTTGACTCATTAAACCTGCTAATCCCAGGATTACTTTTTAATTGCAGTTTTCATCTCATCTTTTGTGCTACCTGTTGCTCCATCAAAGTTGTGCTCACAAGGAAAAGCATGAGAAAAGGAACCAGGGGAAATGTGTTTCTGTGGTCAGTCACTGCCTGGAGCTCTCTCACTGGCTTTTAAGTACCTTGTGAAAGCATGACTGAGACTGAAACAGTTACATATGAATAGATTAGGCTGTGACCATCTTTATGAAGATAAGGAGGTTCTGTTACAGGTACACAGTATGTTCTTGCAGCTAGCTGCATCAATATGAAGAGGGCAGAGAGGCACACCAGCTGTGCACAGCTGTACCACATTCAGCACCATATTCAGTGCTTGAATATGAACAAGGCTCTCATTTCAGTCTCAGTTCTTTCCTTCTCTCCCTGTTGTGTGAATAAATCTGCTTTGTTCCTGTTTATGTGACACAAGTGGGTGAGAATTTGCAGTTTGGAATTACTGGTTTGGGTTATTAATTTGGTTCATGAATAAACAGAATGACTGCTGCCAGGGAATCATGCATTAATTATCCTTGAGCTATGCTGATGGAAGAGTGATAGAGAATCAGCAAATACACTATGAGCTTTTGACTGTTTTATTATTATTAGAATTACTAAAAGGAGAAAACTGGAAAAAACTGCTTTTCCTGTCTGCATCTGGACTGTGCAGGGGGCTGCAATTCAGGTGCCTCCTCTAGAATGTGAATGACAGATGTGTTGTAGTTATTATTTTTTTGTTGTGATCATTAATAGCCAGTCAGGGAAAGAACAGATCCCATTCTGAAATCTCTTGCCTTGGACATCCACTTGGCTTCCATAAAACTGCAAACTGTGGCTGTTGATCTTGGGCCTAGCTCTGGTAACGAAGTTGTTAAGTGAGACCTGCAGAAAACCCCAGAGAAATGCACTGATTAAACACTTTAGTTTTATCTTCTACTGTTCTTCTTGCCTGGTCTTTTTCACCTTCTTCCGGCCTTGTGTTTTTTTGAAAAAGCTGTATGGGAAATTATTTGATTCAACATATGTTAAGGAAGTGGAAACAGCTGGGGGCCAAAGGCAGAATGTGGCTGGCAAGGCAAGTTGTTATTTTTATACAGAGCTGTTCAGTTAGGTCTCTGTGTAGAGACGTCATTACACTTGGCCCAATTTTACCTCGATGCCTCCTATTAATCCTCTTGCCTTTGAGCATTTTGTCTTAGTAGTTTATACACCTGCATGTTTATGCATTGTGATCCATTGCAGCTTCTCCTTATCTCTCCCTTTCCTCAGCACTTTTCTCTTCCTTTTCCTCTCCTACAGCGGTTGCCACTCCTACAGATACCAGAGGCAAAGGGAGAGGTCTGGCCCGGTTTTGTCTGTCACCTTCCCAGCCCTTCCTCTTCCCAAGGGCAGGAGAGCCTAGGGTGAAAGCTGGTCTGAAGGAAAAGAGACAGCCAACTTCTGCCATGTTTGAAGAGACAGACCAAGGATGAGTTGAGAGGGAATTATTAGGCAGAGGAGAGGATGGGATTTCCACGGTGCCCAGGGAAATGGTCTAATTTAAGTAATTTGCATGAAGTCATAATGAGACAGGACTTAAACCTTCAATTGTATGGGTGATATTTTCTACTCTGCATTATTATATGTAATTACATGTATGTATTATATTATTGTATATTCTAGGGTGATAGAGCAGGAACTCATAACCACCTGTTTTGGGGCAGGAGAAAGCCTTAAGTTATTCCATTAGGAAAACAGAGATGTTACTCTCTTAGAAGAGAAAAAAGTAATGTAGTAAGTGATGCTGTATCAAGGCAAAGAATTAAATTGTCTCCTCCTTTTTTCCTACCCTTTCCCTGTATGTTTCAAAAAATTGCCTCTTGAGTCTGTTGCCACTTATTCCCAGTAATGAATTCAGCTGAGCAGACTGGCACATTTTTGCCTGTCACGTGGAGATCTTGCATAATGTGGGCGAAGCAAACAGATATACTTGGGCCTTGATTATACCAAGGCCACTTTATATGGCAACAGGGATCACTCTTGGTGTTTTTAGTCAAACATCAAAGACCAAGGCCATTCTGTTATTTCTTCCTGGTTTGCTAAGGAAAGTGATTTAGTTGCAGAGCTCTTACTGCTGTTTTGTTACTGTTGTGTACAAACCCTTATAAATTCCTGGGAACTGAAAAACACTTCCAAGCAAAACACAATTTTGACCTATTGGCTTTTGTGTGAGAGCTTTGTAGCCTAATTCCTGTGTCAAAGATCCCATAAGACTTATGCAGAGTCAGCATGGCAAGACTTAACTTTTGGTTTTGTATCATCGACTCTGAAACAGGAGTCTGGCAGCCTTATGCAGAGAGGAGAAATGAGGCTCAGAGCCACCTCACTGATTCCTGCCACAGGAGTCTTTAAAACAGCCTTAATTCTGATAACCTTCCTGACGTAATTTCAAACTGTTCTATTGAGTGTGTCACTAACAGTATTTCTCAGAATCCATCTTTATGTCTTCTAATAGTTTGTTTGTTGAAATATATTAGTATCTTCTAAAGCTGAGTAATGAAGTTGCTATTTTTATGTATTTTATGTGCGAGACAGGGCATAGCCTGTTGGTTATGCAGTGCCATTAAGTGAATACAGGAACATTAAGCTTAATAGCTTTTATGCTCAAACAGTAGACATGGCAGTTGCTTTACCTGATTGTTTTTATTAACGCTTTTGAAGTGTTTACTTGTTATGTGTTTATAATGTGCAATAAAATACTCCAAGGGCAAAGAGCAAATGGGTTAAGCCATTGTAATAAGTAAAGCTAGTATCAGTTAGCTTGCCATTGCTTTCTTCCATTAAGCTGGAATGAATCTTAGCTCTGGCTGCTGCCCTTTTGTTTCTTTAATGTTTTTTTTAAAGATCCTAGGTTGCAGCTATGCTTTTGTCAGTAATGATAAGCTCTTGGTATTGATGCCAGCTAATTGCTTCATTTCTACAATCAGATGTTTTCCATTTGAGAATCCTTTGATTTCCTATCAGTCAGATGATAAAAAGAGGAGAGAGGTTCTGTAATAAAACTTTCAAAGAAGAAACAGAAAATAAAATCTATTTAGAGTCTAACAATATAATTCTTGCCTTCTTTCTAGTTCAAAGGGACAAATTACCAGCAGCTTCTGAAAAACCAGAACATGTACAAGACTTCATTATAGCCAACGATTTCAGGAAATATTGACAGATCTAGTTCTGAGGCAGAATTTCCTGCTTCCTGCCTTGATGGATAAAATACTGACACACACAAATTCATCTGTTAATTTTGAATATGTGCTGACAGAAGCAGCCTGACTTTCAGAGCAGTATACACTCCAGGTGTACACACTCGGGATGTCCCTGGCTACACAGAGCAAGACTCTTGCATCCTGTTTGACATCCCGAGGGATTTACAAGAGGAAAACATAAGCTGTCATGGACTCGTGATGGTGAAGGTATGAAGGTGACACCCAGTGTGCTTGCAGGAGAAGAAGCATTGTCTCCTGCCAGGCTTCAGCACATTTTTGTCTGCATGAGGTGGTTCAGTGGCTAAACTTTAACAGCAGTAGCTCAAAATGGTTTCTGTCGCTTTCTTTGTGTTTTTCTTCATTTGTTGGTAACAGTCTCCATCCTTTTGGTCTTCTTTTTGGAGTGACCACATGAAAACCTTTTAAAGGAAAAAAATCTAAGCCTGACTTGACTGTGGAAGCATAATATGCCTAAAAATTTCTTATTTTTTCTTTTATTTTTTCCCTGTCACAACTCAAACAGTTTCAACTAGTCCTAAAAATATTAGCCAACTTTTTACTACTAAAACATTTTTGTTTTTTCAGTAATTTGGAACCAGTAGCATTGGTCACACTTACAAGATTATCTCACCAGAAGCTGTCACAACTTGCAATGGTTGCTGCAGGTTGGAATGATGGACCTATTGGTGGAAACCAATGGTTAAATCCAAAGTGAACAGGCAAGGAGAGAGATCTCTCAGGAACATTTTCCGTCTGTAGGCCTTTAAAAAAGCTTGATTTATAGAAGCAATACATTGGAATTTAAGGTGTCTAGACATAGGTGCCTACTTTGAATTAATTTTGATGGGAGTTATGCCCAGGGGTGCTTTCTAAGTGCCAAAATGCCATAAAAAATGTGATATAGTTATCTTTTGGGGGCCATTAAAATAAATAGTTTGTTCAGATATTGTACTGACAAAGACAGTATTAAAAAAATAACAAACTAGGGAGACTTTGATAAAGTAATATACAGCAAATGTAGTTGCATACATTATGTATGTGTATGGTTCTATTCACACCCATGGTGGGAGTGAAAACATCTGTGAGAAGATAACACTAAAGAAGCAGCAAAAGTTTGGGGTACAGCTGTGGTTGCTGGCACTTAATGCACACCTCAGCTATGCATCTGAAAGCCATTCAAAAGGCCTAACTTGCATAAGAGTGCCAGGAAACACTATTTTATTTGTAGACATCCTGGGCAGCTGTTGTCAGACTATAAAGAAAAGGCAGAGAAGGCACAGAAAGGAAAAAGCCTAAATGTAATGTATCTTTTGGACTGAACAATCTCTCCTCTTCTTTTGAGACAAGCTTAAGGAGATTTCAAATAGCTAAAAAGCTGTAATTAGAGCCTTCTTCTGAAACATGCATTTGTTTCCCTGACACTATGCAGGAGAGTTCCTGTTTTCCTGTTGTTTCCTGTGGCATAAACATTTATTTTAAATTTCTTTTGTCATCTGGGGAGATGCTGTCTGGGGGAGACGTGCTTTCACATGACATTCTTCCTTCCCGCTGCTGTTTTTGTGGCCTCAAAGGCAAATGCAGGATATTCCTCTTTCAGTTCCTTCAGTGCCTCTGCTTATTCCAGTATCTCTGATCAACTAATTTGCAGTGATGTCAGCATTTCCAAAGAGCTGATACAATTGCATGAAACAAACATAGAACAGACTGGCATTGGATTTCCTAGAAAAAAAACTGAAATGTTCTTCAAGCTTGTATAGATTATAGAGGATTTGAACAACAACATAAGTATTTCAAGTACTGTAATGTAAGTACGATTCAGTTGATACTAAAATGAGATGAGGATGAACATTGGATTGACATAATGTATCCAGACCCCTTGGGGTCAAGAACGAGTTTGGCAAAACCCTCAGAAGACTTTTTAATCAATTGGGACAATCCAGATAAAATTGATCCTCTCTGTGCATGTCCCTGATCTGTACTATCTGTCAAGTCCCTTCCTTGCTGTACTTCTGTGACAACTCCATGACACAAGTTGCTCAGCAGGTGATATCCTGTATCAATGCTAAGAGTTAGAAAGGTAGAACTTCAACTAGCTGCTGATGTGCACTGATAATCATATTTAAGATTCTGCATTGCCTTCTGCACATAATTTCTCTATGGCTATACAGCAGTGATCTGGACTGAGCAGTCCAGTGGATAAGCTGTGCTAACAAAGCATTAATGGGAAAAGTCTCATAGGAGATTGGGAACTGCAGAGAACCTATGTTAAAATTAGCACACAGGTGTGCTCCCACAAGAAGTGCTTGGCCTGATTTACCACATGACCTAATGACTCATGGCAACATGGTTAAACACCACTGGATAATCTAGCTTAACTTTTTAATAGTTGCACTAAATCATGCCTTCAGAAAGGCAGGTGTGAAGGAAGGAGTTTCTTGGTTGCGACCCTTATAACCTCAAAAAATGAAAGAGTGACATTAGGAATCCTGCTTTTTGAGATGACATGTGAAGTCCACTTTAAGGTGCTTGCTGAAGGCTGTAACTGATGAAAGCACAGAAGTTTCTGTTCATCAGGACAGGAGATGGGAGGCAGGTGTGTGTGTGTGCTTTACTCTGAAGAAATGGGCAGGAATTATACTTAAAGATCATGTGGGTTTATCTCCTACTAGGAATTCCATGGCACTAGTTGACCTCGGCCTTCATTCAGTAATGCTCTTTTTCCTGTAATGCTGTAAATGACTCTAAAATTGGTTTGCTTCAGCATCATGTGGAGGAGAAAAGGTAGAAAGGAAATGTGAATGGTCAATTGTGTAGCAAACAGAAAATATGTAGCACAGATTTTAGACATATGTGCCCATGACCAACTGAAAAGGATATGATAGAAGTGATCCAGCAATTTGTTATAAATTAATTAACCCCTACGGGTAATTAATGTCTTTGTATAAAAATCTATATTTCAATAGAAAGATATGCAGTCTGAAAAACGGTGAATTTTGGTTTTGATGCACTTACTTTGCAACTGTTTACTCCACTATTGCAGGAGGAAAGGTTTTATCTTGTCTCAGTGAAGGTTTCAGTATATAGCTGTGGTTTTTGGCAAACCAGCCTGTGTGATACGTATGAAATGTTGGTTATTTTAGAAATCCGGCTTCTCATCTCCTCAAGCAGCCTTTGCCATATTCCCTTCCCCCTTCTGACCAGAACACTGTCAGCATGTTAGCCTGCCACCCCAACTATGGAAATTTTCTTTGTGTCTCTCCCCATAAACCAGATCTTCTGTCCAGGTTAAGGACAGTTGATATGATCACAAACCAACCATAAATACCAGTGTCCATAAAGATATTTTCTTAGGCCCTGGCATTCCTACAGAGTTTATAGCAACTGGCAGGGGGTTGGGTCTTTCAGTAGGATCTGTTTTGGGGGAGTGTGTGGACACCAGGCTCTGGCAGAGAAGAGCAGGGAGTGTGAGTGTGAGCAGAGGGGAGGAAAGGGCTGCCTGCTAGTCTGAGTTTGGTGCTACAGTTGAAGGAGAAGAGGCAGAGGAGTGGTTTTGGTGATTGGGATGTTAACAGTGGGCTGTTTAACCAGGCAATACCACAGCATCTCCATGCAAGGCCCTTGCAGTTGGACTGGGCTTTAGTATTGACGGCTGAAGTAAGACATAAATACAGTGTGGGTGTCAGCTGCTCCTTGGTACCTGCCTGGGTATGCATTCTTACTACCTGATAAATTTTATCTCTGTTTCAGTGATGATTCACTCTCCCTGAAGGATAATGTACATTGTGTTTACTACAGAGTAGTGGCATGTAAATAAGCAGTTAATGCAAAGTAGCTGGCACAAATGCACTACTACTTACAACCTGAAAAATGTGACTTTTCAGGTGACTTATTGTATTTTTGATATTCTTACTCTTCTCATTGAAAAGTGCCTCTTCCCTTCTGTATGAGGCTTCTTTACCAGAAGCAGCAGGGTGTGGTTTTGCAGTGGGAAAGATGGATGTGGGAGGAGGCTTAAATTAGATGTCAATAAAATTCAGAGTAGGAAGGAAAAAGTCATTATGAAAGAGTTTATCACTGTTGCTTCCATTGCCAAAGCAGGTAAGTGTGCCATGAAACCATCAGGTGTCAGGTTCAAAACAAACAAGAGATAACAGGCTGCTTCACAGGCTACTGCATGTTGAAGTTATGCAATCCTTGGCCACGGCATGTCTTGGGGTCCAGAAGTTCTCAGAGCTTCAGAAACTGGCTTTGAAGGTTCATAGATGAAAGATGGCTTGAGATTTAACAGGCACAAATATACCTACCATGGCTTAAGGTGTCTGTCATACACAAATCCCTGGAAACAAAGTATGAAATATTGCAGAATGTCAGTTTGAGCTTCCCATGCTAATTTATTCCTCCCTGATATCCACTGCTGGCCAGTGTCAAGCGCAGTACATTGTGCTGGATGCCGTTTTTGATCCAGCATGAATTTTTTCATGCTCTTAGCCGTGGTGTTAGAGGGCATGTTTGTACCAGGACTACTGCTTCTATACTTGGAGAAGATGGTGTTATCTTGTACTGCTTTAACTATTGTCAAAAGGATCTAGTCTTTCTGTGAGGATGAGGCAGCAAAAGGCATTTCAGTAGCAGCTGGGCTGAACCAACAGTGTATCTTTTGCTCTAAAGACAGAAATTAAGTAGAAGGTATTTTTAATACAATCTCTATAACAAAATAAAACTCAGATGTTTAAATTCCATATGAAAAATAATACCTTTTAGGCAGCATTGCCTTTTTGAGAGTTCAGTAACTTGTTTTGAGTAAAGAGAACACTGTTTGGATTTTGAAAACAGAGGGGAAAACAGAGACATTCAATTTTGTTATAAGGAAATTTTTATTAGTCTGTGGATACCTGCTAAGTTAATTTAGCTGGGACTTCATATCCTGTTTTCCCAGTTGTGTGATCAGGAAACTAATGCTGCTTTTTGTAAAGACTGACTGGAAATTTATAATTTTCCATGAGGAGACCCTCATGGTTTGCACACTGCAGGCACCAGCCTGGAAGAAACTTGGGTGAAGCTTCTTGCAGAGGGAGAAGAGGAGGCTTTCCAGTTATTTTAATTTCTGTAACTAGGATGAAGTAAGATATTATCCTTTCTCTGATAGTTAATGGGCTACAAGTCATTTGTTGGGCACAAGGAGAGGATGAAGTTGCACAGACTAACTTTCTTGGATACTCTGTTGTGGTGCAAGCAAGAAAAATGGCAGATAAGCCTTTGATCATGTGATGGAGTCAGTTGCCGGCCACATCTGCCTTCAGGCTGGTCAGCAGGACAAGTGCAGACTGCAGACAGTAAATCCCTAAGATAGGTTATTGAACATCTGTGTCCATGCTATAAGCTTAGGAGAAAGAAGCCAGGGAAGCCCTTCATGCCTCCTGCTCAAGACTTGCAGAAACCCCCTTGCCTCATGCTGGGGTAGCCTCTGTCCTAACAAGGACATGGAGTCCTAAGGATGAAATTCAGCAAACCTGCACCCAGCACCTTCCCCAGTACCTTGCTCTCCTTTCTCTTAACAGCTTCTCTGACTGGCTTCAAGGCTCCTTAGTGCCAAGATCCTGGAATGTGGTGTCCTGGGAACAACTTCTAACCACAAGAAAGAGCCTCCCTATCTCAGGCCAGTGCTGTTGTTGGTCCCTCATTGTAACAGGATAGTAGAATAAGGTTCTACCTTTTTTACCTGCATAGGCAGCAGAGACAAACACAGCTGCCAGGAAGGAGGCCACAGATGCAGCGGTGGTAGCTGAGACCGAGAGTTCAAGTGTCTCATTAGATGGGGAGTGCCATAGGAAGGTGAAGGTTGCACCATGGTCTGTTCAGCCCCAAGTCTCAGAGGCAGCAGCCTTGTCTGGCCAAGATCTGAACCTGTTTGATTCTGTGCAACACCCACCTCTGTTTAGTGTCTTACCCATGACTCTCCTGCTGTTCCTGTTGCTCCCAAAACTCTGGATGCAAGTATAAAAACCAGGACAACTGGGGACAGGACACTGATGAAGGCTGACAGTTCAGGGAACTGTGACAGCAAGGGAAAGGAGGAGGAGGGGGTGACTTGTTCTCAGCTTTCCTACATGCAAGGTTGCTAACATAGCCCTGGTGGTAATGCAATGGTGATGTTTTCAAACCTTTTCTGTCTCTCTCTAGCTCAGTACATGGGTAGTTTGAGCACACAATGATCTGCATTAACATTGGCTTGGAACATACACTTTCAGCTGTAGAGTGAATTGGTAGTGAAGTGAGACAACAGAAAGCAGCAATTTCTGGTCAAGAGGCAACCCAAAATTGGGAAGGGGCTTGTGTGACATTCATTGTGATTCAGAGGAACCCTGAGGGGAAATGTGCACGTTTGGTAAACAAGCCAAGAGCACTAAGAAAACACCTGGCTACATGTCACCAATTTTGACTCCCAAGGGAAACTGATTTGCAAAACACAGTCATTCAGCTCAGTTCTTAGAGGCTGTGCAAGTTTTGCTCAGTAAACATTGCCTTACTCAACAAAGGCTAATACTAGTGAAGAAAGAAAAGGCCAGGTATACAGTTGCTGTGAAGTAAAAGCCTGCAGGCAGAATAGCTGACATTCACTTAAAACCCTATAATTCTGCTAGTGAAGAAAAGAAAATGCTCTGAACTGGCAGATGAAATATACTCTCTCCCTTTTCTTCATGTAAAAGGTCAAACAGAAAAAAAAAAAAAAATCAGGAGGTCAGAAATAAATCAGGAACAGTAAAAATAGTCCTTAAGACACTGCAGCGTTAACAGTGCTTTTCTTCCTGTAGCCTGGTCTTGCTGCAGAAAAAAAAAAAAAAAAAAGGAGAACCTGCCAAAGCATTAAAAGCAATGCAATTGTGTTTTGAAAGGCAATAAAAGCAGACTGTGTGGGTAAAGGGCTGTGCCATTCACCTTTCATCTCTCTGATGGTCACCCAAGGATCTCCTTTGTGATTATAGAGGCTGCCATTTTAAGACCATTTATGTTGTTTGGGAGAGTTATTTGAACTGTATCTATGCATTGCTGAGGTAACTTTAATTGGGTTGCTGTTTAGGTGATGCAATTAAACTATTGACCTTCTGATAGCAAAATATCCAAATGAAATACTCTTGTTTAGGTAGGGGCTGTTAAAATGTATACTGGCTTATTGACGTACTTCAGGTTTATTGACCTAACCTTCTGAAGCTGCCTTTTGTAATGCAGAAAAGCTCCTCTGTGCCTTGCACTCTTTTCACAGACTTTTCTGCCCTGATTTGTCAGGGGCAAGAGCTCAGAGCATCCTTTACTCACTATTTAGTGAAAGTCCTCCTGGAATCTTTCATCTGCAAAGAAATTCAGTTCTTGAGTTTAACCGTGCCATAGGGTTTCAGTTTTAGCTTGCAGAGGAACCTTTCAGCCATCCCTTCCAGGAAGAAACCCAGGTCAGACACAGGGTGTTTGGTTCTCAGTTTTGTGTAAAGAGTTAACAAGATCTGTGTTTTTCCCACATATTAGACACATATTTAGAATACCTTCTCATGTGACCTTGCTGGTTTATGAACACAGAAGGATTTGTGCATTTATATTGGATGATCTGATCAGACATAGATTATTTTGTAATAGTTTTCTGTTTGGAGCTAATCTCCAGGAAGGAGGGATAGAAGGCTGAGACCTGGAATGCGACATCAGTGTGAAGAGGGTCTGTCACTTCGTAGCTGTAACTGGCATAGATTTACACAAACTAAATTAATTGACCTTTTCTTCCCTGACATCTAAGGGTTACTTTCCATTCTCTGAATTTTGACTAGCTTTTTTTCATCACCACCCTGAAGATGATGTCTGTCTCTCTGAAACACACTATCCAATCTAGTCTGCTTTCAACTTCTATCTACCTGCACTTCATTCTCCGTGGGTTGTATCTGTTAGCAATCTGATGGAGAGACTTCTTCTTGAGGTCTTCTGTCTGCCAGAGCAGTTTATCCTTTGTGGTTTAACTATTTTCCTTTTTCATATCCTTGGGTTTTACTTTTGTAAAAAAAAAAAAAAAAAAAAATTGTAGTGACAGAAGGGAGTGGTTTTCCATACTTCAGTTACAGATAATTTCTCTCGACCTGTCCAACCAATTTGTTTCTTACCCTGTTTTCCCTGTCCCTACCCAAAACAACTTTTCTTGATAATTCAGGTTGCTTTCTGACTTCTGGAGCATGCTTATTCCTTTTCCTATGGGGAAATGAAAGCTGGTCCTGTCTGGTTGCTGTGAGTTGTCAGGACATAATTTCAAGTCCTACTCTGAAGTGCTCAATTATTGGTGCTATTTTTTTTTTCCTCTTCACCCCCAAGATTTAGCATAAGCCAAAAGGGAAATTAGTCTGATGGCTCTTAGAAACAAATTTGTAAATTTTTTTATATAATACTTTTGCCACAACAGAGTTTCAAATCCTGTTTTTATGAAATCCATGGAAATTTCCAGTGGATCCAAGTCTGAGGTGGGTGTCTGTTAAGAATCAGAAAACAAAATGTATGAGTTAGAAACAGAGATCATATTAACTGTTTTCTTTCCAGTTTCCTCTCAACAGAAAGTTCTGTTGTTCCACGTATTTCTTCTTCAGGTTGTTTTCCTGGAGAAAGTCTGGATGGGCAGTAAGTTAGCAGTTACTGTGCCCCATAAGTTCATGTTTTTTCAAATTACTACCTGTGAATCAGGTAAAAAAGGTGTGCTTTTGCAACTTTAGTTTCCTGCCAAACTACCTGGGCTCAAGGCACCTCTTCACAGTGACATGTCCAAGGCCAAAAGCAGTCCTCATATGGAACAGGAGATTAGAAGTTTTTTTGACTTAATAATATTTCCCTAAAAAGCTAAACAAGCATCAGGCTTGTAAGGATTATTCATCTTTTATGTGGCCATTTCTTTGCTTAATCTATGAAAGTTATTAGAGCCCGGAATACATGTAATTTATACAATATGGTATTGGGACTCCAGCGAAAGGTACTACTGTTCAAAGAAGAAAGGGAAAGTGGGACATCTGGAAAAAATCAGATGAGGAAAACCGATAGTTCTTATGGTGGTCTACAGCTTCCTCATGAGGGAAAGTGGAGATGCAGGAACCAGTCTGTGCTCTCTGGTGACCAGTGACAGGACCTGAGGGAATGGCATGAAGCTGTTCGGAACCAGTCTGTGCTCTCTGGTGACCAGTGACAGGACCTGAGGGAATGGCACGAAGCTGTTTTGGGGGGAGTTATGTGGGTTATTACAGAAAGATTCTTTCCCCAAAGGGTGGTCAGACACTGGAACAGGCTCCCCAGGAAGGTCACCACAGCACCAGGCCTGCCAGAGTTCAAAAAGTGTTTGGACAAAACTCTCAGGTACATGGTGTGACTCTTCAGGCTGTCCTGTACAGGGCCAGGAGTTGGACTTCTCTGAGCCTTGAGGGTCCCTTCCAACTCAGGACATTTTGTGATTCTGTGAAATCCATGCTTGTATTTTTGGATGGATGTTTTATAACAGTGAAGATCTTGGTAGTGTGATCACAGTCATATTTGTAGCAACCTCTATGGTCTGCAACTTTCCCTCTTTTAGTGACATGTTCATAAGTATTATTCCAGACTCAAATAAAAAATATTTCTGTTATTGTTTCATAAGACCTTAGCAAGGTTGGTACATTGTGTGAGTCCAGGAGTGCAAGAACTCCTGGCTTTTCTATCCATACTTTGTGAATTTAATTTACATTTTCAGATTAGTTTTATTCCCTGTAGGTATGTCCTGGACTCCTCTCTAGTAATTATTTTTGATGACTCCACTAACGCCTACTTCTTAAGACAAAGATGATCTATTTCAGACTCCTCCGCTGAATGATTTTAGCCAACAATCCACTCATGACTCTGGCAGATGTTTTTACTTTCTTTCTTTCCTTCAGGCCAGTAAAAACTTTATAAATCTTTCCTCTACCATTCCAGAAATGTGAGAGCTTCCCCCTTGACACCTGAAACGTCTCACTGACCTTGTCTGCACACAGTAGAATACATTTGAAGATACTGCAGACACCTAAGTTTAAATAAACAAAACCCCAATATTTAGTCTTAGGAAGGGTTGATCCAGATTAGACTAGTATTCACAAAACTAGGTTTTTCTTAAGAATACTTACTCCTGGGGCTCATATACCCACAATTCAACAGCTGTCAACTTGATTACCTACTGTAGCAAGTCCAAAGGCTTATGCTGGTTGCCCCTGTTGTTTATATAATAACATTGTGTCTCCCCTCCTAGTATGCACATCAGTAGCCATGAAATTAATGGACTATTTCCACTGATCTCAGGAAATGTTATCCAAAGGTCTGTAGAAAATGCATGAGGTCCTGCTCCAAATCAAGCTGAGGCATGTTCATGACAATCTGTCCTTTGTCTCAATTTTGAGATGCTAAGTCATTGGTCTGCTCTCCCACTGGAGAAGAGAGTTCAAAGAGGCTACTTCAGACTCTCCATATGCCCTTTATGGCTTGTCCTGTTTGGTCAGAACTGGAAAGCATTCAGATATGTTGGTTATTTCCAGGGAAAGAGTGAGGTGAACTGATTGTGGTAGTCTATCTCTCCTGACACTAGGGGACACATTTTTTGGAACTAAGTTTTGCTAAGAAGCCAAAGATTAATTTGTTATGGGGACTAAATTGTCCTTTCACTTTATAATTTATTAGAAAACTTTATGCATTGTAACTAGAGGCTGTTAGAAGCCTTCATGATGATGAATAATTATGATGTGATGAGACATGTCTGAGGAAGAATTTTTGAAATCACTCTAATGAAAATAAATAAAATAGAGATTAGTATTCCAGGCAAAATACATAAACTCACAAAACTGCAAATGAAGATTAGTATACACTTTCATGGTTTGGTTTGTTTGGTTGGGTTTTTTTTTGGTGTTGTTTTTTTTTTTTAATTGTGAAGTTGCTGGAGTTTTTCCAAAGTGGTATCATAAAAGGGGGTATTTTGTATCTTATTATCTCTGTGCTAATTGCATCTTATTTACAGCCACTTTAAAATAAAATTCCCGTCAGGGCAATACACTATTTCAGTTCATAAAGGAGTGGTATGGGAATCTCTCTCTTGTCATTCTATCTCAGTGCCATTCTTTTTGTTCTGATTCTCAATGAGCCTGCAATTTGCAGTATTTAACTCTGAAAATTTGTGTTGTACTCCCTGGATATCTTGGTATCTCACACTTACCTGGATATTTTCTGTTTTCTGGGCATTCTCTGCAATTGCAAATCCTAAATGCTTGCATCAGTTAAAAGTTAGTGTTAGTGGATCTATGGGATGGATTCACTCAGGTTCTATGCTGTGTCGAGGAACAGCAATTAGTGTAAAACTCACAGAAATGAGATAAAATGATAAACACTTTATCCAAAAAACTCACCACCCACAAAAAATAGTAAGAATAACTTTATTAGGACAACTATAACATTTGCACTTCCACCTAGCCACAACAGCAGAGTGTAATCAAAATGAAATTTTGTTCTTCCTTCTCTCCTTTTACCCTCTTTGAAAGAAAACATTTAGACCTGTAGCTTTCTGTAGGATTTACTGATATTTCACGTAAGCCAGTGTCTGGGATCTGACTTTTAGATGTAGTGAGAACCTGTAACTCAGGTTTTGATTTGCAACAGGTATGGGAAATGCCTGCTCCTGTGGAGGAGGCAGTGTAAGTCAGGAGCTGATTTATAAAACCAGTGCTGTTGTCCTGGTAGTGATGGAAGTAGTAGTAATTCAGAGGACAGCTGTAATGAGAGTGCCATTTGCTTATAAAATGACAAAAGATGGAAATAACCATTACTCACTTGCAAAGGAGGTGAGATAGCTGTGTGTGCTTATTAACCTTGAGCACCTATTTTATTAATAATATTGCTGTGAATATTGCCTTTAAACTATCAATCCTCTATTAAGCCTGAGGGCAGAGAGCTAAAGCTGTAGGGGTCTTTCATATCTCGAAAGGCATGTTTTGCAGTATGCCCACTGGGGGACACCTGGGAAGCTAATAACCTTCCAATTGTCCACTTAGGTCACCAAACTATATGTCATGATTGCCTTGACTCACCTCCTCAACACTAGCTTGACTACTTCCACCTGTAGTGGGTTTTCCTAGGAGCGACTTGGTGATTTTGAGAGATTTGATCGCTTCATGGCTTAATGGGGGTTTTATCTCTGACACCCATGAGGCAGGGTTGAGGTTTTGATGATGTGTGAGAAACAGCAACCTAGCTGTATTGTCCATCTTTCTGGAATAGTCACCTAGAGAGGGCACAGGAGCTCTTGATGCAGAGAGCAGGTATGCAATGGGAAAAGGTGCTGCTTCTTTGCATCTGCTTTGCTGAGAACACTCTAATGATTTCAGACTCAGAAACAATGTGCTTACCAACAGCAGAAATAAGTCCAAACCATTAATAGCTGCTCAGATTTTAGGCTGAATGTTTGGGGATCTCCTAAGTCTCTACAAGTGTTTTCTGTGTCTGTCTGGCATAAGAAGTAAGTAGTGTTCTGCCATTAATACTGTTACTGTAATCCTGTATTATTTGTCCATGTTTTACACAGCATTGTTCTGCTCCCTAAGGACTAGACTTTGGCCAGTGTTGCATTCTCATCAGTGAGGGATGGCTTGTGCATCTGGGTTTTATATCAGAAACACGCTCTCTCGTTTGTGTGGAACTCATTCAGAAAAGTGACTGAACTGTTTTTCAAAAGTGAGATGCTGTAGTTTTATACCAATGGGAGTGCCAAAAGACTTAGGTTTATGTGTCCTTGTTTCTGGTTGCAGGAAAAGACATCAACACAGAACACATATGAAATTCTGCCTGTGTGATGAAGACTATTCTTTGACTACACTGTTTCCAGTGTAAACTACTGAACGTGCAAACACAAGTTGCATGGGAGATAAGCCAAGGTGATGAAGTCCAAGCAAGATGAGGAAGCACAGAGACTGTAAACACATTATCTTCTATTAAAGGAAACATGTGTTGTAAAGATATAGGGTCTTGTCTTTTATTTTGGTAAGAATAAGTTGTTTTTTTCTGATACAGGTGCCAAATTTACCAAGGAAAACATCCGCCAGAGAGCAGAGGTAGGCCAGAACACTCAACAAAAGCTTCATTATCTGCTGTTCTGTTAAGCAGAAGACTGCTGGTCTCCTGAAGTTATTGGCAAAACTAGCTTTTTCAATGGCCTAGGAGTTTATCCTAGGTGTTTTGCTACCATAGTGACAGTCTTTTTCACACGTGTAGAGAGCAGTTGGTTTAAATTAAGAACTGCTCTTATCAGGATGCAGTTTTTGGAACCAAATGACAGTTACAGTTAAATGCAAGTATTATGAAAAATATTTCTCAGTACACCTTTTAGATGCAGACAAATACTTGGCAGGATACTGCAGGCATCACTGCAATGCTAACAGGTCACAGTAAATACTGCAAAAGTATATATGATACAGATAAGTTTTACCTTCAGAAACTTATATCATCTAAGTCCATAGAGCTCAGTGAGCACACTAAGAGGAAGCAAAATGGATGTATGAACTCACATACTTATACCAGCTGGGTATATATGTAGGGCAAATGCTGAATAAATACACTTCTAGAAGAGTCCTTTTGTTATAAAACTATGCCAGGTATCATCCACGGCAGATATCCTTGTAGTTTCCCTCTTGAAGAGACTGCATACTAAAGAAAACTGTTTTGACCTCATGTTATGGGGGAATAGCCTAAGTTATTATTTCTTTGTGTGCTGATTCAACAAGTACTAGTGACCTGTGTGATCTTTTTCTTTACTGCTTTTCAGAACAAGGATAATCCTGAACTAATTTATGCTCTTCATTTGAAACACTGATGGCAGGTATTAAGAGTAAAGCCAGGAAGCTGGGAAAAAACTGAGGGCTACTGATATCTTTGATATATTTCTAGCAACACCTTTCATGAGAATTTTAGTTCTTTGTGAATTTGAAAATAGTGGTGATAAACCAGGTAAGTGTAATGAAAACTTGATGTAAAAATGAAAAATTTAATTTAAAGATTATAATTTAGACTAACATATTTCAAGACATTGTATTAATTGAGATTTATTGTCATGTCTAGCTCTTATTAATTATACATAATACTGAGATCCTACCACATTACCTTCAAATTGTAAAGATGATGTAAAGCCAAGCCTATGGAAAGTGAAATTTGCATTGATGCTGTTCAATTCAGCACATGCAAGCTACAGACTAAGCCAAAATGAATTTTTAAGGCATCACAGACACATCCTAGAATCATGGAATATTCTGAATTGGAAGGGGCCCACAAGGATCATAGAGTCCAACTCCTAAGTGAATGGTCTATATGGGGATTGAACTGAAAACCTTGGTGTCATTAGCACCATGCTCCCACCAACTGAGCTAATCATGCATGCATCACCTTTTTTCATTATTATGGTCACAGGTATAAACTGGGCAACTATTTTTTGGAGGTGCAGTTTTTGTGAAACAAATGAGTTTTATTGACAGATCTGGTTCAGATGATGATCTGATGATTTAGATTCACAGAGAATTTGCAGATGCCACTTGTGACTTTCCATTGCAGTTACTGGGAACTGATTTTTAATTCTTTGTTGCTGTTTGAGACAGATAGTTTTATTTGTTTCAATTTTTAATTAAAACTGAGCTGTTTATATTTTTGAATATGTTTACTGCATCAGCTATGAACTCATTTAAATGGTAACAGTGCTAGTGAGCATACTGGAGTACCAAAACCAAAAAAATATTTTGATAGATAGATCAATAGGGGTTTTTTTAAGCTCAAAAGCATCTATTTGATTGAAATCACACGATGTGTGACTGTGATATCATTAAAACAAATATTCCAAATGAGCCATCCCTCACCCTTCATACCAAAGGGGTGACATCATTTCTGCACATTGTATTGATGGTTTTTGTCATTCAGTACAGAGGTCAGACAAGTAAGCTGGGAAAGCAAGTTGTGTTCCAAAAGGCCACACCAAGTCCCAGCATGAGCTTTTTATCTTCTTTGAATGTAAGATCATAAGAAATTAACTTTTACTCTGTTTTGTCCACCTGTGTTTACTGTAGCTAGGGGACCTATTGCTTTTCTATTTGGATTATATTTATTTAAAAGCAAAATGAGAACAGAAGAGTATATGGGAAAACTCCTAATAAGGCAAATTTGGCAAAAGGAGTCTGTACATTGCCACCCCACACAGTGGTAGCTTCAGAGCAGACTGCTGATCATTTGCCTGGCTAATTTTACACCGTGCTTCCTACTTCAGGGTATGGCTCCTACAGCATCAGTCTCATTCTTTAGATGTTGTGGAAAATGGCATTTGCATTGAAGTCAGTGATAATTTAGTGCATACACTGGAGAAAATAAACACAAACATTGCTTTCATTGTCTCTTCCTTCCTCTATTATGTATGCTAAACTTTTGCTATTGTTTTTTGCTTACAGAGATACCAGGAATACCACTGGAAATTGTGTCTTCCAGTTCCTTCCTTGAAGGAAGGACAAGGAATAAGTTTTTTTATTTTTATGTTTTTAATGATGGAAGAGTACCAAGTCACAACTCTGAAACTTGTTCTTCTATGAAAATAGCCCTGCTGAGAACATAGCATGGCTTTGTTTTGCTATTCCACAGAAAAAAATCAAGAAGCTGATGAGCAAATGGAAAAATATGTTGGAAAAAAAAGGGTTTTTCTTATAAAAATTTGCACATGTTTATCCTTAGAAATGTTTGCAAAAGATAGATGCCTTTTGTTATGTCCTGAAACAACCTGTTCACGGAACAATATGTAACAGTTGAGCTAAATGCTGTTTGCTTTTATCATAGTAGCAGCAGAATGGATGTGGCAGTGCCTGTATTACTGTTTGCAAAGAAAGGTATGCAAATTCAGGCTCATACTGCTTGCCAGACACAGAATATTCTCTGTATGGAGAGAGAAATTAGTTTCCATTTTTATGCAGATTTTCCTGCTTATTGCCTATAGAGCTTTTCTGTCATATTTGGAGGAACTGCATGTCAAGCACTGGAGAGGCTTTGCATTAGTTCTAGAAATCCCACTGAGATATGAGGGAATATGTAAAGCAGTCAGAGAGGTAAATTAATGCTATTTCTTTCTGCTTTCTCTGTATTTTGTTATTGGCTGAAGACACAATGTGGGAAAAAAGATTTTGACATCTCTAGTTGAAATAGTGCATCTTTCAGACCACTGTTATTCATATAGCTTTGTATGTAAATGTGTTCAATGTGTTGAGAAGACACAAAAAACCCCAGCAGAGCCATCTCAGATTGCACTGTATGGTACAGACTGCAAGGGAATGATGAACTGAAGTTGCTGTGTTCAACATAGAATGAATTCTTCTATGTCTTGGAACATTTTAGTTTTGGAAGTGGTAGAAGAGAGATGAGGAAAATAGGGCAGGGATAGAAAGTGTGACTTTGAAAAGTCTATCAGAAGGATTTCCTGTTTATCTTACAGCTCATCCGTTGGAACACTGTCCTGGTATGTGAGTTTATGTTTCCTCTCCAACTGAAGCGATTCTCCTCAGAGATGCCATCCCCTCCTAAGGTTTCAGAGATGAGAGTCCTCAGGCTGTGGCAGATTCCTGGGTGCTGCCTACTGGAACCGCCCCATCAGCGCTGAGCAAGTGGGACCTCAGCTTTTGCCTGCTCCCCTGGGAAGCAGGACTGTCAGGTTCCATGTTGCACATCCTACTTTGGATGGAGTATAGTCCAAAAATTCAGATAACTGTGCTGTGTACATCTGTGGTCTGAGCCCTCTCTTGAAATTTAGAAATACATATTCAAGTTGTCTCAAGCAGAGGAAGGAACCAAACTGAGGTTTCCACTACCTAGGCAGCATCCACAAGTCAGCAGGGAGAAAGAAGTTACATGCAGTAATATTGTCCCATGATATTCCCTGGTTACTCTGCAGCCATGTAAGCATTAAATGGGAGACCTGGAATGGGAATCTAGAACAGTTTTTTCCATGTTTCTACCATGTGAAAGCAAGTATTGCTTATCATACCTCTAGCTTAATAAAGCTTGTGGGTTTATGATTATCTTGGAGACTTTTAGCCTATGTTCATCTTGGACTGAAATGTTTCTATAGCCCCCCCAAATACTTGGGAGTGGGAAATATGATTATGTATGCCTGGCTTTCTGGAAAAAACCAAGAACCCTTCTGATCTACTTCTGTTGCTGTAATTCTCTTGGTATTTTTAACAAGCCTTGAGCACTTTTGGGGTGAGGTGGGCATGGGGAAAGTATTCATTTGGCTCTACTATCCAAAGAATTTTTTCAAAAAACTTCTTTCTTATTTTTAGAAGACATTTACAAGTTGCCTATATAGTATGTGAACTCATGGATAGCATCACAAGATTACTATTTCAGTGCAACATAGAATTCCTCAGCTTTATTTGCATCTTCTTTTTTTGGCACATTTCCAACAAATGCATGCCACTTAGGTATGTAATTCATGAAATTTATGTCCTGACTGTATTTTTGTAGAGTCTTTTTTTTCCTTGCTATTATTAGTGAGCAAACAAATTTTGCTTTCTTAAACAAGATCTACTACAGTACAATTCTAAGATCATTTCTGTTGATGAAAACTCACCAGGTGATTGGCAGACTATACTAGAAATCACACATCAATAACCCTTTGTTAAATGTCTTTGAATTTCAATAGAGATGCTTTATGGAGACTCCTTCAATGGCATCTGGCCTTTTAATTTCTAAAAAATTTGAATGCTGGAAGACCTATAATATGTATAACTAATATGTATAACAGTAATTCTAAATGACATAGCACTTATAGAATGTAATTAAAATGTTACCTGAGAGCTTATAATTCTGTGCACTATATTTTTTGTTCATACAATCTTTCTTAATTGAAAAGTCCATTTGGTGAGTATATTTTTAATCCCTCTGCAACTTCATATTGTTGTTTTTCTAAATTTGTTCTGGATGTCAGAATAGATATAGAAACCATCCACCAGGTGGTTACTTTATATAAAGCTAGATTTTTTAAAAATCTTGGGGTTTGGCAAAAAGTGTAGTCCACTTCACTTCTTATCACCCTTATTCTTATTGACATAATTACCATGAATTACATTTTCCTGCAATTTCAAATTTGATTCCCCCCAGCCATATTGATTGGAGTTTTTTGTTGTTTTTTTTCTTTTTAAGTTGGTTGGTTGTAGGGTTTTCTGGTAGGTTGAACTTTGCGTGCTAGAGTAGAGATGGCAGACTGTCCACCATTCCACAGAAACTGTCTCAGCATGTGTGGGAGATCTTAGGGTTCATGTCCTCATTACATGTTCTCTCTTCTGAATTATTTTCTATTTTTCACTGGAATCTAATTTTTCATTGGCTTTTCTCTCATTAATACCATAAAAAGGTCACACTGAACTTTTCATCTCATCCCGTTTTAGTTTTGGTTTTCTGTTTGTTTTTTGGTTTTCTTTGTGAGGTCAAAATTAGGCAAAAAAGAATTTGTCTATCCTTAACTGAAAACCTCTTTTTAAAATCTACACTAATAGCACTGGGATGGAAAAATAGGTTGGAGAGAGTTTTAATCCTTAAAATGCATTACCACATAAAACGAGGACAGTGAAAATGTGGAAATAAACAGAAAAGCAAGAGGAGTTTCTTGTCAATAGTTTTTGGTAGCTGGAAAATTATCAGAGTCCAGAAAGGCCATAAAGACTTCATTGTGTCTTTCAATCAAGTTTTAGAGCCAGATAGTTACAAGGCAAATTCATTCTCAATATACAGCCTCTGGAATGATGACCATAGCATTCAATTAATCTGATGTGACCAAAATGTCAAGATCCTCATAAAGAAATCTTTCACTCATCTGGGTTATTATATCAAGAGATTTTTTAAATTTTTTTTTTTTGAGTCTGATAAATATAGGGCATGGAAGGAATTGACTTATTTATAGTTTCTTCTTATTTCATAGTGATTAGTACTTGCCATCCCTCCCATACAGCTGCAAAGCTCCTTAGATAAGAAAGACATAGACTGAGTAATCATAATTGCTCCTAAAAAGGAGAAAACACAAAAGGGTTGGATTCCAAAAGATCCAAATCCAGCTCTGCTGCCCTGCACTCTGCGTAATATGTTACCATTACTTCTTTGAAATGCAATGTTGAAACCCACTTAAGCTCAGATGTGACTGGAAACTCATAAAAACACCAGTTTAAGCAATCCCATGCTGGTTGAGCATCCCATTAGCCTGTCTCGGACAACAGCCAGCACCAACTGCTCAGGGGAAAGAGCTTAAGAAACACAACACTGATGGGTTCCTCTTTCCTTTCTTCTAGTGATCAGTGCTGCAGGCATTTCCTCCTCTTGATATCACATTAGGGCCATTGTTTAGTTATCCTCGATGGACCTTTCTCCAATTGACTTGCCTAATGCCATTTTCAACCTGCTAATATTTTTCACATCCAAACTTAATTTAGAAGTGAGTCATACAGCTCAATATCTTGTTGTGTGGAAAATTGTTCCCTTTGGTTTTAAACTGTTTTTAAACCTGTCATTGGATAAATTATTTTGTTTATATGGCAAGGAATAATGAACAATTGTTCCTTATTCATCTTCTCTGTCCTTTTTATGATTTTATAAACCTTCTCTCCCCACACACACGCGCCATCCCAAGCTGAAGAAAGATGGCCTGCTTTGCTTGAGCAGGTGTTGAGCCATACTTGCAGCCACGCTTGTCCCCCTCCAGAGTACTCCAAGTTCTACTGTATCCTTTCAGAGGGAGCATCATCAGAGTTATACCAACACAGATGTGAAAAATGTGCAACAATGGAAGTACTCCAGGACATTAAATAATAGGATTTGTGGTTTGTCTATAGATTTAATGAGTAACTGGTTTGGGAGTTTGGTTGGTTTTATCTTGAATAGAAGGGTGATTTTTTTCATCTCTCTTTCTAAATGAGTTCAAGCTGCTTTGCATTTGGACTAAGCAAGATAGAACTTGCTCCAGAATAGGAATGTTCACTCATAGAAGCAATCTGAAGCAGCTATCCATTTAAAAATGTCTTCCTATCCTGTTATACATCAATTTTCATCCATCAACAAACCCTCAGTCTCAGAGCTTTCTGCATTTCTTTCACAGGAGCACTGTGTGGATTAATTAATGCACACTTTTGGTTGAAAATAATTAGTGACAAAATTTAATTACCTTCAACACCAGTTGACTCTTATCCACACATGTGCAAACTATTATTTCCCATTCCTTTGGGATACATTTCTCATATGGGCCGCACATGTTTTGTAAATTGAAATGTGTTGGAGGTTCTCCTTATTCTGGGAAATTTGTGTGGTCTGCAAACCACAGACACAAGCAAGAGTTCAAAAGGCTTCAGTAGAATACAGTCTGCTCTAGCACAGTAGATACACAGGTCAATAAACATCCAAGTAGTGCACCTAAGTTGATACTAACTACTGTGTGTGCTATTTAGACAGAGCTGAGAAGTTAATTGCGTTCTAGTCTCACTCTGTTGAAGCATGAATATTGTCCACAGTTTTAACTCAGTAGAAGACAACTGTTGTCCATTCAGTCCTCCACAAATCTGTAATGAAACCGTTAAATGGCAAATCCCACAGGTATTTCTAGCAATCGATATTTATGAGAAAACACTATATAGTTGGAATCAAAATTGTCATTGAAACAAAACTTTTTCTGAAGCCCAATGTCTAGTATGCATTTTAAGCTAATTTGAATGTTTTTTTTACGCAGCTTGATGAGTTGACTCTTGACCAATAACAGTTAAAGACTCTACAATATAAGATAGTGGAGCCTTTACTAGGTTCAAGGCATTGAGAAAACAACAGAGATCTACATGACAGTGATCCAGGACTGCCTCAAGGGACCTGGATTTGAGTTCTGATATTGCTGATGACCTGTATTATAGACATGGTAATTTTTCACTTCTGGTTTTATCTGGTTTGATCAGCTGTAATGTATTTGCAGAAGACAATTTTTGCTACATATTTGTAGTCAAACACAGTGCAGTCCTTCTTCTCTCTCAGATGTCTGCTAGTCAGATTCCCTGCTGCATACCTAATAACACAGGGATTTCCTAAACTTTCCTGCAGAATATCTTTATGCACTTTGTAATTTAATGAAATTAGTAAGAATTAGTTAGCTGAAGTCAGCAGGAAGTGTCTTTTTTGCAGAGGAGGTGAATCCTTACTCTTTGACTCTTGTCATATTGTTACTTACTGAGCAGTGGTTCCTTGCACAGCTGCCCAGCCTACTGACTCACAGATTCCAAGGTACAAGAGTGTTGTTCTTGCCCATGCATGTGCCATCCTCTCCATTCCTATTGATTCATTTCCAGGCTGAGAGTAGTGTAAGTGACTGGTCCCGTAGGATAAATTACTCAGCAGTAGAGCTGGGCTGTCTTCTACTAGGTTAGGGCAGCATCCAGAAGAGTCCACACGTCACGTGTGTAGTGTAGGAGCAGGGCAGGGGAGAAGAGAGGCCAGGCAAGGGTCACACTTCCTCTTTGTTGGCCAGCATAGGGCACCAGGTTTGCTCAGTTGTTCAGGGAGCCGCAGCTTAATAAACTCCAGTTGTGTATTGGAGGCCTAGAAGGTTCTACAACTCTAGGCTAACCCAGTATCTTTCTGAATTCATGCAGTATGATCACTTACTTAATTTACCCGAGGGTTTAATTCAAATACTGTGTCCCCTATATATCTTTGTTAACAATGACACAGATTAGTAAACATACTTCACTGTTGGAGCGATGACTGTCTTCCGTGGGGAGGGAGCACTCTGTTTTGGCATTCTAGGAAACTGTTTTCATTTTATCAACAGACTTTGTTTTGCAAAGCTGCATAACATGGGACAAAGTTGAACTAATGGTCAGGTTTAAGGTTACTACTGAGGATTTCAACTTTTCAACTACAGGGGAAAAGGTCTTACATTTTTTTCATCACAATCTCTGTTGAAAATGTTTGAATTTGCCTAGAAATAATTACTGTTTCCTAACCCAGTAAGATCTTCCAACAAATACAAAGAGCTGCCTGGAGTTCTGACACCATGCAGATCTGTTTTGTTGTTTGTTTATCTTGGTAAACTAGGAGTTTCGTTACAATAGGATGCATATTTTGGCTTTTGAAATGCAGCAAGGAACACAGGAAATTATATGTGCTGACAAATGGATTCTGAACTTCTGTTAGGAGGAAACAATTTCAGAGCCTCCACTAGAAAAACTCCACCCATCTTGTTATATGGTGTTTTAACCACTAGCTGTTTAATGACTTACGTGCTATGAAGGACCTGCATGTTTTCTCTTAGAATAGATTCTTATACTCAACCCTGCTTGTACACAAAATTTCATGGATTTCACTGAACAAAAATCACTTTGTAACTGTTTCAGAAAAACACTGTCGAGTTTTTCTCGACACAAAAAAACCTCTTCTCCCACTATATAACAGAAACACTGCTATTAACTGAGGCTTCAAAGCAATGATCATGATTTCCATAATATATAGCATGTGGGTCTCTCCCTATAGTATCTTGTAATAAGGAGTGGGTTTTTCTCAAACAGGCTTAACATGCGTTCTTACTATCTGCTCTCCTTGAAGTAATTTAATGACAAAGGGCAAGGCACTGCCAAGCACAGCGGAACAGAAGATTTGCTCTTGTGGGTGAGGGATGGTCAGGAAGGCCAGTGTCTCAGGGCTGGGATTTCCCATCCATGCTGCATGCACTTGGCTGGGCCACTGACCATTGTTTCAAGTGATATGCTGTGCTGGCTCCCACGCAAGGTGATTTTTTTTCTATGTCACATTTACTGAACAAGCTCTTCTCACAATATCTGGGATAACGGCTCATTGTGACTTCTGTGAATACAGGGGAAATTCCTGGCATATTCCAGGACCAAGACATTTGAAAGCCCCTCAGTGACTGAAAATGGGACTGAACCTTTCTTGAAGGTACATGAACTGTGAATATTAAAGTTTACTTTCCACTGTGGGAAAAAATAGTGCTGTCTTGGCTTTCTGCATGGTCTTTTCTTGAGGGCAATGTATATCGCACACATTTTTGTCATTATACAGTAAAAGTATTGAGTGATAGTGTCTGACACGGAGCTGTTGTTCCTTCAGGTTTTCCTTATTCTGGAGTTTCTGATTTATTAAGGAAGCTGTACCAATCAGGGCACCCCTTCTAATGTTCAACTCTGAAAAAGAAAGAAAGAGGAATGCATCAAGTATTTTGGGACTGAGGCTCCTAGGGAAGAAGTATTAACTTCATTTAGCCAATCTTCTATTGCAGCATTGACTTTGTCTCTTTGACTTTGGTATATTCTTTGCTATACTCCAAGGAGAGAAATGTGTATGACAGAAATGAAGAAAACAATAGAATAATGGATAAACAGTCTAGAACTTTTGGCTTTAGAACATCATGGCTTATTTCACCTCTACTCTATCTATCTGCTCTCTCTCTCTCCCCTCACATGTCAGATGAACTCTTGGGGTCACATATGTCATCTAGTTTTGGGGTGTTAATCTCCTAGGACAAGGAGGTCAAACATATAAAAGATAATACACTGATCAATATAATGGTTGGCTAGTAAAGTTCAATTAATTAATAAAAATTATTAAAACTAGAATCACTCTTTTTATTTTAAGAATGACACTTCCACAGAATATAGACATCTCCTTATATAAAGGTGGGGCTGCCTCTTGACTTGTTTCCTACTTCCAGATTTCCTTTTTAACCGTGGCAGGAAGACTGGGATTGTGACAATAGGAAGGGGAAACACAGAAGAACAGTTAGTAGCAGTAAGTTTCTCATGTTTAGAAATAGCCTCTGTGTGCAAAAACAATTGTCAGCAGCTTTCAGCAATTTTAATGATGGGTTTTGTTTTCTCAGACCTGATCACCCCCTGTTCATCAGTCTTTTCACATCCATCAGTCATGAGTCTGAGTCTCTCAGCATCCCCATGCTGAGCTGTCATTAATCAATCTGCACTTTGGAAACTGCTTCTGAGTCTGCTTATGGCACAACTTAGGCAGCAGGGACCAGCTCTATTTCAAGTTATTATAAGCACAGTAAAGCTTTTCACTGTCCTGTATAAGAGGAAAGATAAAAATTTAAGTTCTCCCAGACCATTGGGAGAACCAATGGCAAGATGCTGTCAGCCATTCCAGAGAAAAAAGTAACAGAGGGTCAAGTCTGATGTACACTCACTAGGAGTGGTGTGTATACTCTTATCTGGTGTCTGAAGTCAGATGCAACTTTTTAATTATTTTCATGCCTTATAACATCAATATAAGCTACTACGCAATCTCACCAGTGGGGAACAGCATAGTTCTGGTGTGAAAGCACATAGCTAAGGTTTGAGACCAGCGCTCAAATTCCAGCCTCATTACACCATGAAATTCTAAATTACAATTTTCTGTCATTAAACCTCTTCTGTGGGTGATGAAAACTGAACAGCAGTGAAGACTCAAACCATTGTGTCACAGAGTGAACCATGCTACACCAGGATAAAGTCAAACAATGGAATAGTAAACACATCCAAATCCCATCTGTGTTACAGTGTCCACCAGTGGGACTGCAACTACACCATGGGATCCTGAATTGCAAATCCTTTTATTTGAGGGCAAGGGACACACATCCTAAAGAATAGTATAATTTTATCACTTAATTTATTATATTAGTCCAAAATGCCATAATGAGTGTCTAGATCAGTTATGCTTTTCCATAACTGCCATCTTTTATAGGGTAGTGCTAAAAAATCTAGTACTTCAGTTTACAATTCACATCAGAATGACCTACACCCTTTTGAATTTGGGTGCATAAATGTAACTGTAGATGTCCATATTTTTTATGTTACTTTCCAGAAGTCTGCACAGATCCTGCATGAGGAACCACGAAGGATTATGTTGTGGTTATTATGTATGAAAATGGAAGAAAACAGCTTCTTTCACACTCAAACGTAAAGTAGAGGTGAAAGGAAAGGTTTAGTTGCAGTAACCTTTGCTGCTTCAGCTGTTTGCCCTAATGGGGGTAAGATGCTTGAGTGCAACTGCTTTTGCTTTTGAACATAGTGCCCCATCCTGTCTCCCTCTGGTGCTGGGGACTGGGTGGAAGGTTTGCTTTCTCTGCAGGGAATCTGTCTGCTTTCACCTGTAATCAAAAGACTGATGTACCACACCCAGGCCCTTATGAGAGCTGTCTTCCTTCAGTGCAGCAGACCCCAGGAAGGTGTGGATGGAGTTCCTGAGTGTTAGACGGGAGAGAGGTGAGAAATGTTATACCCAAACTAACTTGGTCTGTTACCAATTTTTGGGCATGCTCTAACTTTGATTAATGAACTGTTCTGCCCCAAATATTTCTTGGATGTCTACATTACCATTTTCAATTGTGCTAACTCAAACAAACCAGCAATCAATTAACTAGAATTACAAAACTCTAGGCTAAACAAAGCCATCGTGAAGAAACTGGCTTTCAGCCCAGTATCTGCTGATGATGGGATATGAAACAGCCTATTGATTCTGCAGCTCTTGAATTCTTGTACAAGAGTAAAAACAATGATATTTGCCTTTTCAATAGGGACAGAAAAAAAAATCCCTTTTTATTCAATACCTCCACTTAGAAAAGGCAAACTACATTACTGAGCCAACTTTTAGAAGGTTGTACAGAAAGAGTACTTCCAGCACATTAAGAAAACTTCAGCTTAGAGTTATACAAACTCTAGAAGAAAGGCAAGAACACTAAATTTTAAATTAGATTTATATGTCCATCTGTCAAAAATGCTGTGCAAACTTTTTGAGGTATTTTTATCTTTCATCAAGAATGCAATTTATGAAGACAAAACAGCTCTTTCAAGTTTTTGTGCTGGTGACTGTCAAGTTTATTGTTAATACTGTGATATTTAGTGCTTTCCATCTGGCTTCAGATGACAGAACCCTAAAATGTATGAAGATCTCAGCTTCATGCTTTGGGGGAAAAACTTGGAAACTTGAAACAAACACACACAAATGGCTTAAATAAGAGGACAAGCAACAACAACTGAAAACATCACTTTCCTAAACGTCTTCTTTTTAATTAATTCTCTGCTCTGGAGGAGCAGTTTTGTAGTTTTTCAATACATGAGGGTTGCCAATACAAAAAGCATGTGGTAACTGTAAAAGCAATAACCAGTCCAGCTGCATTCCCTGTGCAGAAACTGAGAGGGACAACAAGCCATAAATAGTGGTGTCACCGCCACTCTTTGCCTCAGTTAAGGAGTATTATTATTCTAAACACAAAACAAACTATTGCTTGGGCTCCAAGTGAAAGTTTCAAAGCCTCATAAATCTGCCAGGTCAAAGCCAATTTTCATTGGAATTTTGGATGGGAACTTCTTGAGAGAAATAACCAGTGCTAATTTTAATTCCCTTTTACTACTTGTTTTAACAGCCTTGTCCAAACCCAAAGTGTTCTTCAAATGGAAGAATCCAAATTTTCCTCTGATTTTCCTCATTCTAAGTATGCCTATAGCTCAGCACTAGTCTACTACAGCAAACCCAAGCAGGACATCTACAATAAGTATATATTTTCCTTTAACCTGAAGCTGCTGAGAACTGTCTTTAGGCAGAGATTGATGTGATGAGCGACTGTATGTTAATTACTGATGGGCTTTAGGTAGAATATTGCTGCCTAAGCTGTTGTCTCCAAGTTCCCAGTCAAGGCAGGTGCTTTGCCTTCAGTCTAAACCTTTTTTAGGTTTGTTCAATAAAATTTGGAAACTGCTGCCAATGAGGAGAGTTGCTGGCTCCAAAACATGAAGAGGAAGGTTTTGATTGTTTTTTTTTTAATAAAAAAGAAAAATCTTTCCATGAGAGCTCAGCAGACATTTGAGGCAATTTTCAGAAAAGTCCACTCAAAAGAAAGGATGTGTGTATGTGTTAGCTCTCTGATTGCCCTTCCAAAGATAATTTTTTTCCACTACTTTTTCTGCTTTGGAGTATCTTCCCAGGTGGAGAGGCCACCCTTCCCAGCTTTCCCAAAAGGGAGAAGGGGCAGGTCAGAAATGATGGTGTTTTTCCTCCCTTTTCTTAAGAAATTCCTCTTCCATCACTACCCTCCTGCTATAACACTTAATTATCTTCGTGCATTGTATTCTACACAGAAAACCTGTGCAGCACAGTGTTTTTTAGACTCAGTATTTTATCATTACAATATATGGTGTTATATGTTTGCTAATATGCAAAAGAAATAAGATGAGCAATATAAAATAAAATCAGAGGTCTCTTTCTTTCTAAGGATATTTATTCCATTTTCATGGTTATGAAATTTTGTTCTCCTATGCAAAAAAAACCTGGCTTTGAGCATCAAAGAATGCAGTGATAGGATAGATATGATTAGTCCAAGATCCCCACAAAGAACTTCCAAAATGAGAAAAGTAGCAAAAGGGTATGTTGTAGAGTGAGAGAGATTGATCAAGATATTTGGTATTGTGAGAAAATTCTCTTTTTTCCCCACTTGCTAAATCTTTTGCCCCAGAAAGGAACAACTGATTTTAACAAACATTTGGCTTAATTTTTTTTTTTTTTTTTTTTTTGAAGCACATAATAGGCCCATATCATGCACTCAGCCAGTCAAAACTCTTGGCCTTGGGCCTAAAGAAAGGCAGCACAAAACTGTGTGTTTTTTTTCAATTAAAAGAAAGAAGGTAGTAAAAAGGATTACTTCACATAGTTCAAGTGATTAAGGTAGAACAAAAAAATATTCTGCCTCTAACATGTATTTAAATAAAGATGTTTCTTTGCTTGTGACTACTGTTAAAAGGGACCTCATTCTGGGAAATGTGCTGAAAAAAGTTTTTCTTTGTATACCATGCATATCAGCTGCCTAGTAGACAAAGAAAGATTCTTTGTGACTCTCTTGTATTTATACACAAAAGCAAAAAACAGTGTCTGCCTCCATAGGTATTGTTTTCCAGTAAAACAGTTTTATGTCATACCAGTCCATAAGATTCAGAAAAATAATTGTACTATTGTTGGCCATAATAACATGTTGTGATTAAAACAGATCTTCACTCTGCAGGTTGAAACCATATATATGTAGGCTTGAGAGCATTTTTTAGCTTTTTGATTCTTTATTTTTGCTTCTCTGTTTTGCCCCAGATTTACTCTGTATTTCTGAACTTCTCGCTCTACCAGGATATCTCATAACCTTATTAACATAGGCTCTTACTAAAGGAATTCCTCCAGGAATGGCAAAACAGATAAGTTACCATCAAAGCAAATTCAGGCTTCGACACAAGTGCTTCTTGCTTTTTGTTATGCCCTGATACTGTGCAAGCTATAGAGGTGTCTTGTAGGCGAAAAGAAATGCAGCTGGAGGGTGTCAGAGGTTTTTCCAGCAGTATCCTTGTCAATAAAACAGCCTGAAACTTTGTTTATAGCCTTGGCAAAGCCGTCATAGGCTGAATTAGTCACAGCAGCGAAGCTATCTGCTCACTAGTAGGGAATCTTCATATTACAAACTTTTTGCATGAACCTCATGAGGTTTAATAGGAATTACTTTATATACTAGTAAAATTTATAGATTTTTACAGACTTTAGAGCTTGTTTTTACTTTTTCCAACACTTTGCAAATCTAAGGTGAGTTCCTCTGGCTCCTAGGCTCCTCTCTCTTAGCTGTCTCCCAGATGCTGCTTCTAAATGTTCAGCATGCATGGATGAGTCTGGAGACTTGGCTGGAAGGCAAAGAAGTCTGGGGCTCAAGAATATTGTTGCCTTTCACTGTCTCCCTCAGTGAACTTCCCAGAGTGACTGCTTCTCTTGTTTAGCCAGTAGTGTGGTTATGATCCCATCAAACAATTGAGCAAGAATGCAATTCCGTGGTATAGTTTACAAATCTTCAGGAAGATTGGTATTTTCAATCTGTCTCAAATTTGTGGACCCCTGTAAAGTGAATCTAAGTACACTGAAGCAAACTTTCTTTTCTCAGTTATCTTTCCAGGTCTCCTAGTAGTAGACCACATGTTGACGACCACTGATCTAGAAAAAGAGACCTGTCTTCCAGCTGAAATTTAAGCTACATTTACTCAAAGGTTCAGAACACTCTCACCATCACTTAGATTGTAAATTCCCTGTTATAGGGACCTTTTCCTTCTTTTTACAAACAGTGCATTTGGTTCATTGCTCACTGTGCTTTGTGAGTATTATTGCAGTATAAATAATAAATGGCAGTTTTATCTGAGGGTCCTCAAAAATATCACTCTGTAGGAAAACTTCTCCCCACTGGATCTGGAATATTTGGAAATTATTACTGTTACATTCTCAGAAGCAGGATGTGTTTCATGATGGTTGGTAGACTAGAGGTATGAGGTAAATATTGTGATAGCTGACTGAGTTTTTGTGGTTGCACCCTAACTTGTACAGCTTTCATGAGAGAAGCCAAGACTGAAAGGAAACATGGGAGTTCCATGGAGCACAATTACAGTTGTTTATTCAATTATTAGCCAGTCCTGAAATGACTCACAACACAGCTGCTCAGATTTACAGGCAGTTAACAGACTTAAGTGTTTGTTGGTTTTTTGTTCAAAGTGATGCAGTGGGACACTGTCCTGGGACAGATGTACCACAAAGTTGAAGGCTTGAGGAAACAGAACAGATTTTGTCTCTTTCTTACATCAGCTGCTTTGTCAATGGCTGTGAGAAAGATACTATGGAAGTGATTTTATCTGTCATGTCTTCAGATAGCAGAGTAATCTAGTAACAGTATTCAGTGAAAGCTGGGCACTATTGTCTCTGAGATCCTCTGAAAATTCTGGGATTCTCTGATCCAAATACTCCAATTTTGATGTGACTTTATTTGGTAACTCTTGCATCTGTAATAATATTACAGTGTGCTGGCTGCTTGACTGATGGAATTTTTTCAAAACAGTGATAATTGACATTTGGTCACATGTCAGAATAATTTGGAACTGTTTTGGTTACATTAACATTCAAATTTCATACTTTTTATATAGAGAATTTCTTTGTGAACAGAGATAGAATAACCAGTAAGCATAGGCCATGTCATGTCATATAAACAAATATTTACAAAATGCTGCGACACATTGTCTTTTCTAAATGATATTGTTTCTGATTTTAATTTGGGGTTGTTCTCCTGTACTAGACTTCTACATTAAGTGACAGGAACTAACAACACTGACCATAACACCTTAGGATTTTTACGTTTCCTTTTTTACTTTTTAATTTTCTTCTGGTTTTCTTCCTTATTTCATTAGTTCACTGAGGTATCTCTTCTACTCTCAATCTCTTTTGTCAAAGGTTGAGGTACCATATTTTTTCTTGCTTATGTTTAAAGTATTTTGTATTTTTATACTGCTATATACAACCATTAAAAATTGAGAGCATCTATCCCTACTGTAGGTCGCAGGATTTGTAAAAACTGTAAGAGGTTCTCTGTCTTTTTTTCAATGACAGATCTTCATTTTACGACTTGCATCCTTCTTCTGGACAGGCACTGACAGAGCTCAATGCAAGTTCCCATTTGGAGGTTAACAGCCTTCATTGTTACAAGTCCTGATAAAGCTTTAGACTTCCTTTTCCACTGTCCTGTCTGCACTCATGCAGATAGGTGCAGAATGAAACTACAGTGAGTTTGTTCCATCTTTGTTCTGTCTGATAAGATCTGAAATATCACCTTCCTTCGACAAGTCTGCAGTGGCTGAGAGTGAATTTTTGAGTGTTACTCAAACTTCCTGAGGGTTGTGATGAATTATGCCTGCTGCCCATGATCTGGTTGGCTTTTACTACTCATAGCAAATTTACTCAGAGAGAGGAAAATCTTTTGCTGTGGTAGTAGGTTAGGACAGCACGGGATGCAGCTTTGATGAGGATTGGGATGCTGAACAGTGGCCCAACAGTTATCTGATAGGTGGTTTGGACTGCTAGATGCATTAGACAGTGATACAGCAAAGGAGATTACAGTCCTCTTAGCTCCTTCTTTGAAGTTTCCCCCTTGGGATCCTCTCTGATGCATGCCCAGAGAACTGCCCTTGCACTCTTCCTGCTCTGGGGTTTGCCCATCTCATTCTCTGATGAGCAGCAAACCAGACTAAATGCAAGGAAGAGTCCAGAGCTAGTTGTGCTTGAGGAAAATACTCCAGGGACTGGATGGTGATCTTGAAGAAGTTAGGGGCTGAATTTAGTTTATTGCCTGAGAAAAAAAACATGTTATTACTTATTACTCAGAGGGTAGTTTAAAACAATTAGTCTAATTATTGTGGAGCATTGTGCTTTAAAAGTTACAGCTGAAAGTAGGGAACCACAAGATTTCCATGTAAGTAGTAAAAGTTTCTTTTAATAACCTAGATGAGTCAGAAGAAACCAGCGGTTTCTTATATTTGAAGGAGTTTCCTTGAAGTTGGAGTCCTGTAATCAGATGAGTTCATCTGCCATCTGAGCACCTGTATTAGCAGTGTTGAAAAGTAACTCTTAGTTGCTGCTTAAAACAAGTCTAATATACTCCTTGTTGTGCTCTGAAGACCTTGGACTGCTTTTCTATACATGTAGACTCACCACAAAGCATGCAGTAAGAAAAAAACCTTTTTAAAGAGCATGGTCTTGCAGCCCCTAAATAAAACACAGAAGATGGGAGGCCTCCTTGTGACATTTTAATACTGTTCATGTGAATAATTAATTTAAGCCAAAAAGAGGCAGCTGTATTTTGAGAAACAAGCACCTCCTGTGTGCCCAGTAAGGCTGTTTGCTGTGCAAGCAACTGAACAGAGAAGAGGAAGTGGCTGGGATCCTGCTCCAGCTTTATTTTGAGCTTTTGACTGTCCTGTCCAGAGAAAATGGGGTAAGCATCTCCCATCCTGGAGGGGTTGCAATGGGTCATCCTTAACTGGTGGCTTTGTTATGAGGAGCATGGAATTAGTGGGCACTTTCTTCTAGAGCAAGATGGCTGAAGGGCAAAGTTTGAAATGAACAGCTCAATTCCAGCCTTATAACCTAAAATGCTCCAAAGAAAATTCAGTTCGAGGAGGATGAGCCCTCGTAAGACTGAAACATTTTTTTTTTTTTTTGCAAGGGGGTAGATGCAAATGTTTTCAGGAATAATACAGAGGAAAAACTTTCTGGAGAAGAACAGATGGGAAATGTAGACAGCTATTATTTAACACAATGAAAAAAGCATCATGGTGGAGGTTGCGCTTAAGACCCAAGATGTGTAAGGAATTTGAGACCTGAGCTGACAACATAATTGCACTAGCTTTTGAATTTACCAGAAGCCTATTTCATGAAAACTGCAGCCAGTCTCCGTGCTTGTTTTATGAAATACAGTTGCATTTGTGGAAGATCCAAGCAGTGCTGCTATGTGGAAAAGCAAATCATCTCAAAGATGTTTACTTCTGCATGGAAATATTCCCAGACAAAGGAGTCAAACCCTCTCCCTAGAAAGACTAAATTCAGTCATTTTGTTCTGTACAATATTTTGCTCTTTTCTTATTTTGACAGTCTTCATACTTGTAACCACTAAAATTTATCCTCTTTCTCCCATTCTTTATGCACACTGTTTGTTTCCCAAGGCAAGTGGCATGCAAAGTCATCTTGTATTTAAAGTACTTCCACTTAAACTTTACAGTAAGATTGGGAGTAAGATATTTTGAACTTTGTGATAAAATGTTTTAGCAGCTGTTGCTGTAAAGACTTAAATATGCTTCCAGTTTTCTTTCACACAGGTATCTCATCAACTTGGAGGTAATTGAATACCTGCAGGATACAGTAGGTATGATAGCATTTTATTTGGTATTAATGATTTTACTGGAACATATAATTACTGGAATGGTTGTGTACTCCTTGGCATTAGTGTACATGAAAGAGTGTGCTCTGTGAAATGGGAGCACAGCTCTAAAAACCCCCTAGACTTAATAATATTTCTTTGCAAAGCAAATGAGTGAACCTGTGCCTGCCAATTAAATTGTATTGTGGGTGGAATAATTAATTTGGACACAAGGCAAGGAGAACATTGCATTTATTGTTTTTATTTTTATTTTTATTATTATTGGTGGCTGGGGAGCGCCCAGGTTAACATTGTATCTGTTTTCCCTGCTTTACACCCTTGTGCATGGCATGGATGCAGCAGTTTTCTTCTACAGAACCTCCCCCTCACCAAACAATCAATTCTGGGATGTGTCTTTTCTTTTAAGTGTGTGTGGGGAGTGTCTTTACAAGTAGCAGTTTTCTGTTATTGCACAGACAAGCTTTTCCCCCCCAGATTCTAACTCAGAACAGATAAACTTATGCTTCTCCTCAAGTGAATGCTGAAATCCACCATCAGTCAGCAAAACTGAAGTGACAGTGATTTCTGTACATTTAAAGGCATTGGTTATAGTTTTGCTCAGTCACAGCCAGAATGAGGAAAACATTAACACAATGACTGGTGCAGTTCAGAGCTGGTGATGTAAAGGTACGCTGTGACGTTTGAGAACATATGTACAAACTTATTGATACACCAGTTGATATAAGCAGACCTAGAAGGAAAATAATTTTAGGTTATAGATGCCCAACATAGTAAGCAAATCACTTTCAAGTAGTAGATGAAGGGAAGTCCTGGCCACCATTGTGAAAGACACCAACTCATTAGCGGTGCAAATTTCTGACTGCCAGCACAGCAGGAAGGATAGAGGTGAAGAGCTGGCAGCTGGAGCTGGATCCCACCTTATTAAAAGGGAAAGGCAGGGATCCTGCAGTGTGAGAGTATGAGTGATGCTGTGAGAGTAAGCAGAAAAAGATGTGTGTCAGAAAAGGTGGAGCTGGGGGGAACAAAGGCTTGCTTCTTGCCTGTGCACAGGAGCGCTGCTGAGGGTGACTGACAACAACTGGTGCTTCCCCCGTCTGCCACTGACCTTCTGGTGCCCAGGAAAACCCAGGAGAAAGTTCACCTGCCTGCAGCTTCCTTGTCACTTGTGCCCTTTTACCAATAGTCACGGCAAATTACCTTCAAAGACACGAGTTCCCACAATTTGCACATGCATCCCATTCCTCCAAAAATGGGTGATTCTTCAGATACACTATTTTGTGTTACACTGTTATAAAGCTTGGCCTTTAAATTTCTCTCACTCCTTGTGCAACAATAATCCTACTTTATCAGTCAGTTGCCTTAAAACTCAGGGTATTTTGTCAGTCCACTGTAACATTATTTTTAGCACAAGCAAACAGAAACCAGACAGACTCATGATCAGTCCTTTGGGGAAACGGAGGTAGAAGGATGAAGAGAGAGGAAGAGACTTCTCCTCTTGAAGATTTTTCCTGTTAGTCACAGCACTGAGGAAAAACAAACTCCATATGGAACAGATCATGTAAGGCCTTTAAAACATATTTGGAGAGACTGTACAGTTTCTTAAAGGAACTTGGAATAGTCTGTGGTTTGGGGCTTTTGCTGCATTTCCCATTTGGGGATGTGTGTGCATTTTCATTTGTTTTAATTTGGACCAAGTTAAATGCATCAAGCAGTAGTTTGTTTTATTACCATCTTTCAAAGATCTATTCATAAAGGAAAAACATTCCCTGATTCCCCAAATGGGAAAGAGTTACAAATGCTTCTCTCCCAGTAGTTTCATCAGAGAAGTTTTGCTGCTTTTTTTCTTGCTTTTTTTCTTTTTTTTTTTCTATTGACTTGCAAATGAAGGCTAATTTTTTGTTCCCAGCACAAGACCAGAGTGTGGTGTGCTGAGGCAAGGATGTATGCTCAGCTGGATGCTGAATTCAGACATGGAGTAGGTATGTAGTGCAGGAGATCACAACCAGTGGGCTGATTTTAGTGAAGCTACTAAATCTCATTACCTTTTCCCACTTGCCCCCCTGTCAAGCAACTTTGTAGAATGCTGTTCCAGAGTATTAACTGTGGAGTCCAGCCTTCTGTGATCTGCCTTTCCTGCCTGGTAGGACAGTGATGGCTCCCAAGGAAATAGGAGTGGAGTGAGATTTACCCCATGCTGATAAGGTTCTTCAGCCAGGGGGTGGCTGGGCTCCGGAACAGGCTCCCCAGGGAAGTGGTCACAGCAGCAACCTGACAGAGTTCAAGGAGCATTTGGATAACCCTTTTAGGCACAGGGTGGGATTCCTGCGGCTGTGCTCTGCAGGACTAGGACTTGGACTTGATGATCCTTGAGAGTCCCTTCCAACTCAGAATACTCTGCAATTCCATGATAACTGTGCTGCAGTTCTGCAATGTCAATAAATGTTATGTGCAAGAACAACTGTAATTAAAACATTTGAGGTTTTTTTTTTTTCTTGAAAAGGTAATACAGTCCCACTTATTAAACACAAACTTTTGTTTAGAAATGTGGCCAAAATTAATCAATAAATGGGGTAATTTTTAAAATTCAGCACCGGTCTGAAGAATATTCAGTGCATATGTTGGGAAAGAGCTCTGGGCTTCCGAATCAATGACAGAGAAACAGACCCTGACCAAGGTGTTTTGGGGTTTTTTTGTTTGTTTGTTTGTTTAGGATTCCAATGAGAACAGGTAAGATGAGGGCAAACACTGAAACTTCCTGCTTTTCTGAATTACTGCTGTAATTACTTCTTGTGACATCTGAAAAGTATGAGCTGTTCTAACCTCTCAATTTTCCTTGCATTCCACATGCTGTGTATTAGCATGAGTAGAGGGAGAAACTGTTATAGAACAAAAGCAATACAGCTTTACTAAACGTAAAATATGGAATGAGGTTTTACAGGAAACCAAGGATTTTGTTAGGGCTCAGAGGTATAAGGAGCACTGAACATGTATGAAGAATTCAGGCTTTATTTAAGCCAGTTTTTTATCTTTTGTGTGTGTCTTTTTCATGTATTGTTTTTTAATGTTGTGTAAGTTTTAACACACCTTTCCAATGAAGATGACCCAGCAGCCTGCCACGGGGCAGGTGTAGTCTCTATCTACAACCTCTTGGAATTTGCTTTTTACGGGTCTGTATTTCGTGGCGGACTTGCCTCCTTCGCATTTTGACAATGTGGCAACTCATTTACTCATTAAGCCCTCTCAGACCTGTGAACTGAATTTCAGACCTGTGGTGGCGGAGAGGAGCCTGCGGGCAGCTCGGCGAGACGGGGACGGGGCTCGCAGCCGGGCGGAGAGGCAGTGACCTGACACACGGGGGAGGGCAGCGCTTTTCCCCTCCGTGAAAACAGTAGCGGATGGTTTTTTTCTCTTTTTTTTTTTTTTTTTTTTTTTTTTTTTTCCCCCCTTTCAAAAAAAAAAAAATGTCCCCCGCCTGAAAAAAAAAAAAAAAACAAAAAAAAAACCAA